>NC_030682.2:117767315-118120649 GCF_000004195.4 Xenopus tropicalis | reverse complement strand
AAATGGTTTCATATAGTTTACACATCAGATTTTTCCCATTATTTTTTAACCCATGCAACTACATCTGGATGCGATCTGTTTATCTGACACCATTCTAAAAAATCTCCCATAAAGCTTAGCTCTTAATTTCAAAATTTCAAATATGTCTCCTTTGAAAGGGAATCCCAGGTAAAATTTCAGGAAAGGGGTTTAAAGAAGAACTGGTTATAGACTAATAAAAGGTTAAAAAGGTGCCCCTGGATATCATGCAATAAATTTATGAAACATAATGGTTGTGGCCCATTTATCAATGTTCTGATTTTAAATCCACGAATAAACTCATTTCCACAACAGCTACGACAGTTTTCCATAACAATTTTCATGCTCTTGCAAAGTTTTATCTTTTTTGGGGTTTTTTTACTTAATAAATCAAAAATTGTTCGCGTTTATGTGTAATTACTTATATGTAAGTAAAATTAATGATTTTTACTAGTGATGAGCAAATTTTTTCCCCAGGCATGGATTTGCAGCGAATTTCAGCATTTTGCCATTGGCGAATTGTTTTGCGAAACTTCCGTAAAAATTCGGATGTCATGCGTCAAATTGGGTGCGGTCGCGTCAAAAAATCACGGGCGACAAAAAAAATAGCTGCGGGGGACAAAAAAATTGCGCAACAAATGTGTTTGGCGAATTTTTTGGCCGTTCCGCGAATTTTATTGCGAAATGGGACAGATTCGCTCATCACTAATTTTTACTGCTAAAAACCTCCATTATTTAAAATGAAACATATACGGTGTGTACAGCTACCCCCCACCACCCCCCTCCCCCCACTCACACACAATATCATGCACCCACTACTGATGAAACTAGAGTAGCTGTAGAGGAAGCAGACCCCATGGTCCAGCCCCCCTGTCCCCTGGGCCCCTCCCACAACTGTGGTGTCTGCTTCCTCTATAGTTACATCACTACATTCGCCTAAAATCATTATGCAGCTTTATATATAACCTGGTAATGTTTGCTTGTTTATTAAAAACTGAAATATAAAAAATGTGATAAAAGCATTAAAAAAAAAACTTGAATGCATCAAATTAGTATTCTTCTCATCATTTTCAATGGGTCTACAAACTGTCAAAACAATTAGAGAAATTAAAAAACTCAAAAAACTCAAATTTAAAAAACGCATACATTTTGCATAGGACAACTCCCATTGACTTCTATATGAACTTGTGAGTTTTTAGATGTTGAGATTTTCACTTGAGTTTAAAAAAAAAAAAAAAAAAAAATGTTAATAAAAACACAGATCCATAATTCGAATTTGGGAGTTTTTGCACAAAAAATTCAAAGTGGAAGCTTTTTTTTTTTTTTGCTTTGTTTTTTTTAACAAAGCTTTATAAATATGCCCCTTATACTGAATGAAATGAGGCAAAATTTTGCTTTTAAAGGAAAACTAAAGCCTAACTAAAGAAGTAGTGTAGAAATGTTGTACATTATGTTTTGGGCTTCTGTACCAGCTCGAGGCAACCACAGCCCTTTATGTCCTTATATGTCCACAAATTGTGCTTGATAATTTTTGAAGACCCCTAAGCTTAGCTTGTCAACAGCTGCCCAGAGCCCACTGAGCATGTGCAGGGTCACTGACACTTTCCAAGATGGGGAACTCCTGTGACAAGCTGAAAGTCCTGGATTGTTGCTGCTATTGAGATGCTCAAACTTTAGGCTGGTGCAGTAATTACAGTATATAAAATGTGGCATTTTAAGCCATATTAATTTTTAGAGTTTAGTTCTCCTTTAACATGTAAGACATGCAAGGAGAGATTTTTTTTCTTTTTTTTTATTACATTATTAATAGATAAAATGATATTCAGAATTTGCAAAGTTTTTAAAATCCTTAAGATGTGGGCAGAAGCCATAAATACTGATAAGACTTTATTATAATTTTTTATTGGTTTTATTATTGGGGTAATTTCAATGCAGTTCTAACAGTACTAAAAGTACTACAGTACTAAGACAAACCAAATATTAGTCTTGCAGGAAAACCTTATGATTAAGTATTTCTTATATTTAATCTAAAGTGTGATACAGAATATCATAATACATGAAACTAAAATATTTCTTATGTTATGAAAGTTGTATTTTTAAATCATCATAGTAAGAAATATATAGTGGCAGGGAATAAATAGTATTACAGTATTTAACGTTTCTGCTGTCTACAAAAAATAACATTGTTCCTTAACATGGACAATAAAATTGTCGTGCACATCAAAACATTTTTTTTTACGTGCGTCATTTTCCGTCTTTATTATAACAAATCTGCAACCAATTAAAAATAGTAGGAATCTTTCACAACCCACAACGGCTCCAAGTTTTCAGGACAAAAGGGGACTGTGATCAGTGCAATAAGTTCTTATATTCATTTGGTTAGGTATTGACTTCTGGTTTCTCTGGGCCAAGAATATTATCTGACACAAATCTCATTTAGCCTAAATGAATATATGATATTGCTATTGTTGGACATCTATTTTTTATTCAGAATTTTTTGGTTGTGGGTTTTATGGGGGACATTATAGTGTCACTTGCATAGAATCAAACAGCATTAGGACAGGAAAACCTCTGTTTTTGTTTCATGATTTTTCTATATGAATAGAATGATATTGCACAGAGCAGTTAGGATAAAGGAATTGCTTTAGATATACAGGCATGTTTCTCTGAATATTTCTCATGCATAAAAAGGTAATAAATTGTATCTGACCTTGTCTATAGTGCCTGATAATTTATTGGGGCAATACATTTCATTTCAATCTATTACAAAACATGTTTGATATATAGACATTTTCTGCATGCTGTGACATTCAGTGACTTCAGCATGAAAAAAATACAACAGGCAGCACTGTATGGACATACCTTATTCTACTTGGACCCTGTTATCTCCTTACACCAGGATAACAGAAGGACACTCACAAGGGCTACTTTCCCTAGCTCTTCTGGGGATGATAAGTTACACATGTAGTGCTCAGTGCAGCAGAAGGTCACAGTGGGTATTCAATTCTTGTGGAACATTTATATCAGCAGCTAAATTCCTTGACAGTCTCTTTAGAATACAGGAAAATGTTACATTTAGGACTTGCACTTTCTGCCCACCTCTGCTACCTTGACTGTTGTTGAGGGGCACTTGAACAAGTTAGGTGCTACTAACATAATCTTCTATCTATAGTTCTAAGGGGTATACTCACAGATGAGGATAAATCACTGTTCACTTGCACATTACATAATGCTTGGTTATAAAATATGTCTGTGAATGTTCTCATTCATCCAGGTCATGGTATAATCTGTAGTAACAAGTCAAATCAACTGAATTTGCTAAATTCTCTGAATTGAGAAGGCCAGTCGGATGACTGGTAAAACATCTCCACAGCAAGTCCAGTTGATTTGATTTATTACTACAGATATAGTTAGTTATAAAAAACATATTTGGCCCTCACCTGGTCATTTTAACCCCTGTGCTCAGTGTATCTCACCTCCTATTTCGCCCTGTTCTACAGTTTAACACATAATTTGGGTGTCCTATTCTGATCCGCTCCACACAGAGAGAAGAACGAAATGATGCTTAACTTTAGGTATAATCAATATTATGTAGAAAGAGGACCAAAGTATGACCTAGCCCACTAACCTGAATCAGTCACCGCATTGGATGATTTATAGCAACAGAAGATAATAACAGCAAATATTTGTGAAGCACATTGAAGTTTTTGGGTATTTTTTCTCTGCATTTTTTTCCACACAAGCCAGATTCAGTTCAGTGAGAAAAATGAATCTCACGTGAAAACTTATGGACAAGATTCAATTCGAGGAATTCAATTCCCAGTTTTTTCCCATAGATAGCAATAGAGTTTTCACTTGATAAATAGTGAGATCATTTCTTTTTAATTGAATTGCATTGAACCTTGTCCACGAGTTTTCCCATGATAAACCTTCTTCTCACTGAATTGAATCTGCTCCAAAAGGCATTAGAGTAAAGGGGTGTTTATTCACAGTTACTTTCTTTGTGCAAAATACATTAAAGTCAATAGGGGATTTTTTAGAGCGATTTTTTTGTGCAAAGTACTCAATAGGCGACATGTTTTGGGTTTTTTTTGCAACTTTTTTTTGATAATATTTCATTTATCACAAATACTCTGCACTCTAATAATAAACATAAATAATAAGCTAAAGAATACAGGTAAGTTGATATTCTTGCAAAGGGTCCTGATTCCAACACATGGCGGCTTTTTTATCAAAGTCGTATTTGTGTAACTGTCTTTTTTTTCTACTTCGAAAATTGCAACCCAGTAAAACCTGATTTGTAAGTTCTGCGTAATTTGTAATGAGTTGCAAAGCTAAAAAAACATTTTGAAAAACTCGAATTGACTAAATAGTTAAATATTTAACCAGGACACTGCCCACTGACTTCTACGTGACCTTGCAAGTATTCGCCAATAAAGCTTTGAAGCAGGTAAACGGCATTTGGTGCTTTCTTCATCATCTTGAATACCGTACTACTAGGCTTGCAGTTTGCCTCTAAAGATCGATGCATCGAGTCTGACAGGCTGAGCATCTGAACATCGTTCTATAGATTATGACCTTGCAAGCTTTTAGAAGCCGAAGTTTTACATTTTCAATTTTTGCTTGATAAATATTGAAAATTAGGTTTTTTAACCATTATTGAAATTTGTAATCTTTAATGCAAAAAAATGTTGCATTTTCTCAGGGAAAAAAATATGAATGCTGATAAATGTGCCCCATGGTGTGAGAATAAAGCACTTCTGCTGCAGCGAGTCTGCCTCTGGGACTTTCTCTCAGTCAGACATCTTGTTTTTGGGAAAATAATGAATGCGTGTATGTATACTTTATTTATACTATATTATACTATATATACATACTTTTATGTATACTATATTATTTATATGCAGAAGTCATTTATTCATTGCATTTGATACAAACAAGGGGACAGCAAACAAAGCAAATAATCCCGTCCAAGACTGAAAAGGGTCACTAAATGTTTGCTTTAATTAGCAGTTTAAATGTGCTCTGAGGTTTAATCAAATGTTTATGTACAATTATACAATATTCATTTCCCCGGAGTATATTTCTTGTTATGTTTTATAAGCAAATAAAAAAAAAACAACTTTCACAGGTTTGGGATCGTGTAATGACTGCGACCTGGGCTCTCCCAGATATCTGATCTTTCCATAATAAGGCCATGTACTGGGTTTGTGCTTGTTTAGTTCAAGGGGTTTTCTTCTTATTACACAGAAACACAGTCAAAAATTAACAAAATTTTTTTTACTAGGGCACTACAGGAAATGGCACCATAACTGTTATTGCAATGCAGAGAAATGCAGAACATTTGTAATCTTCAGATTTATGTCATTATGTCAGTGAAATGTTCACCCTTATACCAAAAGTAGCCAAGCTCTGGTGATGGTATTAAACTCATTGATGTTACAGGTATTGAGGTCTCATTTTGCCAGAAGCCTCAAAATGATGCATTGCGCCATACGAATAAAAAGCATAGCAACCAATAAGACATGAGAGGTACATGCTACCTGCTAACAAGACCTGTATAGGGGACTGCCCAGTGTAAGTGAGGAGAATGAAGCCCAGTTACTTTTACAAATGGAGGAGGCTTCACAACTAGGTCAAGGTGAGTTCAGTTATCCAAAGATTGGCTGAACTAATGGCATTGCAAAGGCAGAAAGACCTAGCAGGTTTGTAAATATAATCATATATCATAATATAATAATCATTCTGGTAATATGCTAAATGAAAACTTTTTATTTCAGATAGATCAGGAACCTTTTAGAAATGATTCTCTTAGGATCTGTTAATAACTAAAAATACTGAATTCCTCTCTAGCATTTGCATGTGTGATCATTTAGGTAACAGGGATGATCGAATATGTCTCGTTTCGCTTGGCTGAAAAATTTCAGAAATTCATTGAAGTCATTGTGTGACAATTTTTTTTCAAAATGGATGCGGGCATGTAGAAATAGGCACAGTCGTGTCAAAATTGGACGCAGTCGCGTCAAAATAAGGCATGGTCGTGTCAAAATCGGGTGCGGTCGCAGAATAAAAGAGCACGTCTGACAAAAAAATAGGCGCGTTGGCAAAAAATAGATGCGGGCGACAAATGCGTTTCGCCAATTTTTCGCAGTTTCGCAAATTTTCTTGCCATTTCGTGAATTTTATGGTGAAGCGTATTGGGACAGAATCGCTCATCACTTATGGTGACACTATTCAATAAGGGAGCCTGTTCTCAGCCAGAAAACTATAGGCCTATTAGTCTGACATCAGTGGCAGGAAGGGGTGATAAGGGATAAAATACAAATGATAATACAATGAGCTTGTGCCAGCATTGTTAATGTTATAGATCTTGACGGACTAATTTAATTGTTTTAACTGAGGAGAGCAGAAACCTAGACTCTGGAGTGGCAGAGGATGTGATCTACTTAGATTTTGCTAAACCATTTGTTACAGTACCACACAGAAAGATACTGATTAAAGAATATTGGTTGGAAACATAATAGAAAACTGGCTGATTATAAAGATTATAAAGAATGGTACGAAATGGAACATTTTCTAATTGGATCAGTGTTCAGTGTGTAGAGTACCGCAGGGATCTGTCTCAAACCCTTTGCGTTCTAACATGTGTATTAATGACCTGGAGGTGGGCATTGAAAGTACTATTTCTATTTTTGCTGATGATACTAAATTGTGCAAAGCCGTAAATTCTGTGAAAGATAGTGAAACTTTGTAGAGTGATTTGACTAAATTGGAGAAACAGGCAGCAAACTGGTTCAGTGTTGATAAGTGTAATTGTATGCACTGTGACAGAAATAACATAAATAGGAGTTATACATTAAATGGAAAGATCTGGGGATTTTTGTGGATAACAAGCTGCATAACTCTAGATAGTGTCAATCAGTTACTACTAAAGCAAATAAAGTACTGTCTTACATAAAAAGGTCATTAATGGAAACATCATTTTTCCTCTTTGTAGGTCCCTGGTAAGGCCTCATCCTAAGCATGGAATGTAGTTTTGGGCTTCAGTCTTTAAGAATGATATTTATGAACTGTGAAGAGTTCAAAAACAGGCAACTAGACTGGTAAAAGGAATGATCTGAAATATGAAGAAAAGTTTGAGTTTTACCCATTACAGACAAATACAGGTCTACCAAAGAAAAGAAAGGAAGGCTTCCCCTTTAGACTTAAGTAAATGAACTTTCATTTGAAGCAGGTCAGGTGGTTCTTCACATAGAGGTCAGGGAGGTTGGGAAATGCAGGTGTTGTTGTGATAGCAGATTCTATTAATGCCTTTCAGAGAGTCTTGGAAAATATCTTGAAAAAGCACAATATTTAAGGCTATTGGGATTTTAAGGTCTACGGTTAGTATAGGTATCGGTATATATAGCTTATGTATGGGAATGTATAGATAGGTCTGTTTGTGCATGTCATACATGAGCACTTGGATCATTAGGAGGGGGTGTACTTAATTGGCTTTTGGTTTTTTCAATTCAAATTAACTATGTGGCAAACATTGCACCTTTTATCGGGATCTTTATAACTTTTGCCAGACCTTCATCTGTCAAAATTTTTATTTGCTTTTAATCATGTTCTACTAATTTGCACTCTTTCTCACAGATTTAAATCTGTGAACATTTAAATTAACTTCTATGCATTAATCATATTGAAACATAATATTTTGTTGATGGTAATTGGTAATTGGAAATTGTAACATGCCCAATGTATGCCCAATGTATACCCAATGCATATCTGTGCCAGCATATGTGAGAGGGAGAAAAGGAAATTAAATTCATTAGTATTTTTCAGACATGGCAGCAAAATGGCTGTTACAAGCAATAGGTTACTATTTACGTAATGCAGAATAACAATCTCATTTTAACACTAGGGGGCCCATTTACTAACCATCTGGTTTTTTCGATTTGGATTTTATCGATAAAAGTCGCAGGGAAAAAAAGTTGAGATTCGTTTGAGATTTACTGTGCGTCCAAACGGCTAAAAATCAGAATTCGACAATTTGCCAAGATCACGTAGAAGTCAATGGCAGAGGTCCCTTTCCTTGAAGATCCTTCTTTTTTCTTGAAACTTTAGACATTTTGGATTTTTGATGATTTTTTTTCGTGTTAGTTTTTGCAGCGACGATCGAAAATGTTTCCTAGTAAATGTCAGACATTTGAGGAAATTTCAAAATAAAAAAAAAATGAGAAAATATAGAGTTTTAGTAACTGTGCCCCTAGGAGTACTTATAAAGAGTAAGTATACTAACCACCACACATTAACGCATTTACTTCTGCCCACATATACTATCTAGCACACTCGGGACAATCCCCATTGGGGGACAATCCCCATCTATCTGACCTTACTGGATGGATATGGATATCCAACCCTCTAACTGGTAATGACATAACATATTCATGATTCATGTCAGCAGCTCACTATCAGCTGTTGTCCCCTTACACACACCTATGGGGCTGCTCTGGTCTTCTGTTTTGTCAAGTAAGGCTGGTGCTATTGCATAAAAGATAGTCTTGCTAAATCTGTTATCGAGAAGCTTATACATAAACCAATAATCATGTTTGATCTCTAATTACTGAATTCCATTACATTTCTAGAGTATATGTAGCATGTTTAAGATTCTTCCACACACTAGCTTTTAATACTACCCCTTGACTGCTAGAACAGACCTACACCTAGCTGGTACAATTAAGACAGCCTTTGGAAAGCCAAACAATAGGGCATCTCTTATACATTTGTTTAAATGCTAATATATAAAGGTTCCTTAACTTATCAAGCTAATGAATAAAGAGAATTTCCTAACACACAAGGAAGATATTGGATTTATATAACAAGGCCAAGTGCAAATTTTACCTTGCCAACAAGGAATTTTTATTTTAACAGCTTTTCTTGCATCTCTGGAATGTACGAGTTCTGATTTGCTGATATTAATTGAACCCCCACCCAACACACACATCATGAAAATAATTGGGTCACTCCACAGTACTTTTTACTTTCTTTGCTATTAATGTTGGAGGCCTGTTTATAAAAAATTGTATTTGTTTGTATCCATTTCTGACACAAATAAATTTGGAATTTAAAAAAACATGAATGTCATGTGTCTGAGGAACTGTCTAAGGTACAATGATTGAATAGTCAATGGCAATACAGAGACTCAAGTTATTGGTTCCCGTTACATCCTAATCTTTTTGTATTAACACACTGACAATGCTTGTCTGTATAACAATTATATTGTTTTATTGTTGTTCATAAAATGTAAAATAAAGAATGTAAAAAAATGAATGTTAGCTTATTCATTAAAAAAATCTGTATAAAAAAACGTGATTGTATAAAACCGTGAATGAAAACTTGAAGATCTTGAAGCTGTATTTAGTGATGAGCGAATGTTTTCACCAGGCATGGATTCACAGTGAATTTTCGCATTTTGCCATTGGCGAATTGTCTTCTGTGAGAATTCAGGGGCGAAAAAATGTGTCACGCATCAAAAAAAGTCACAGTGGCGTCGAGATAGTTGTGGTCGCGGCAAAAAAAGACACAGACAACAAACATGTCTCGTGAATTTTTCGCTGTTATGTGAATTTTACTGTTATTTTGCTAATTTTTCAGCGGAGAGAAATGGAACAGATTCGCTCATCACTAGTATTTTTTATAGAATAAATAATTGAATAAATAGCATACATGTTGCTCTGGACAGCTCCCTTTGACTTCTACATGACCTTGCAGATGCCGAAGTTTCACATTCGTGTTTTTTGTGTTGCTTGATACAAAATTCATGATTTTCAGCAGAAAAGAAATTCGAATTGTGAAAAGAAATAAAATACGAACATTGATAAATACTGCCCACCCCCCAAGGTTAACTGTAACTTTTTATCTCTAGTTGCCTTGGACATTTTTTGCTCTGAAACGTTTCTTACACATGAAATTCGCAAACATTTTTTCCACATTTTGATAAATTTTCCTTTTATCTTGTTTTTCTTTTTTCTCCTCTCTCTTCTTTCAGGGACGGCAGTAGGAATGCTCTAAAATATAAAAACACAGATGTTGCCTTTATATGTCAAACTGACCTGGGCCTCTGGGTGACTAATTGCTAATAATTATTAATAACTACTCTATGAGCAGAAACTGACAAGGTCATTTGTCATTTTTACTATTTTCCTCCATTTCAGATTAAAAATGATAAAGCCCAATTATTCATGATTCCTCGGCTGTTTATAAGGAATAGTTTGACAGTTATAACATCTCATGTAATGTAGTTACATTTGTGACTCTCAATGGCAAATAAAGGAAACCTAACATTAAACGTGTTGTGAGCAGCCAAACAACATGTCAGCTATTTGTTTCATATGGTAATTTCATATGGCAAATGGTGGTAGAAATCTCAAAAATTAAATAGTTTTTGTTCAAGGAGATTTCATTGCACAACAAAATGAACAATACCTGATTTACATGGCAAACAAAAGCCATTCTTACTTTAGAAATGTTATGAATTTAAAATAAATATAGCACTCATATAATGTTACATTAAAAAAAAAAAACAGAAAAAAAAATGATCTTGTTGTAAAAGATTAGATATTTACCGCTTGCTTTATCACATGCACCTTGTTATGCTAAATTTAGATTTTATGTTGGGAAAAAGTGTTTTTTCATTTTTTTTTTTTAGTTTGAGATTTGCCAAAGGCATTATTTGTACTACATGTTTGTTCTTACCACTCACTCACTTTACCTGCTCACATCATGCTGTTAGAATGGGTCAGCTGTTTAACAAAACCAGTCAGCAGCACCTCAAAAATGCCTGAATGTATAATATCAGATAATTAAAGCTGCATATTCTGCCTCTGGATATTGACAAAGCAACACTGTACTTTAGTAATCAAGATCAAGAATAATTGTTTATTTAGAAATGCACCTAGTGCCATGTTGGGGAAAGTCTGAGTGGGGTGGAGATGTTTCGAGGGCAGGTCATTACATCAGGGGGCAGGGGGAAGGGTTCGTTAAGGGGGGGGGGGATATGACACACTAATTGCCTCATCATTTACTAAGTCATAATTTGAAAATCGTAAGCTTTCACCCTGACAGCCCTTTCTTAAACTGGGCTTAGTAAGTAAAAACTGGAGGTGGCAAATCTAGAAACGCCTAGAAGATATATGATATTGCTTGGTAGGGAACCCCAAGGAAAGAAAAAAATAGCTGTTTAAAGGAGAACTACACCCTCCCCAGCTATAAAAGCCCCCTTAGATGGATCCCATATCTGTAGATAGTTGGTGATAGTAATAATAAAGTAAATATTTATCTTCTTGGCAAAACACATATATTAGGATTTGCCAATGACTTTGTTTTAATATCTGCCTGATAAACCTTTTCCTTTAATGCCTTTAATGAAGGGGTGGGCAAACTTTTTGGCTCAGGGGCCACATTGACTTTTAAAATTTGACAGACTGGCCGGGCCACTGCACTTACATGCAGTCTTGACGCCAAGTCTCGTGCCAAGTGCGAGACACACCAATACTGGGCGGGCCGGATTAAAAAGACCAACGGGCCGGACGTGGCCCGCGAGTTTGCCCACCTCTGCTGTAATGTCATTTGACAAGCTGTCTGCTGTTCCATGGGCTCTCCTAGATGACTGAAGCCTTGTTCTGATATGTTTCATTCTGACATTGGCATTGGCACAGGACAGTTTAAGATGTGGGAAATCGACACATTATCAGTAGGATGTCAGTAGGACTGTCACTTGGATCTGATCCAATAAGCGCTGAAACAGATGGGAAAAAGGACAATCTGAACCAGGGAAAAGAATATTCTTTTATACAACAGCCTGCTTCTAAGCATAGAGATCAGTGAATATTCACTTCTGTTCTATTGATCTGTTTTTCTTCCAAGTGACCTGGTGTTCTGTTGTTCTGTTATACGGAATTCAATAGATGAAAGGACATGTCTCCTCTATGTGCGAGATTTCAGACTGTACATTTTAAGCTCTTTCATCCTACACGAAGCTAATGGGAGATGTAATGGACTCTGGGAAATTAACCTATTGTAATACTAAAAAAACAAGTACAAGTATAGGCAAGATCCCTTTGCTATTTTACCATTAGAAAAAGTATTTAACTGTACAGGGCATCATAATTTTTAGGGCCTTAAAACTATAAATATTATTAATGAGTTCAGGAAGGCAATCAGTTACCTTCTTTTTATATATAACTCATGTCCAGTTGCCTCTATAGAAATAGGTATATTGTCCTTTAAAGGTGGGAAAACTGCTTTTCTTTGACTTTATTCAAATACATATGGAACAAGTTCAGTGCTTTATTTATAGTAATTTTGTCCTTGTGCCTTCTCAAGACTTATCATCATTACAAATGAAACGGGTACCTGACATAGGGCCTGATTCACTAAAGTGCGATAAAAATTATCGCACGTTTTTTTGCGGTAAAAAAGAGGCGATAATTAGCGCGCGATTCATTACAGCATTACCGCATGCGATAAGTCGCCATTTTCGCATGCGGTATTTTTCGCACTAGTTTTACCGCAAGCGCTAATTTCCGCGCTGAAAAGAATACGATCGCATGATTCACTATAACTTTGGCGCGCTAAATATCGCATTCGGCTATGCGAAAATTAACACCTACTACAGGCAGGTGAAAAATTATAGAAAAGTACAGTAAATGAGTTTTTGGCAATAAAATATGGACTTACAGTGTTATTTATTCAAGTATGTGTCTTTTTACTCAATTTTACTAAAGTCTTGGCATGTATGGAATTTCGCTACTAATATACAGTACTATAGCGGTGAATATGTTGTCGCCAAAATATACAGTACTATAGCGGTGAATATTTTGTCGCGATAATATACTGTACTGTAGCGGCGAGTATTTTTTCGCGCAAAATACATTACTATGTATAATCTCGCGACTTGCAGACATTTTGTGGCGATTTTGTAATCTCGTGACATGTGCGACTTGGGGCCATTTTGTGTCATTGAGCCTGCAGCGGCGAGTATTTTTTCGCGCAAAATACATTACTATGTATATTTTGGCGATTTTGTAATCTCGCGACTTGCAGACATTTTGTGGCGATTTTGTAATCTCGTGACATGTGCGACTTGGGGCCATTTTGTGTCATTGAGCCTGCAGCGGCGAGTATTTTTTCGCGCAAAATACATTACTATGTATATTTTGGTGATTTTTTTTTATCGCGATTTTGTAATCTCGCGACTTGCAGACATTTTGTGGCGATTTTGTAATCTCGTGACATGTGCGACTTGGGGCCATTTTGTGTCATTGAGCCTGCAGCCACCAAACTGAGAGGACATGCCTGGGGTTTCAGACTTGCTACCAGGGGAGAGGCGCTACATAATCAGCGTGCTCCTGCGTGCAGGATATGACCACCCACCGCTGGGGGACTTAGGGGTCCACGAGAGGAAGAGGGCAATCCTGGGCGAGCTAAGAGAAGGTTTGCTCGCCGGGTTTGCCCTTGATGTGGGCCCCCACCAGCTCCAGCGGCTGTGGTCCGACCTGAAGCGCAGGAGCCCAGAACTGGTCACTGAAATTGCAGAAGGTAATTATTGTACTTTATTATGCTTTTACAGAATACGTTCAGTAAAAGATTTAGCAAGTAATTTGAACTAAAGGTACAAATGTAAGAAATGTCAGGGATAATGAAAGTAACATAGTAACATAGTAAGTTGGGTTGAAAAAAGACATACGTCCATCACGTTCAACCATAATGCCAGTGAGGAACTGAAACGTTGGTCACAATAAACCTCTGAATATTATTTCACATCTTTGTGACTCCTTGTCAAAATCCTGTGTGTGCCGTCACCCCATGCCTGTCTAGATTTTGTTTTGCCACAGGCACCCGGGTATTATTGTTCCTTATGGTGTGCAGCTTCCCAGCACTTCCTATTGTATATATATATATACACATCTATTTTCAAATACATATGCATAAATAAGTTTAAAGCAGGGTGGAAGCAGCAGGGAGCGGCCATAGTGTGAGTTATTTGGGGAAGGGCCACAAATGTTTTAGGGGGCCCTGGCTAACAATGTCTGTGTGTCCTTTGGATTGATGTGAGGGTTCACAGGGGGAGGGGCCAGTGGGGGCATGGGAGGAGGGGGGCCAAAAAATGTTCTTGTGAGGGGCCCCGTTATTTATGATGGTGTATGAATGTATATATATATATATAATATATTACACAAAATAACATCTTGCAATACTATTTCACAGAACTTCAGCTGGCGCCTCCTCCCCAGGCCCAACCCCAGGCCCTCCAGGCTCATGTGGCTCACCGGCCCCCGAGGCCAGACGCCCGACAACCGGCCCCCGAGGCCCGACAACCGGCCCACGAGGCCCGACCTCCGGCCCCAGAGGCCCCAGGACCCAGCCAGGCCCCAGGACCCAGCCAGGCCCCAGGACCCAGCCAGGCCCCTGAGGCCCCAGGACTGACCCAGGCCCCCAAGGCCCCAGACTCGGATGAGGCGGAGGAGGCCACCGAGGCTGAGGAGGCCATGGAGGCCCTGGAGGCAATGGAGGCCCCGGACACCCCCCCCCCCAGAACATCGGTCCATGCAGGAGGACCTGGACATTATGAAGGGCGAGCTGGCCCAGCTCCGGGGGGGAAGTTGCTGAACTCAGATGGGACTTTGAGGAACTCAATGGCAACAAGCCCTAAGTTTTCCCCCCCCCCTTTTTTATTTTGAGTAAAAGTTTTTAGTTTTATACTTTTGAACTGAGTAATGTGTCATTATTTATCCTTCCTTGATATGGTATTCTATACTTTCATGTAGTTTCCCCTACACTCTTACATTTATCAGTAACAGCATCAATATGCTATATGGTTTAAATGTTTGCAAATATTCTGCCAACAATTTTGTCTTTAGCCCATTTTGCTGAATTGTAAAACTTGTGTTAATTAGTACGTAGCGTATTTTCTGGCGAGTGTGATAACTGCCAATCCAATGTTTTGTTGCCAGAATAATTGCAATATTATATTTGTCCCCGTTTAATAAAGTGCCCATAACATATTTGCCATTTATTCTGTGTCTAAAATCTCTAACTTAATTTAAGCCACTTTAGCTAACGGACCCCTAAGTATTTGGCTAAATATTCTTAAATGCCCCCCCCCCCCCCCATTTTATTATCTCTAACACTTCTTTTTTTTTCTTACTTATATTTTTATTGTTTTTTGGGGGTTTTGTTTTGCAAATAAACATTTATACAACAACTCTCTAGCACTCTGTGCTCTCCCAGGGCAAAATGTCGCCATTTTTATGCTGCCAATTGTCGCGTGCGTAATGTCGCGACAATTAGCGCATGCGATAAATAGCGTGCATGCGGAAAATACTGCACACGCTATTTATCGCAACAAGGATATCGCATGAAATACCGCGCGTAAAATAGCGCGAGTGTACTATTAGTGAATCGTGCGAAAAGTCGCCAAAATTAAGTAGCGGTAAAATTTTTAGCGCACGCTAAAAATAGCGCACGTTATTTCGCACTTTAGTGAATCGGGCCCATAGTCTCATATTCTAAATAATTCACTTGACCCCCAAGAGTTTTATATTCCAGCACAGGTACATATTAGTGTTGAGTCTAACTGCTAATTGCTAATTTGCAAATTCACAAAAAAAAAAATTAATTGGAAAAATTTCCCCAAATGCTTTGGAATCAGTTGGTGAAACCATGTTTTTTTTCTTGCATCAAATTGATTGGAGTTTTTTGGGGTGTTTTTTCATGTCAAATGCTTTGGAGTCAATAGGCTTTTTGTGCATCTTTCACAAAAAAGCCAGGTCCCAAGAATTCTTGATAACAGGTTCCATTCCTGTACTGCCATTGGTGTTTTTATTGCTTTTTTCCCCCATGTGTTTTTCTTCATGAAATAACACAATTTGTTTTCCGGCAAAACAAATAGCAATTTGTGATGAGTGAATCTGTCCTTTTTTTGCCTTGCTGAAAAACTTGCAAAACTATGAAAAAAGTTGCGAAACGACGAAAAATCAGCAAAGTGCGACTTTACTGACATGTGCAGCATTTATTTGGCACGCAAGACATTTTTTGTTGATGTGCTCAACATGGTGCGAATATTTACACCCATTTTGCGAAGGAATCTGCCAATGGCGAAACTATGAACACTCACTAACAAGGAATTCATAGTTTGTGTACAGGCTGCTTTAGAAATAAGTCATGTATTGTGGACATTGCCACTTCAGTAACATTCATTTGCAACTATGATGTAAGACAGACATTAGTTGCTGCAAAACACTTCATGCAATTAAGTAGTTAATGTTGTCTGAAAAGGTACAAGCACTGGGATATCTGTAATATTTTACTCGCCGGCAAAAAATGAGCAGTTGTTTATATGTGAAAGTGTAGAAGCAACCACTGCGGAGCGTAAGGTCTGCAAATTTGCTTAATATATATGGATCAGTCACAATAAGGAATCAGTGCAGTTGGGCTTTTCTAATTGTCAGAATGATACATGTGGAAGTGAACAGGTTTCTCACAGCAGGGGTTCTCTATCAGTGACAGTGCTCAAAAGCATTGACAAAACAAATGCAGGCTGCTTAAAGAATAAGTAAACATTATTTCTGTCTCTAAAATGACTCTAAATAATGCCCAGAATAATATTTCTTTCTCCCTGCACTCAGCCTCATGCAGATTCTGTACTACAAGCAGCTCAGTTTCAGCTCTCTCTACTACTTCCTAGTCTAAGCACCTTTGCTGAGCTCTCCTTCTCTCTCTCTGCCAGATGCTCAATGTGGTGTCTACTGTGTATACTTGCTACCTCTGCTCCAATGGAAATCAATCAGGCACCTTTTGGACCATCTGCCCAGTCAGAGAGAGACCAGGAAGTAGAAGAGAGAGCTAATGTTGCGCTGCTTGTAGCAAAGAATCTGCACGAGACTGAGTGCAGGGAGAAAGGTATATTATTCTGGGGGCTGTGTTGAGTCATTTCTATGCTAAAAGTCGTACTTATTCTATAAGTACAATTTGCAAAAGTACAGACTGATGCCACTGTCAGTCGGTCAGGTGACACCCAGCATCTGATAAAGATCTATAAATTATAAAACCTCAGTTGAATGGTATATATATATAGATATAGCTAATTCTTATAGGAAGCATATCATGCCAGAGTAGCCTAAGTGCTGCATATTTCATCTCTTTTGAAATCTTATAATAAAATAAATAAAATAATAAAAATCATATGGAGAACACATTAGAAATAATTGCTGAAGGAATGTGTGACAGATTATATATATATATATTCAATCCAATCCATGCTTTAGCACTACTTGTTTGACTCAGTACCCTGGGCTGAACAGCTGATTATGCCAGTGCATGTCCTACTTAATATGAGGAAAAGAAGACATTTCATTTAAGAAAAATTAAATAAATCATATTAACATTTTTTCTGCCTACTAATTAGTGAATTAAGGAAACAAAAATATTATTTTACCTTTTAATATCATATTAACAAGGTCATGTTAAAACAAATCCTATGTTGGGACATAAACTAATATATAATATATTCACTGAATTTCTGATGTTTTTGTGAACAGAATTGTTTTTGCAGGGTGTTCTGTAAAGAAATGGGAGAAACCAGGAAATGTAGATTCTAAAGTATTGGTTATAGGAGAACCTACGACCCCTGGTTAAATTCAGTAGTATTCCCAAAAATTTACTTTTTATTTCTAGGAAATCATTTTGCAGCTGTCTGTGCCTTCTCAGTGAGTTCCAATAACGTTTGGAACAACTCAATAGATGCCTTGTACAACCTACTGCTCATATACTGCTAATATATATATATAGTATAAAAAAGACCAGCAACTCCGGGATTTCTTGTGAAAAATCAAAACATATATTCAAAGTAGCATAAACAGCCGAAGTAACGTTTCGGTCCCTATAGGGACCTTTCTCAGGGCATCCATGCCTTGTAACACACATCTTTAAATCACCAAAAACCAGTAAATCAATAGGAAGTGACCTCACAGTGTACTGCCTTTACCGAGCACCCAAGGTATGTTATGTAGCGGTGTGCCATCCTTTGTGCGTATGTATATATATATATAGCAATAAATATTCTGTGACCGGCATACCCATTAAAAACATCATAAGTTTATTGTAGACATATTGTTTTAAAGAATCCGATGTTTCGATCCTCAATAGGACCTTTCTCAAGGATCCTTGAGAAAGGTCCTATTGAGGACCAAAACGTCAGATTCTTTTAAACAATATGTCTACAATAAACTTATGATGTTTTTAATGGGTATGCCGGTCACAGAATATTTATTGCTGAATACTCAATATTTGGCTGTGCACCCCACAAGGTTATAAGCTTTGGAGTGCAGTCACTATAAAGACTGATATATATATTTCTATATTCTCAATTTTCAGATTGAGAGGATTTTCTTGCTTCAGCTGTTGCACTTCTGCTATCAGCTTTGTACTTTATCAAAATAAATGGTTTTGATTTGTCTTTGTTATCTTCTATGTCAGTTTTTTTGCTGTGTCAGAAATGCATGTCTTCATTTGGATGACAGGGAAGCATTTTATCCTAGTAATATAGTTACTGGGTGTCAGGGAAAACGCCACTCACAGACGCGCCTGACACCGGGACGGGGTACAAGGGGGTTACACTCAGTCGCCTTTCACACAGGTTAGACTAACATCAAGCACCCCCAAACACACCACCGAACTAAATTTTATATTTAATATTACAAGGGTAAACAGTGCATTAAACAGATGTTAGAAAAGAGACATATACAAACAGTAAATAAAAAATAAAAGGGGATAAAAACACAGAGAAATCCTTGGTACGTTACCGAATATCTTCTGCCCTCTGAGGAAAGAGGTTGAAAGTCCTGAGCCCATCCCCCAACATAAGTTGCATAAGTTGAGGCCTCCAGAATGAGCTAGAGAATACCTGGGCATGTGTGCTTTTTATGTGCCGCTGGGCCCCTCCCTCATTACCTCAATTTCAATTTTTTTTCTGCAATTTCATTTAGAAAAAAACCCAAATGTAAAACTTCCTGCTTCTGCTTCTAAAAACTTGTGAGTTTATGTAGAAGTCAATTGGAGTTTTTTGAGCTTTTCAAATCTTTCCAGTCTTTTTTAAAATGATGAGAATAATGCAATTTGAGGTTTTTTTCATGATTTAATTTGACCAAAAATTCACAAATTTGAAAATTGACAAATAGGCCTCCCCATGTTTTTCCCTATGGAAGCCTGATATCAGAACAACAAGACACCTTCCAGTTTAAAGAAGAAGGAAAGGTAAAAACTAAGTAAGCTTTATCAGAAAGGTCTATGTTAATACAGCCGTGCACGGAGTCCTCTATCAAAAGAACACAGGATTTCTTGTCTCTTTTGCAGTAAACATGTTATCCAGGTGTCCGACTTCCTCTCTCAGAAACAGCCTTAATTCCCGGGGCCAGAGTCTGTGCAGTTCTCTCCTCTCTCCCCTATCCTGCTCCCCCCTCCCATAAGAATTCATAAAACTCACTCCTCCTCCCTTATATATAACGGCTAGACTGCAAACAGGATGCTATTTAAAATGGCAGCTGCTATCTTCAGCAAAGGGAGAAAGCTTCTAAAGCTGTTTACTCAGGTATGGTAAAGCTTTCTACAGAATAAATATATTGTTCTAGGTGGCACTAATGTGGCGATCCTATTGGCAGTAAAATCACAAAATGACTTTCCTTCTCCTTTAATCTCAGGAATCTCCTTATTGACTTCAAAAACATTAAGGGGCCCATTTACAAATGTTTGTATTTTTTTCATGATTTTTTTTGGGCTAAAAGTTGATTTTTTTGTGTGGAAAAAAATGTTTTTGTTTTTTTTCTACATTTATTATGCATCAAAACAATGAAAACCAGTAATAAAAATCTTCACTATCTAAAAGTCAATCTAGACGTCATCTAGAAATCAGTGGGAGTTGTCCTAGACAAACTGTAACAATATTTATTTATTTTGTGGTTTTAGTGGTTTTCAGTGTTTTCCATTTGTAAGTCCACAAAGATTCGTAGGAAAACGTAAAAACCACTAAAAATTTGTTCTTCTTGCTATTGTTCCACAATTAAATTCATTCATGCTTTCTCTATTCACATTTTTTAATAAATGGCTACACATTAGTGGTTCTAAGAGTTTATTTGTGGTTTCAAAAACCTATATAACCAAGAAAATTGCCTGCTTGATCATTAAGCCTTTTACCTTGATCCAGTGCCTGTACCTGGCTGGTTCCTGCCCCTGTTCTTGCCTGATTCCTGCCCGTGTTCCTGCCCCTGTTCCTGCCTGGTTCCTGCCCCTGTTCTTGCCTGATTCCTGCCCGTGTTCCTGCCTGGTTCCTGCCCGTGTTCTTGCCTGATTCCTGCCCGTGTTCCTGCCCCTGTTCCTGCCTGGTTCCTGCCCCTGTTCTTGCCTGATTCCTGCCCGTGTTCCTGCCCTTGTTCTTGCCTGATTCCTGCCCGTGTTCCTGCCCTTGTTCTTGCCTGATTCCTGCCCATGTTCCTGCCCCTGTTCCTGCCTGGTTCCTTCCCCTGTTCTTGCCTGATTCCTGCCCGTGTTCCTGCCCCTGTTCCTGCCTGGTTCCTGCCCCTGTTCTTGCCTGATTCCTGCCCGTGTTCCTGCCTGGTTCCTGCCCGTGTTCTTGCCTGATTCCTGCCCGTGTTCCTGCCCGTGTTTTGCCTGATTCCTGCCCGTGTTCCTGCCTGGTTCCGTGTACTATAGCCTGTTCCTCTGTTCCTATTCCTGACCTGGGTTGGGTCTCCTGGTATTGACCTCGGCCTGTTTATTGACTTCATTTTGTCTTCAGCCTGCCCCTGACCACTGCCTGTTATTCGGACCCTCCTTGCTTGCTGCCTGCTATACGGACTTGTGTTGTGTTGCTGCCTGCCTCTGACCACTGGCCTGTTGTAAGGACTTTTGTATCTGTTTATGTCATTATTCACACCTTATAATAAATCATTTCACCATAACAACATGTTTCCGGCCGATCAACAAGTGAAGTACCAACTCTATCCATATTACACAGCATATAAGCTCCTACCTGCCAGCCACCCACCTGTGGTTGCACCTGACAAACAGTGATAGTCCCAAAGCGTTTCTCTACCTATGATCAGAGGGACATTCCAGAGAATCACTTTCAGTTCCCAGTTAACTTGGACACCTGTGAAAGTTTTATATAAAACACTAAAATAGATATCAGAGTAGAAAGACTTAAAGGGACAGTATACCATGGTTCAACATGAGTTCAAACAATATGGTTTGAGTTTAGCATGATTTAGCCACTTCTTTTAATTGACAAAAAATCTATGTTGGTAGCTGAGATTTCACTGCAGATGACTAATCTCCCTATGTGCCACTGCCATATGAGCATGCCCTTTAATGGTTTTAAGTAATCAGTTTTCCCTCCATTATGGCTGCAGTCTGCACCTGGCATTAGGCAAAAAAAAAAAAATCTGATGTGAGATGTGGACCATCAGGGAGCACAGGCCAGCCCCACCCATACCACCTTCCCTATGGCCCCATTGTGGCTTTTGCCCTTTCCTACTCTCTAACTTGGGTGGAAGGGAAAAGGTTGTCCCTTATGAATAAAACAGGGAGATGCAGTAAAATAACATTTCTTCATGGTCAGAGTAAGCATGATGAAATCTGGTCACTTGGTTGGAGTCAACTGGCATTTCATAGCATACACTGGGTGCATTTTTTATGGTTCTGTAACTCCACAGTGACTGTGGAGTCAGAATAATGAAAGCAAACATTCTATTGGTTGCTTTGGGTTACAAGACTAGACTGAACTTTACCTGTGTTCAAGCAAAAAACTTTTCATTAATGCCAACATTTTTACCTTCCCTTAAATTTATCAAGAGAAGAACCAACAAATGCATTGCTTATGATTTATTTTCCCAAGAATCACTCACATTAAAGGGCACCTATCACAAAAATAATGTTTCCCCAGCTAGAGGTGCAGGCTATAAGAGTGAGAGTGTTTGGGTATATAATGTGGCAATCAGGCAAAACACACACTGAGTAGGCCGGGATGGTCTCATTATGCACATGTATGTGCCTCAGTATGGATACCTGCACCGGCTGCAGCACACAGGCAGGGCTTATTCATTCAAAAATACTGTTGTTTCTCCCATCTGGAGTGCGGGGGAACAATATTTTGGAGACAAGAGCCCATCAAACACTTGATTTTAAGAGACCTTAATATTACTTCTAATCTGTACCATTCCAAATGAATGTTCTTATATAAAAATGAAGAGATGCTCGCAGATGACAACTAGAAAATGATTTCATTAATATAAGTGTCTTATTCTCACTGTAACACTTCTAGGCACTGGAAAATGACATGAGTTTCTGGCATGGCTCCACCCTCGACTATAAAATCTTACTGCTACTTCATATTATTGATTGTTTATTTGGATGGCACTTTGTCCTATTAGAAATAACAAGAAAGGTAAAGTGTGATTTTTTTATTAATATGTCTTTGGCAGGAACTTAACAATATATTTCCTAATAATGAAACATGAAAGGCAGCCTTTGCAGCAATATGTATTTCTAGCCACTGAATCTTGTAATTAAAGGTCCCTTTTATGGGTTTAATAAGCCCACCAAACACGAGGTGACTGTTTGATCTGACCAACTTAGCAATGCAAAGTAATTATAGCTCCGGCTCCCTATATGCAATAATTGAATGCATTTCCTTCTATGGCAATCCAGAGATGCAATCGACTGCAGTCTTGAGCAGTTGTGACTGGCAGCGACGAGACTATTAGCGCTAACTGTTCTTTGTGTTCACAGATAATTACTTCATCTGTGTGCAGCTTGAAAAAGCTTTATTGTCAATCATATGTAATATGCCACCCCTTTATGCTTGCACCACCTGCCCACTTAGCCGCTTCATCTTCACTTACTAGAACTAACACGTTTTGATAGTGCTAATAATATGTAAATCCAAATATTGTTTACCTCGTTTATGACTTGAGATGGATTTCATTGTGCATCTTCATTTTTTATTTTTGGCAGAGATAAAGAAAAACCCTTCTGGATCAGTTTGCAAAGTGATCGGCAGATTTTCTGTGGAATTCTTCATTTGGGGATTTGACGTTTATTTGTTCTGTTATTTTCTTTTTTACATTAAAGTCTGGGTGTTGGAGGGACCATCATCTCCTTATAGGATTATTGAAATGTAACAGGATGTTTGGCTTTAAGTTATACTCAGTATTAGATACTTACATTTGAATTTTATACTTAACAGGTAAAAAGGGGCTGCACGGTAACAGTACAAATTTAGTGTAAGTAACAAGTAAGTAACAAGTGTCTCCCCATGCTTGCATGAGTTTCTCTTCCCCCCAACACTTCAAAAATAATTTTTGTATTGGCTTCTGGGCACCCAGTAGGCCCCCAAGGGGGGGCGGGGTCCAGTATGCAATCCTGTATCCCCAGTAAGTCCGCCCCCTGGACAGATACTTGTAAGATTCACTGGGGCAGCAACTGCTGTGAATTATGTATGCTTTCTGTAAATCACTGTGAAATATGATGACTATTTAATACAGCTAGGCAATCCTTTATCCAGAAACCCATTATCCAGAAATCTCAGAATTACAAGAAGGCCATGTCCCATATACTCAATTTAAACCAAATAATTACAAATTCCAACCAAATAATTACAACAATGATTTCCATTATTTCTGTAATAATAATGATTTTTAGCAGATGTGACAAGGTGTGGGAAATAACCCTTATCCAGGAAGAGAGCATATTCTGTACATGTAATAATAACAATAGGCACATACTGTATGAAGAGAGAAGGATTTAAGATGTTCTGAAAGCACATGGTCTGATTTATACAGACAGGAACAAGAGATCCTCTGCAATCACCCATTATCAATATACAGTATATAGGACATTAAGACAGTCTGTGCAAGCAAGTAAGTTGCAGGTAAAACTCAGTGCCATTATTAAATGTATGTTGAAGCAGTAGAATTCTTAATGAATCAGATAAAAGTAAGTGTAGGACTGGCCAGACCGGGGATGACTTTGATGAAGTTGGCCAGCTTGAAGTATATTGCAATATAGGGACAAACAATCCCTGTTTTGAATAAAGGGAAGGGCATTTTTTGGTAGCTTAATGCACAAAATGTCTTAATATCCTATATATATATTGATAATGGGTTGCAGAGGATCTCTTGTTGCTGTCTGTATGAATTTTGTGGTCACAGCCTCATTCAACCCCTGCCTAATGGTTAAAAATGTAGTGGCAAGAACAACTTTTCCTTGTTTGATTTATCAACATTGAAATTCAAATTTTTTCCGCAATTAGGATTCTATAACTCTTAAAGAGGTCTGCATGATCTGTTTTATTACTCACAAGAACCAACAATAAAATATTAACCCATATTCAGATCAACTGAGGGGAACTCCCATGTGCAAGCTTTATATTCAGTGGGAAGCGCAATGTTCAGGGAATAATATGAACATATACAGATGTGTACTGTAAAGCTCATCATAGTGTATTGATCATCTCTCTCACCTCTTTCTGATTTTCTCTACTTGTTCCTTCAATACCTAGTGCATTTTTCATTACTAGAGCTACAAAGCCCTTGGCTTCCCAGTCAGATATCAATAACACATGCTAGGAATAAATATGCCCCATTCATACAGGCATTTCTATCTCCTTGCTAACAATCACACACACTACCTTATGTCAGCTATGAATCAGTCTGTGCTGAGGTGCAATTGGGAGAAATAGTTAAAATTAATAGTTAAAATTAGTATTCTGTATTAAACAAACCATCAGTTTGTTCTGTGGCCCTACACAGAAGGTTTCAGTTGCTAATTCAGCCACTTGAGACCCTGAAAATCCAGCAGATGTTGATCAAATAGGTTCAATCATGGACCCCATAAGTTTGTTAATGCGGTCTACTGCTTGTATCCCCATCGTTAGGAACTGATTGTTTGGCCCTAGGGCCAAACGATCAGTTCAGCCTGATATTGCCTACCTTAAGTGGACATATCAGGGGAAAGATCCATTTGCTTGGTGACCTCGCCAAAGGTACATGCATCAAAACATACTCCTTTGTTCTTGTACCCTGTAGCTTTCGCCATATTGCTTGTTGTGTCTGCACTGACGTATCAGGTGCAAGCTGGAAAATAACTCTGGCCTCGAGGAGAAACTTACATGTTGATACACAAGTGGCTTGCAATTAACAAAGAGTGACTAGTTACTTACTATCTTCAATATCCCTGGGACTTATAGGATAGTGGGTGTGTGCTTTTATGTCAATAACCTTGTTATTAACTAAAGGGTGGAAGGGCAACCATATTTTTGACCACAAAAAGTAGGGCCTGAACCCAAAAAATCTGACAACACCAGTGCAATGTGGATGCACTGACCATATTTGTATGCACCAGGACCTGCTGTTTGTGCAGACATTAAAAAGACAATTCCAGGTGGCTCTCTTGTTGACAGGAGATAAAGAATGTTTGTTGTTGCCTTTTTTGAGAGAGCAAGAGCGTTGGATCCTGGGAGGCAGTGGGCTACTAGCCACATCATGAGATAGGGAGAACCAATTCCTTCTTCCACTAATAAGCAAACTCAAGGACCCACTTCCTATTGACAAGTGGAAGTTACCAGCATAGCTATCAGATGTTTAAAAAAATAATATTGGCCACTCCGGTCAGATGGGATCTCAGAGCTCTTAAGTGCCAAGTCTAGGAACAATACCAGCCATTCTGAGGTGTCATCTGCTGTAAGCAACTCAAAGAAAGTTGTCATCATGTTTTACCATATTTGCCAAGATTTTATGGACCAAAAATCTCATAACTTATTTAACTTTTCTATCACCATATGCAGTGGGGTAAGGAGGAAAAGCATATCCTAGTACTTTAGAAGGGATGTAATATGGAGATCTACTTCAGTTTACCTCCAACTGTTGGCCATAAAGGGTATATCTACTCATATTTTATTTCCTTTTCTCTCTTTTATATGCTAACACTGAGATTAGGAATGTTAATGTTATATTTTAGTGCATTGGGCCTTGTGGGATGTGTCAGATGTTTACCTATGTTAAGGGTAAAAGAGTCACATGACACCTTACTTACCCTACTCTACCTGCACCACCCAGATGAAGTAAATGAAATACTTTTTAAATGACATATTGAGAGGTCCAAATCTCACCATAAACATTTATTTGCCCCTGAGAATGTCTGATGTTAGATTTGCACACAGTGGTCATAGGTAACACTCTAATATGTTTGGTAACAGGTCTTTTCCCAAAATGTTCTTCTACATTATTGCCCAGTATTTTATGTATTTAAAATACTTAAGGCAAACATTATTTTGAAAAATAATAGATAATGGAATGTATATGACTGCTACAACGTGTACTAAAAATAATGATTGTGTCAGTATAACAATAAAAAGCCACTAACTCCAAATGAGTCAATGTTCTACCTGTGCAAAGGAAAGAACATTGTTTCCTGTACCATAAAATGTAAAAAGATATGGAAAATATGACAGTTGCTGAAATAAAAATGCATTCCCAGGCTGACAAATTAGAAAACAATGTGAAATAATCACTTATTGTAACAGATACCAATCTCGTTGACTTCCCTGGAGAACAGGAGCGAGAAGTCTAGAACGTGATGTTGATTTAATTTTAGTGTGCCCTCGAGTGACATTCCCTTGTGTATTTTTAAAAATGAAGATGAATATTCAGGGCTGCATTTGGTTGATTTTAAACCAGATGGTCAGTTGCAGAGGTTACATTAAGTCGAACTGATTTATTGAGCCATAATGCTTGTAGTTTGTTTTTTTTTACCAAAAATCGTATTATTACAAAACATCTTTGCAGGTGTTTATTCAAATAGTAATACATTTTGCAGAGCATTATTTATCATAATTAATAGAGTGAGGGAGCCGGCTCGTGTTTCCAATAATATTTTCTTTTGGCGATAAGAAATGTTTTACATCATTGCATAATGTAAAAACATAAATTATTTTCTATGGTCATTTGGATGTGGTCTCTAAACATATTTCATTTCTTTATTTCTCAAGAAACAAATTACACAGGAGGAATCAGAATTTAGGGGAACAAAAAATGTGATGCCAGTAGAAAGCCACCAAGGTTGACCTTTTTCCTGTTGAATGCATCTGTTGAAAAAAATGATTGGAGAAAACAAATGAAGCCAAGGACTCTTTCATTTGAAAGAAGAGATCTATAGAAGACTCAAAAAGATACTTGATTTGGATACTAAGGGAAAAACTGGAGATGCAACATTGTGTAATACCCCTGGGGGACCTCTGCTTAAAGGAGGAAAGTCATTTTGGCATTTTACTGCCAATAGATTCATCACATTAGTGCCACCTAGAACGCTATATTTATTCTGCAGAAAGCTTTGTCATACCTGAGTAAAGAGCTCTAGAATCTTTTCTGTTTGTTTAAGATTGCAGCTGCCATTTTAGCTTGGTCTTCATAGCTTCATGCTACAGTTCTAGCCGTTATAGCTCAAATCACACATTCCTAAGGGAGGGGGGAGTAAGTTATATGAATTGATGTGGGAGAGGGGAGCAGGAGAAGGGAGAGAGGAGAGATCTGTGCAGACTCTGGCCTCAGGAATGAAGGATTTTTCTAGATCAGAGGAAGTCTGATACTGAAGAACTTGTTTACAAAAAAGGTGACAAGAAATCCTGTGTTTCTTTTGATAGAGGGCTCAGTGCAGCGTTTCTGTGAGTGCTTATGGCTGTATTTACATAGACCTTTCTGATAAAGCTTACTTAGTTTTTACCTTTCTTTCTCCTTTAAGCAATGATAGGAATATTGTATTGAAAAGTTGTGGTGCTGTTAAGTTAAGTTCATCTCTACGTTAACTTTTAGTATGTCATAGAATGGCTAATTCTAAGCAACTTTTAAATTAGTTATTTATTATTTATAGTTTTTTAATTATTTGCCTTCTTCTTCTGACTCTTCCCAACTATCAAATGGGGGTCCCTGACCCCAGCAGCCAAAAACTATTGTTCTGTTAGGCTACAATTTTTATGTTATTGTTACTTTTTGTACTTTATTTTTCAGCTTAGGTCCTCTCCTGTTCATATACCAGTCTTTCATTCAAACCACTCCCTAGTTGCTGAGGTAATTTGGTTCTTAGCAACCACATAACTGTTAAATTGCCAAACTGGAGAGTTGCTGAACAAAAAGTGAAATAACAAAAAAAAATACAAATAATAAAAAATAACGACCAAATGCAAATTGTCTCTCTACATCATACTAAAAGCTATCTGAAAGTTGGACAACCCCATTAAGAACAACTTCTGTCCAAGTGCATCTTAAAGTAACGAATGTCGAGTAACAGTGGCCACTTTATCACATGGATCACTAGAGTTTTTAATTAGAAAAAAAGTTCATCACCCTCTCCAGGGGTGCCTATGGGGCCTATTTATTATGCTGTGTAAAATGAAATTCAACTAAATGGTGTGCAAAGCTGTGTAAAATAAATGGAGATGTTCGCTGTCCAAACGCCAGATTTTATGCTGTTATTTTACATAAGTTCTGGTGGAAGAAAAAACACATAAAAAAATTACACCCTAACATGACATAAGGATAGAAAAGTAAACTTGTGTCTTTGAATGATGCTTAAGTTGGGCAGGGAGATAGGTATGAACCTATGGAGAAAGGCAGAATGCACTGTAGTTTGTGACTGTTATTTGCAACCTGAACCATGGTAAGTAAATGAGCACTAGTACCCTTATCAAGATACAATAGGTGAATAAACAAATGCTTCTCGGGGCTTTAGGTGAGGCACGGCCATATTCCAGTGCTGCTGTCTCTGATCTTTTAAAAAAATATTTTTTTTTAACTACATATTGGTATTGGCAATTTATAGTAAGAGGCTTCCATGGTCATCTCAACACATCTTTATCAAAGGCTGAGTTAGCAAGTTGCATAAAGCTACCGTACTAAAAAAGTCCTCCTCTTCAAAAAAACAGGAATTGTTTGTCCATATATTGCAATATATTCAAGTTGACCAAGGATGTCAAAGTCATCCCCTGTCTGGCCAGTCCTACACTTACTTCTATTCTGAGTGGTGTGGGGACAGATTTTGAAGCATTATGTTGAACATTTTCATATACAGTATGTATACAAAATCTATTTAAGCAGCATATTTGCTAGGTGTTTTGCCAATTTCCTTTTGTACGCTTTGTAGCTTATACATCACTTTAAGAGGTTTTAGTCCACAATGTTATTTCTAAAAAAAAAAAAAAAAAGCTCAAAAAAGAAAAGGAAAAAAAGCACCCTAGTTTACAAAATGAACCTCCATGTCGTAATGTCATGCCATATTAACTGTACAAGAATGCCATATTAATTTAATTGCTGCTGACTTGTCCTAGCATTTTTTTATTATTTTTTGACCATGATGGTCAGGTGTTTCATGGATATTGATAAGATGAGAGTTCATACAGGGAGGACCATTGGGGAAGGGCCTGCCTCAATCCCATGCAAGGCAGGGAGTCTTATTGTGGATGCACATATCTATTGCAATTATTCCTAGGAGACTCTGAACTCTGTAATATATATTATCAGGTGCTTTTTCTGATCTATAGAACAAACAATTTATTTGGTTTGAGCCCCTTGTTGTGCTCCCATATTTGATCTGGCCCACAGAAGGCTAAAGATTTATTAAAGATATATGAAAAATGTAAGTAGCTGTGACCCTTCAATATTCATCCAAGGCAAATAAGCATTCATCTCAAAGAGCACCCTTATTCACCTTAAGGTTGAGGGCCCATCTATTGCTTTGGGTCCCTGGGGGAGGGGCAGTACCACAGTTGGCAACCTCTGCATTAGGATATTGGATAAAGGGATTAGTTTATTGCTTTCCAATGCCTTGTGCATTATATTGAGTATTTTTAAATGATCTTTACTGAATAGGCTTTCAGTTTGCAGATTAAAACTGGTGTTTTAAATAGATACCTTTTCAACATTATATCTTCTTTAAAGCTGTTAAGCCTCTTTTGAGTCAATCATTTTCATAAAATTTAAATCATGTCTAATATTACCTATTTCTAAAACAGTAGCTGATTAAGCTGAAAATTAGTGAAAACATCTTAAAAGAAGACAGTATAGTAGAAAACTGTCTGGTAAATCTACAACCTAGTGTGTTTGCACTTTGCAATGAATCAGGGTGATGGGGGAGAAGGACTGTGCATGTTGGGATCTTAAATGCAGCAGCAGCTGGAGAGACACAGACTTTATCGGTATTTAGGAAACGGCACGTTTTATAAACATGAATTGTTTCTCACTGTTCTGCACAACTGTTATCATTTCTGTTTGTAACCAACATAGACGTACCGATGTGCTCAGCTTAATGGCTCTACACAGGTACGGGGAAAACCATTCAAAACAACAGTAAAGACATCCTGAAAATATTATATTGTGATGCTTTACATAAGTTAGGCAGCTAAAATAAACAGTAGGAGCCTAACTAGTGTTTACTAATATCACACAGTGCAAAATATGAAACATCACATTAGATCTGGTCTCTTTGCCCCACTAATGCAAAACAATAAACAGTAACGTTGCGTATAATTATAGAATGCACAACCTTTTGCTGGATTGGAGAAAACAAAGCAGATCTATAGGTAACAGAGGGGTCTTAATGAGCCAAGTGAATATTATTTTTCTTCCCCAGGAGCCGGGAGACAACCACACTAATTGCACTAGCAAACTTAATGAGTGAATCCAATTGCGTTACATAATCAAGTTGTACCGTAAAGTGCTTGCATGTTTGATATCAAGTTTAACGACTCCTGGTGCTGAAAGTTTTGCTCACTGCATATTAAGCAATCGCTATTTCTATAGGAGAGATAAATGAGCCAAGGGTAACACTTTCAACTACATTCCTATCTTTGTTCCTTTCTTTCACCTTTAGTTTGTTCCTGTGTTTTACCGTATCCCATAAACCGTTCTTACCCAGGTGCCTTTTCCATGGGCACTTACTGCCGTCAGTAGAACTGAATTCAGCTGAACCCTAATGGATTGTTCCTTTCTGATTTGACTTCTGTTTCCGTTCAAAAGCTTTTTTGATATATACAGGTAGGACCTAGTATTCAGGGACCGGGGGATTTCTGTATAAGGTTTCTTTCCGCAATTTGGATCTCCTTACCCAGGGCCACCATCAGAAATCACGGGGCCCCTCACAACAAAATTTTCTGGGCCCCACCCACCCAAGCCCCCAATGGCCCCTCCCTCCCACACCCCCAATGGCCCCTCCCTCCCACACCCCCAATGGCCCCTCCCATCAATACAAGGGACACACAGGCATTGGTAGCGAGGGCCCACTAAAACCTTGGTAGCCAGGGCCCCCCTAAAACATTTGTGGCCAAGGATTACGTTTTGCATGAGTGCCAGTGCCACTAAAACATTGCTAGCCTGCCCAGGGCCCCCTAAAACATTGGTGGTCCTCCCCCAGTGTCCCCCATACAATGGCCCGCTCTCCGCTGCTTCTTGCTGCTCCCCCCCCCCACCCCCCCCACCACACAGAATCCTCCTGCTTCTTCCAGGGTCCCCCAAGCATCCTGCTGCTTCCTTCAGGGGCCCCCCCAAGCATCCTCCACCTTCCCCCAGGCCCCCCCAAGCATCTTCCACATTCCCCCAGGCCCCCCCAAACATCCTCCACCTTTCCCCCAGGCCCCCCAACCCCCTTCCCCAGGCCCCCCCAAACATCCTCCACCTTTCCCCCAGGCCCCCCCCAAACATCCTCCACCTTCCCCCAGGCCCCCCCCAAACATCCTCCACCTTCCCCCAGGCCCCCCCCAAACATCCTCCACCTTCCCCCAGGGCCCCCCCAAGCATCTTCCACCTTCCCCCAGGCCCCCCCAAACATCCTCCACCTTCCCCCAGGCCCCCCTCAAACATCCTCCACCTTCCCCCAGGGCCCCCCAAGCATCTTCCGCCTTCCCCCAGGGCCCCCCCAAGCATCTTCCACATTCCCCCAGGCCCCCCCCAAACATCCTCCACCTTCCCCCAGGCCCCCCCCAAACATCCTCCACCTTCCCCCAGGGCCCCCCCAAGCATCTTCCACCTTCCCCCAGGCCCCCCAAACATCCTCCCTTCCCCCAGGCCCCCAAATCCTCCACCTTCCCCCAAGGCCCCTCCAAGCATCTTTCGCCTTCCCCCAGGGCCCCCCCAAGCATCTTCCACATTCCCCCAGGCCCCCCCAAACATCCTCCACCTTTCCCCCAGGCCCCCCCCAAACATCCTCCACCTTTCCCCCAGGCCCCCCCCAAACATCCTCCACCTTCCCCCAGGCCCCCCCCAAACATCCTACACCTTCCCCCAGGCCCCCCCAAACATCCTACACCTTCCCCCAGGGCGTGTGACGTCAGTACGCACAGGGCGCAACCTAAAAGCGCACACGCAGCAGGGAGTTCGGGACATCACAGCAGATACCAGCAATAACAGTAACAGAGCCCGGCCGGGCCCCCTTTAAACGCCCGGGCACGGGACAACTGTCCCCCCTGTGCCCCCCTGATGGCGGCCCTGTCCTTACCTAACATCTACTAAAAAATAATTTAAACATTTCTTAAACCCAATAGGATTAATTTGCCTGCAATAAGGATTAATTATATCTTAGTTGGGATCAAATACAAGATACTGTTTTAATATTATACAGAAAATAAGGAAATACATTTTAAAAATTTGAATTACTGTATTTGATTAAAATTGAGTCTATGGAAGATGGCCTTCCTGTAATTCAGAGCTTTCTGGATTACTGGCTTTTGGAGAACCCAAACCTGTACTGCATTTTTAGGGTTAATTGGATTCTAGGAGCAGCAGTGTTCATAGAGACAGAATATGCCTGCATAGTCAGCATGTTGAGTAATACTTCTAAAGAAGAAGGGTTAAAGGTTCTATATGCACAATGACCCTCTAATTTGGGGTGCCATAGATGCACAGTGGGGTTGTTGATAGAATTCCTACCTGTACTGTACCCAAATAAGTGCTAACCTGCTTTATGCAACATAAACCATAGAGGAAATAGTTGCTTTTTATAGTAGAAAGAGTGCTATTTGCTAGACCCACAATGTTGGGCTCAGGTTGGGTAATTTGGGGACATTGAGGAAGGAAGGTTATAGTGTAGCAACATTTTACACTACACCAGCTTTACATATGACCCTAACTTTTACCATGTTTCACCTTTGACAAGGAGGGTATTTATTAGTGATTCCATTTTAAACAGGATTCTGATTCTGCCAAATCCAAGAACCTGGGTGAACTGAATTTGAACCCTCTGCAGTTGAAAAAATTAGCAGCGTGCTGAAATTGTGCATTGTAAATGTTGCATAGGCCACTCTCATGCATCTGCTTCTTCTGCTCCTGCATCAGCAATTTCCGCCCGGCACGAGGGTAAGGATTTGGTTCTGTATTCAGCCAAATCAATACTGGGACATTCAGAGATTTGGCCGAATACCTAGAACAAGGGTTCAGTGCATCCCTACTATTTATACTGTATCTCCATTACATTGCCTCGATCTCACCATCTCCTTTGCCTGAAAGTGAAGAACTGCAATGTTTTCCTCATGCTCTACAGTGTGTTGGAACGTGACAGATGATTTATCCCTCCTATTGACGGAATGCTTTCAGATTCTGTCCTTCACATGTTTTGAGCTCTTACCCACATAAGGGTAATTGCATACACAAATTGCTATATAAATCACGCTGTGTGTCTGACTCTTGATACATGTATTTCTTCAAACAAAAGTGACTAAGTTGCTGCCGAAGAGTAATATTACTAGAGACACAATGCGAGAGGAAGATTTTGCTTATGGAAAGTACATAGTGCTGGCATGCTGACTGGTCTGGGGCTTTGTCACAGTTGCTAAATTCCAATTAATCTCGGCCTTCTCTGTAGTGGTCTGTTGACATCAGATAAAAGGAAGATATATAGTTCTGGAGAGACCTATAAGGTACCTCCAACCCTGTCAAGGTTGCCCACTTGATATGTTTTCCTGCCTGCTCATTACAAGTGCACCGTTTTTTCTGGTGATGATCTTAGCCCCATGCGTTTTTTTCCTAGATCTCCTCAGTTTTTTATTTTCTGCCCAAAGTAACTTTATTTTGGGAAGTTTTGTTAAACTCTAAAGTAAAATGAATAGCAGTTTGCACTGCAGGTACCTGAACTTGGCCCTAAATGAAACCTGAGAGAAAGTCCCAGACTAGGTAGCTAGGGCTGCCCAGGGTAGATGGTAGATGTCGTGGCAGAGATCCAGGAGAGACAGTTTTTTGCTGAAGTGGTTGTAATTTTTAAAAATGATTTCCTTTTTTCTCTGTAATAATAAAACATTACCTTGTACTTGATCCCAACTAAGATATAATTAATCCTTATTGGAGACAAAACAATCCTATTGGGTCTAATTAATGTTTAAATAATGCCCCCACCCTTCCCCCACCAACTCTTAAAACGCCCATATGGAGTGGGGAGAGGTCTCCATTGCTCCATATGGGAGAAAATATGGTAGCCCCAGTCCTCAAGCATTCAGAATAACAGGTCCCATACCTGTATTTATAATAATTTGTTGGGACAACTCACATTTTTATCTGGCATTTCCACATTTGCAACAATATAGAACTACTACGTTACTTGGCCTCACAGCAAATTTAAATTAGGATCCCAAAACATTAGTAAATTGACCTATTCTACCAAGATATATTGAAATTGCTTGTTAATTATAGCCTTCCTGGGCTCTACCTTCCTGCCCCCCTGCAACTGCAGGGTCTGCTTCCTCTATAGTCACATCCTTGGTCTTCTCTTAATAATTATTAAGCATTAATAAAGGATAGAAGGGAAAAATGTGACATAGCTTGAATTTTTCAGCTTTTCCTACCCACAATATGTCAACATGGATAAAAACTCTTTACTCCTCTTGGAACTACATCCATTTGGTCTGATAAACCCCTGTTCATAAAGAACTTTGACATCCTCTACAGCCAACATAATGTTCAAATGATGTGGTCAGCTGAGGCCTAGCAAAATCCCATTATTCCCTTTAAGAAGACAAAGAGCTACTTTGTGGCAAAATAAAAAAGATGTCACTGATATTTTAATACCTAATCTATTGGAAGTCATGGAAATGCCTTTGAAATGTACTACTTACCTATTTACAGCATTTAACAACTTTTACAACTGGTTAAAAGTAATTGGCTGATCTATATCCAGTAAGCACGGCTTGAATGCATTACTTGTGGGAGCAAATGGCAAAACAAAACAAGATGCAAGGCATGTCTGAGTCTATATGTTCTGTTATTCAATACAAACAATTATATGGCAGCTCACTTGTTGGAACATTAAATAATATTTTATTTGTACAAATCTTTTTAAGTACATTGTAAGAAAAATAGGAGAGAATGTTCTCAATGTAAGAATTTTACATAGCAGGCTGCTTAATTATTAGAAAAAATGGACATGTTTGCAACAACCCTTTAAACTATGAATATAACAACCATAAATGGGAAATATATGTATATATATATATATGTATATACAGTATGGAATGATGTAATCTCTTTGTAAGACATAAGGATATTATATGTCATGGAGTTCCATGAACATATAAAGGAATGAGGCCAATGACTAAGAGCTTTTATACAGGTAGTGGAACTCCAAGGTGACTTTGAATATCCTCATATGAGTCATGTGATATAAATTACATCACTAAGCACTTATGACATCACCAAGCACCGTATATTGTATATGTGTGTATATAAATGGTGCTTGGTGATGTCATCAGTTTGCAAACGTCCACACATACATATTATATATAACAAATGTATATATGATATGTTTTTGTTTGCAAACTGACCCAACCTGCTCACAGGCTGAGGGGAGACTAGAAAAAATAAGAATTTTACCAAACCAAGAGGCAGAAATTGAAAAGGATTTAGGTTTTCAAGATGGCACTTAAGTACCTAATAGTACCTAATGAGGCCAAAGCTTTCAACATCCAATGGAAACACATAACCTCTTAAGGTAGCACGCGACTGCCTTTATAAATGTGTGCCTACTTAAAAATAAAGTGGAAAACTGGAGTGGAAAATTAACTAGAATTTCTCTCATCCCTATGCAGATTAGAAAGTGCCAAATGAACCCTTCCTCGCAGACCACTAAATAATTAAGAGATATTAAGAAACAACTCTCACGACACTAAACACTAGACACTTTCTGGCACTGTGTTCTGCAATTTTTACTCCAACACAAGGTGCAGAGTACATCACATACAGAGTATGCCCCGGTGCTGAGTAAATCTGTGCAATTTTGTACCCTTTAGTGCTCTTGTACTTGTGTCAGGGGCAGAAACAAATGACCCCTCCTGTGCTGATACTAACAGCTAATATGCTGCTGCTTTATCTGAGTCTCTGCACTTTCATTTGCCATACAAAGCAAAAAAAAAAAAGGACAAACAATTTTCCTCTTATTTTGTTCTTTTACTAACAATAGGCATTTTTGCCTTAGTGCAGTAACCCAAGGCAAGCAATTACAGTTTTGCTTTCATTTTTCTTCCTGCAGCTAGCCGAACATAGCAAATTTACCCAGAGTTGGTAAATTAGCCGGACAAATGTTGTCGCTATGCTTGTATATTAGCCACTGATTTGTAACCCAATCACAAGCATATATGCGTTTAACTGTTTTCTCAATTAGCACTGGATCCTGTGTTCATGCTGCTGGAGAGCTGGGAGCAGGGCTGTGCACCTTTCTGTGTGCATTTTTCTTGACCTCTTATTGATTTTTCATGTCTACAAGTACCAAACTTTCCAGCAGCATTTCTCTACCCTTGCTGATATGATTTACAAGGTAATTCATCCAAACATAGGCACACAGTCCCCATTCCAAGCCTGACAACATGATCATAACAGGGAAAAATAAAATCAGATATCCCGAAGCCACTAAACCCAGCAACATATTTATGCTGAATATATAAAGACTTGTGACCGGTTAAGTCCCTATGCATACCAAATCAAGTTTGCACCTAGTCTGGCCTATGCTATGTGCACCAGATGCATAAATAAAAACCTTTGAGCTGTAAGAGAATGGGAAGGTATAAGAAAATGGTTTTGTGGTCATAAATAACATCATTATTAAAAGATTTCTGTAAATTTTGTGGCAATTTCAAAATAATTTTTGTTTTTTTAATAGCCAAGATGAAGTATAGTTCCTTTCAAGTATTGCAACCTGGAAGCCTGCTGTTAATGTAGAAACAATGCTTTTTGTGTCCCATACATGTATGGGATCTGTTATCTGGAAACCCATTATCCAGAAAGCTCCGAATTATGGGAAGTCCATCTCCCATAGACTCAATTTTATTGAAATGATTCAAAATTTAAAAAATGACTTCATTTTATTCAGTAATGATAAAACAGTACCTTGTTCTTGATCCCAACAAAGATCAAATGAATCCTTATTGGAGGCAATCCAGTTGGGTTTAATAAATATTAAATTATTTTTTAGTAGGCTTAAGGCTTACAGAAAGACCTGGATCGGGAAAACGCCAAGTCCCGAGCATTCTGGATTTTAGGTCCCATACCTGCAGTCGGGGTCCTAACATAATGTATAACATTTACTTAAACCAGACAGTCTGCAATCAAATTAGAAGTCATTGTATCAAAGAATAGATGAATTGACAAAATTTGCAACTATGAGCCTTATATTAACCTTCAATAAACCACAAGCTATTGGAACACTTGTGTGTATTTGATAGGAAACAAAAGAGAAACCTCCTGCCATACACTGATAGTATTAGCTGTATTGTTCATGTCATTATATAATGCCATTTCCGTTGTTAAGCTTTTATTGGACATTCTGAAAGAAAATGAAGTGAAGGATTTGCCTGAAGTAAAATAAAACCGCAAATGCGAAATTCAAAGCAACGTTCAGGAAAAAAAATCTACTGTACTGCTCACAAAGCAAAATGCATTAGGCAACTCATGCACAAGTAATGTCAGAACACTACAGTTTTATATAGCCACATACATTTCTTTGCATCTTGTTGCCACTCTGTTATTAATAATGCAATGTCTGGCTTTAGAAGGCGCCCAGAAATAGCGATGAGAAATGTAGGTTATATGGTGCACATGTTGAACCAAACACCCTTCTCTCATTTCTCTCCACTTTATTCCAGAAGACAATAAGGAATACTTTAAAACAATATGCAGTACAAAATACACATTGTTCGATGTGATTTTTGATCCTGTAATTAATAATCAGGGGTTTTCCCTTTGAATTTGCCAAAACAGCTGCTGCAAGCTGATAAGATACATTATGGGAGCAGGAGAGAAGCTGTCAATAATTGTAATTTGGTATGAAAGTGAGTGAGAGCAGAAGAGAAAATCCAATTCTTTAAATGAACAGAATCATTTAGTGTACTGACACTGTAGAAATGTATTTTCTATAACTGTATATATATATATATATATATATACACCGAGAACAAATGTCAACGTAGCATTCCCTTCTTACATATTTTTATTGAAAATACAGATGACTGATTTGCAAAAAAACAAAACCCCATTCGACAGTCCATTGCACTTCTTTTACCCCTTAAAAAAAACATTTCAGACGCAGCAGGAATGTTTTGATCTAAGGGATTATAAAGAATCTTGGGTGAAAATAGATTCAAATTTGTTCCCTACATGGTTCCATACAAAAAAAAAAAACCTTGCAGCTGATTTATTTTGAGTGGGCTGAATTTCTCTCTTGGTGGGATATTCAAAGCCTCAATTCCTATTTTTACAGTCGCTGTATGAATAGTGTATCATTTTTCATAGTCAGTTGTTGAAAAGGTCTCTGCTTAGGTGAGCTTCCAAAGAACACCCTGCAATTTTCTGCAGCTTGTTCTGAGAAGATTGTGATGGATGCAGTTTGCTTTTGCCTTAAACTAAACTGCACATAATTTGTATTAGAAACTGTACAAATATTACATTCGGCTCGAAATTGCATTAGAGCCATTCAAGGTCTGGGTGACCTCCTTTCGTTCCACTGAGCAAATGTGACAAGGCTGGGTAACATGAAACACAGAATCAAAAAAAAAAAAAAAAAAGCACAAGATTTTACACAATGCTGTTGGCTGAGAGTCACTAACATTAATCGCTTTGTCCTTAATAGACACTCTCTATTATCATTTGGTGATTAACAAGCCATATATATAAGAAGAATACAGACTGCAGTTTTTATTAATATAGAATAAATGATTTTTGGATAAAGACAATCTGACATTCTGTACACATGCATAATGATATATATACTGTAAATTTATATGGCACCAATTTATTCTATGTATGTATTGTGGATCTGAAACACTTTTATTTGCTGAGATGTATTTATTTGAAAAATGTGTTCACTGAAGTTAAGAATATTTGTACACTGAATACTATAGAACTTTACTGTGATATAGTCGTTAAAAAGCTTTGTCTTTGCAGATGCAGATATAAAAATGAACAATATTAAATTAAGCTAAATGGGAATAATACACGATAGCTTGATGCCTATGCAGTTTGATTAATTGGATATTAAAAGGCAAAATCAGGGGGGGCTAATTCTCCCAAAAAAAATAAATAATAATATTGTATAGAAATTGACTTTTCAGTGTAATACTGATTATTGAAATTCCCACCCCCTTTGAGAGCTGACACATAGTTGTCAGCCAGGGATAGGAGGAAAAGAGCTAGTGAACTCCTACCCAGATATACACACCTGCATAGCATAAGATAAAGAAAAATAAAGGCAGGATGGGAAAAGCATCTGGCACAGTGCATTACTTTTATTAAGCAAGGAAAAGAGATTATTACATATCTCTATATGTATAACATATCTCTGTGAAACAAAACCACAGTGCACGTCCTGAGGACAAGCTGTTAAAGAGAAATCATGTCCTAAGGAATCTGAGTGACAACCTGTGATGTGAATAAAATATATTATAAAATATTAAAATAAAATAAAAAATGTTTATTTCAGTACAGAATGCTTTCCAGTATTAGAAGTTCTGCTGTATAAAGATTCAGGGGACAGTAGAGCTACTTGTTGGAAGTACTGAAAAGAGCCAGATCTTCACAAACAGTTCTTTCTATGTAGATGCTGAGATTTGCTTTAATACCACACTGCGTTTTTTAAAAAAAATTACAAAACTTTGTAGATGATAAAGACATTTTTAACCCCTTTTCTTCTGGAATTTAGCAAATTCTTTTCTCTGTTTAATGCAAACTCCATTTTCTCTATAATATTTAGCACTGAAAGCCCCTCATTTTCTGGGCGCCCATCGCTTTGCATTAATTTTCTGTATTTTGTACGGTTTTCGTAACAGCTAAGAGCAACGTATTTGGCACAATTGCTTGATAAAAAAAAAAAATCTGTTTTTTGTTAAACTAAATAACATGTGTATTTATTAATAACGTATCAGTGATGAATAAAATCATCTTTGCAGCCAAGAGCTTAAATATCCGTTATTGCTTATTTGAAACTACAGCAAATCACTGCCCCAGTTGTTTGATCTGCCACAGAAACAGATATACAGACTGCAGAAGCATGCATTTGACCTTGTCGGGTAATGTCCCATTCCCTTTCTCTGCGGCGCTGAAAAGAAACATTGACAAGAAGCCTGCACCTTATTGTTATAGGTTTACTGTAGCAGAACCCCTTCCATGTAAGTGTTTATGTACCATTTTAGTCAACGAATCTGCTGTAACATAGTGAAAACATAGAGACTGCCTACATTCTCTCTTATGGAAGGTCACTTATGAAACACTCATTAATCATTTATGTGCTTAGCAAGATGGAACTCCTGTGTTTTTTCTATATGCTTTTATGTTTCTATGGGAATAAGACAGAACGGATCCTTCCCACTTCTATGCCGAGGGACCGACTCCATTTAATGTGACCATTTTTAGAAATACGCTGCAATAATTTATTAGAGTTAATATTATATAATGTCCACTGTGGTATTCATGCCCTATTCCATAGATAGAAAAATATATATTTGATAATATTACAGGGGATTGCATGAGAGCAGGATCCTGTTTAAACTCAATAATGTTTTAAAAATAGCAATAGCTAATGACAACAGCTACACAGGGATTCATTTTACTAAGCTCATCCATAATTAATTAGAGCAGCGTGCCTGAATCTTGTGACTTGTATCATTACCATGCCACATACATGCACACAGCTATGGGATTTGGTAAGTGACATGTTTGGGACCTGTAGATTTTCAAATAAAGGGTCTTTCCATAATGTAGAGCCTTAAGGATAATAGAAATACATATAAACATAAAAAAAAACAATAGGATTATTCCACCAGTAGCATAAATGTAGGCTTAGCTAACGCCAAATACAAAATTATGCATTGTTATCAAATAGGAAGCTGATGAAGATTTTTTTTATTCAAGAGGATACAATGAAAAATGTGAAAAATGACATTGCTGCATTCCAGAGCTTTCTGGATAACAGGTAAAAATAATAACAGGAAAGTGTACAATATATACAGCCACAAACCTTTATTTTAAACTTCAACATTGTGGGGCAGATTTATCAAAATGTGAGTTTAGAGCTTAATTCATAAAAACTCACCTGCATCCTATTCATTCCTATGGTTTTTAGAAGCCTGTTTATTAATGGGCAAAAGTTAAAATTCACCATTTGAAAATATACGCTTCTAAAAATCCTATAGGAATGAATAGGATGCAGGCTAGTTTTTTATGCATTAAGCTCTAACCTCACATTTTGATAAACCTGCCCCTAAGAGTATTTAACAAGTACATTTCTAAAAAGTTATTATGGGCAGATGTTTTAATGAAGGTGGGGGTTTCATTTGGATGTCAAGTGAATATAACATATCATAGGGCAAAGAAAAATAATTTATGAAGTATGGGTTTTCTATCTGTAAAAACATGAGGATACCTAAGGACATCTATTCTAAGAAGTTAATCCAGCTTTCCATTGGATTAATGACTTAGTGGCTTTCATGGAGCCTGCTGTGCTCTGCACCTGTTCATTGGGGATATATGCATGTGCCCAAGGCTCACATACCTTTCAGTATTCTATATGCGCTATAGATATGTTAATGTTCCAGATATACTGCCAACAAATCGATGCATGTTCACTGCAGTTTAACCAGTTCAGTCTCAGCACTGATTTGGGATGACTGATTTTCTTTTTAGTTCATAGTAATTTATCTTACTATCTATCTAAAGCACATCTAACCTAACGTAAAGCTTATTAGCAAATGAAGAAGATCTTAAAGTATGATCTTTCCTAAAAAATAAAACATATTTATGTTTAATAGTAACTATATATATATATATATATATTTTATATACAGTATGCTCCCATAAGCATTTCGTGCCCTTGGAGCTATATATATATACAGTATTGATAATGGAACAGAATATCATTTTGCAAAAAAACACAAAGTACACATGCAGCCTAATCAGCTTTCCTTCTACCTCTTCTAAAAGATTTAGTTTACATTGTCTTCAATAAGGTTGGGATCAAGTTAATGTTTTATTGTTACAGAGAGATAAGAAATCATTTTTAAAAATATGAATTATTTGATTAAAATGGAGTCTATGGGCGATGGCCTTCCCATAATTCAATGTTTTCTGGATAACAGGTTTCCAATGAATCCCATACCTGTAATAAGAATACATTTTAAGACTATGGCGTTTGTGTCCTAGTTGATATCATAATTTGTATGCAGACACAGGGTGGTAACAATGTGCAGTAATATGGAACACTGCAGCTTTTACTACATACATAGACAATTCAAGAAGAAACAACATTAGTCTCCTTGTACATATCAGCATCAGTTAGCAGGGGTTATTCCACCATTTAAAGGGTTAAGGAAACCAATTCTGCCCAGTCTCATAGCCGCTGTATTTTCCATAGCAGTTTGAAAGAAGGAAAAACCCTGATGATTTTATTACATATTGTAATTACATACAACCTATTTCAGTTCATGATGACCTGTTGTTACTTGCCTGATCTCTGATTGAGAAGTGACAAGCTGATAGACAGGATATTACATATTCAGAGACCAGACTCAGTTAATGGTGTTGTATTGAAGCCTTTCTTTGCTTTTTCACAATAGTGCAATATATGTCCAAATGCATTTGCCTGTTATCTCAGGGATTGCCGTGTATGTTCATGCTTGACAAAGCCCATCTTCCATTTAAGAGATGTAGTGTACAATAAGCAAATACAAAGATATATGTTTGCTTCTCTGTATGTTAAAGAATTTATTTCACAAAATTTCCTTTGGGGAAATGAAGAATAAAATAAAGAAGTAATAGCTGAGAAAAAGATGAGCCGGACGACTGGACTGAGCCCCTGGCTGTTAATCCCTTCTGTACTACAGTTGTGTGTGTATTTACTTTTTGTTTTGTGCAGCAGATTTGTGTGTACCTTTGCTGACTCGAGGCATCTGTGTTAAGCCCTTGTGTGGGGAAGCTGTGTGTGTTTATTGGCTTTGCACTAATTTTCCCTTGTGTGCAGGCCTGGGTGTGCGGTTATGTGTAATAACCCCTTGTGCCCCGGGGCAGCTCTACTGTATTATTCTGTAGTAACCCCTTTCCACAGCAAGTAGAATAGTGCAGTAGCCTTCCCTGCTCTTAATGTGTCCATATAAACATTCCTTCCTGTGCGCTACTGTGTTTGTATATGTCTCTAATAACATCATTTGTGTTTAAAGTCATTATATGCTGCCCTTGTCTTTGTTCATTCTCTGTCTCACACAAACACACCGTGGTACACTGATAGCTTGAAATGACACCTCATCCAGACAGGAACTATTTTTAACAATAGAAAAAAATATATGCATTTAATTAGAGCAGTTATTTATATAAGATGGCAAACATTTTCAAAAGCAAGTTATAGTATCTGTAAAAATATCTAATAAATACATAATAAGCTTTAGGCTCTATACAAAACATAAGGGTGTTTATATCTGGCATCAGGTGATGGTTTCTCTGAACTCAATGTACTACCATACCGCCCCTGCTTATAACCTCCATCATGTAATTACGGTCAACAACTGTGCTCTGATTCACCCACTTGTTTAGCATTATAAGAGACAATTATACTTTTATGTTATGAAGATATGAACAAAAAAGAACATATATACAGGCATAGGACCCCTTATCTAGAATGCTCGGGACCAAGGGTATTCCGGATAAGGGATCTTTCCGTAATTTGGATCTTCATACCTTAAGTCTACTAAAAAATCAATAAAACATTAATTAAACCCAATAGGATTATTTGCATCCAGTAAGGATTAATTATATCTTAGTTGGGATCAAATACAAAACACTGTTTTATTTTTACAGAGAAAATGGAAATCAATTTTAAAAACCTGACTTATTTGATTAAAATGGATTCTATGGGAAAGAGGCTTCTCGTAATTTGGAGCTTTCTGGATATCGGGTTTCTGAATAAAGGATCCCTTACCTGTATATATACATAAGGCCTCTATGTATACCAAGCAGAATTATAAATGAAGCAGAGCTCTTTATATATATCTTAACCACCATGTTCTGTAGTAATCTTCTTCATGATACTTTATATTCTTTATGTTTATTACATGAGACTTGTGACAGCATAGTGTGCTGCCAATAGTTAAGTTAGCTTGTTATGGGGTTTTTACCAGCCTGACTATTTAACTGGAGTTAGTTTGTTATAATATATAAGTAATCAAAGTAACAAATAAGTAGTCAAAGGCAAAATACCGAAGAACGTCCAAATCTGATAATATAGCTTGAGCCCTCCTCAACTTCTATTATATATCAAGACTACCTTTATTGCCCTCCCCCTTTCCTAAGGAAGAATTTCAAGGACCTATAGTAACTAATCAAACACTTGCCTTTATTATTCTAAGTGTAAAGGTAATTGCTAATTGGCTGCTAAGTGTTAAACAACTAGGGCAGATATTACAACTACTGCTTTTGCAGATTTTTTGTGAGCTTTAAGCAATAGCCAATTTTACTAAAAACCTAGATGCAGATTCAGCAAATATCGAAGTGGGGAATCATGAAGGGCTCCCAGCTGTTCCCTATTTTTCCCCTTTACCAAAACTTTTGATAACTGTGTTGATTAATCAGAATGTAATTCTTACCTCTAAAAGCATTTAATTAAGGACTACTGACTCAGGGTAAGAAAAACCTTCAAAAAAACTTGTTGTAGCATAGTAATAATCATAACAGTTCTAAAAATGACATTGACTTGAATTATTTAACATAAAAACAAATTCCAAAATATTTGAGAAACAAAAATACGTAGTTGACTAAGATGTTGACTTGTATAGTATAAAATGCTAGGGGTAAATCTTAAGGACCATGTGGGCTAGTTCATGTCATTTTAAAGCTAAGGGCACCAGTTCAGATCAATGCTACTTTCTAGTGCCAGACACTTACAGTCGAGGATAAGAAATAAACGGGCATGTAAGAACTCAGGAAGCAACACGGATACTTTGCAGAATCAATGTATATTGGCCAAAGCCAGTATAGCACTGATACACAGATAACCATAAATATTTGCAGGGATACCCTATCTCTATCTATATGTCAATGTAGAGCTAGTAAATAAATCCATTTTTAATTGATTCACAATACATATTATTATACATATTTCAATAATAAATTCAGTCTTTATTTATAGCTATAGTTCTATAAAGTAGGTTGCACACTCTGAGCACTATGTTGAGACACAAAATGAATAATGAATGTTGCCCACATATATTCAGCAAAAGTAGCATTATGACCCTCTTGCCGCTGTGTCTGGCCATTCATGCTGGAATTTATAAAGCAGAACTGAGTGAAACAGGGTGCAAAATCATTTTTCAGGGTTTGTACACTAATGGACAAAGTAAACACTGCTAAAATAAACCATCTAAGCCAAAGGCTGGCCACTGCTAAAAACTAGGATTTGGACTATGTAGTATAAGGAATTCTACACCTTGGACAGTATTTTTCCTTGGCAACAAAAAGAACAGTTTAATGAACCCATACTGGGAACCTTTTGTGCACCTTTATTGCCCTATTTTAATGATGGCTGCCCTTGGCATGGAAGTATGTGTACATGTATTTTGTATCTGGGTGCATTTCTCTCTCTCCACTTTCTCTCTCTCTCTCTCTCTCTCTCTCTTTCTCTCTCAAAATAAATCAAGTTTCTTTTTGCAGTGCACTTTTACATTCCTCACCTTGGGTCACTTTTGTACTTAGACCTCAAGCTAATCTGTGCTGCACAAATGTATGTGCTCTAGCTAAGCTGTGGGCCTTAAATATGGAGATAGTTTCAATACCAAACGCTGAGATAAAAAAGTATCATGAAAATAGCAATTACCTACCTCAGTGTGAGACTGGAGATTTCGGATTGGAAGTTGCATTCACAATGATAAATGGAAATAAATTGCTTATTTTTGCACCTTCTATTCTAGCCAGTAAAGACAGTGTTATTCACAACCTGCAGCAAGAATTTTCCCCAGAATAACCTTGCAGTGTTGCAACTTATGGTAGCAAAAATAGTGTCATTTAGCTTCCTCCAAAAACTATGATTCTTAAAACTGAAGGACAAACTAATATTTTCTTGGTTACCTGTAATGCCTGTTACTGTAAAGTGGCATTTCAGGTCAAAGTTACATATATTTTTTCTTTGTTTTGGCTCTTTTTTTTTTAAATGCAGATATGGGGTTTATTATGTAGAAAGCTAGGAAATACAGCTACACCATCCTTCATTGCGCCCCTTGAAACAAACTACTAATATTTAACATACTTCATAGATAACACAACTAACATAAATCAATGTTGATGGCAGAAAATCCTATTTTTTCATTTTAGTATTTTTAGTAGACTCTTTAGTAGACCATGGTATTCTGCACTGTGTAAAATCCTACTATCCAGAAAAGCCCAGGTCCCAAGCATTCCAGCTAATAGATCTTTACAGGAATCAGCTCCCAAATCCGGGATGAGATTGTTTAATGAATAAAATATCTTGTGCTTTAAATAGAATCTGAAATTACTTCCTACGTTACCAGTTTTACTTTGCTAGATTTCTTGTCAAGTAAATAATAGTACATACGACATACATTTTAGTTTACATTTTTAATTTTTCAAACTGTTATCTTAATAACATCCACAGTGGGTAGAGCTATACAATGGTTGCAACTTGCAGGTCAATATCTACTGTGGGGCTGGGGGTTGGACTTGTGTGATAACGCTGGGAACAATGAGAAGACGGATAGTCACGACATACTTTATAGCAGAACTTCATTAGTGTGATGTCAGCTGTAAAGAGAGTTGGCGAAACGATGATACGAAAGAGAAAATATTTTGTATAAAGCCTTCTCCGTCGGCGGTTTAGGAATGCTTGCTTAGGAGAGACTGTATTGAAAGTGAAACATAGTCAACTGAGGCAAATTAAAACCATATAATTTTGTAATCTTAGCTTTGCTGTAATTGCAGCCATAAAACAGTGGAGAGAGTAACTGTGAAACATATGTTGGTGAGTGACATTATCTAGGTGACTTCCCTGTTGCAGACGTGCGCTGCGCTATTTGTTTTCCCCTCCCTATGTATTGGAATGAAAAACCTGCAAGCCTGGAGTTAATGCTGATTTCAGCAGCTGCTTACACATGAGGTCTCCATGGCAACTGTGAGGTTGCCATGCAACCATGTTCTTTTAGGGACAGTGAAAATGCCCAAAGGCTTACTAAAAATACATCAGGAAAAAAAAAATCTTAATTTTTTTCCCCCCCTACTACTTTTACCGGATACAAAGAAATATGCGGTAAAATGAAATAATAGGTCAAACGAAACACAAACCTTTGCCTGACCTTTAAAAATTGCTCGCTATTGCTTTGAAATTTCAAGCTTTATTCACAACGATGGCTTTCGATCGATAGCGAAATTGGGAGCTTAAGCTAGGCAGCCCTCATAGAATTCAAGACATACTTCTCTCCTATTGGTATTTCGGTGGGGTTAAAGGTCGACAGAAAGTCATCAATGCAATATCGATCTGTGTGTTGAAAAATGCATGTGTTTACACCTCCTCACGCTCGGAGACTGCAAAGCAAGTCACAGGCAGACCGGGGCTGGTGTCAACACATTATATTAGCAAAGCCTATTCCTTTATACCTCTATAGACATGAAATGAGAAGAATAACAGCATAACCTTCCGTTTCTTTCCAATGGGCGCCTTGGATTTTTCCAATGCAATTGTTAAAATGGAACTCTGCCTTTATATAAGAATAAGTAATAATTTACAGCTTGGTACATAATTCAATACATTCTGAAATCTGGTGTGTGTACACTGGAAAAACATATAGTCAGTTTTATTATGGCAGAAACAGTTACCCCCATGGTACAGTGAAATTCACCCCTAAACACGTTGTGCTCATATCATTGTACATGTTCAAACTTCATACATGTTTTTCAATATTATACCTTTAGAAGTCTTAGAAATACAGACTAATACACATATAATGTTGTATGGTAGGCACAGAAACCAGTGCATTATGACAAAGGTCACGATCAAAAGAGGCTTGAACAGAAATAAGTACACTGAGCAAGGAAAAAACATATTACATGTTAGGGGGTGGGGGAGGATATTATTATTTGGTTACTGAAATAATTGTTAAAAACAGTGCTGCACAAATAAAAAATGCAGTGGTTTAATGTAAACTTTTATAGTATATATATTAACCCATGGTTAATAGTGTACATGATTACCAAGATGAACAAGTTTATTTTACTCTGTACTGCAGCTCCAGATGGATTTAGGTACTATAAAAGGTCCCAATGTTAATATGGATGGTTAAGCCCAACTAACAGCTAGGAGTAAATAGAGAATGCACACTCAGGGCCCAGTACCTCACTTTCCTCATATTCCAGTGTAGAATATAAAAGGACACCTATGATGACACCTACTATGGCATTTCTAATATATTCTAGCAGCATTCTGGCAATAGAATAGGGATTGTACAGGAGTGTATATGATGTGTATGTATTGAAGATCTAGTGAAGCACCCATAAACCTTTCAATATGTGCAACTGGGAGGGGGTGTCAAGGTGATTATACAGCAGCACCATGCAGGGTTGACCTTGTCTTCCTTTTTTTATATTAGTTCACTAGATCATCAACTTAGAATTTTCTATAAGAAAATCAATTCAATGTGACTTTGTACCTAAAATTAACTTTGAGGTATGTGTAGAGTTTTATTCTGAAAAACACTGACTTTTACAAGATTTCTCTAGAAATACATGGTGATTTATGGTTTCTTTTCCTGGAATTCTTTTACATATGCCAAGATCTATTGGATTTATTGCTTAGTGAAGAGAAGGATGCCGATATCTACTTTATAGATATGGCTGGTTGCTATAGTTTCCTCTGTGGCAGAACACATAATGAAATCTAAAGAATTCCATAATTTCCCCTTTATTTAGTTTTATGCACATCCAGTTATTGGGTAAAATTTTCTTTAACTGAAGACATGTCCTATATATAAAATCCATGAGGTTGTGTTTCTATTGCATTGCTCAGCTTTTCTTATTGTGGTCCCACTGAAGTGAAGTAAAATATGGGTTTCGGATAAAACCAGTGATGATGAAATCCTTAGTAAGATTTCCAACCATAAAGCAAGACAAAACTGACATTATTATAGAAGGGAAAGAAAGAAACAATACATTTTCTTGTCCAACCACAAACATGTTTCAGCTCTTTTAGAACTAAAATGATACCATGTTCCCAACACTGCTTCCCTTCACTATGCACCACACACCAAAATGTTATTTTCTTTAACATGGGGACTCCTTTAGATATAATACATGGGGCTGCCATGAAATCTGATATTGAAAATAAAATGCAGCAATAATAAATTAATTATAGGAATGCATTGGTAATAAATGGTTAGACCTCAATACACTGGTTGCACAATGAATTGGTTAAAAAAAGAAACATGCCAAATAGCTCAGCTGTGTGCTTGGAAATCTTCCAAAAATGTCGTGCGCCATCCTTGTTTGTCTTCTAGTACAGCTTAGATTGGCAAATGCCCATACAGTCTGAAGAGGGCAGCCATATGACTGGACAATTGCCAGAAGTGTGCGGGAATGATGCCACTGCTGGACTCCATAGCCAAGCAGGAATGAGGAGCACAAAGGCATTCAATAATCTGAATGTTCCTTTGCAATGAGAGAGTGGTGCCAGGCAGCATTTAATGAGAGTTTCCATTGTTATAAAGTCCTCAACATCAAGTGGGCTGGTAGGCTCATTAACCTGACTGCAGCAAATAAAAAAGGCACATGCAGAAGATTCTAGGACAGAATGCTGAATTGTGCTACAGCGCCTCGCCTTCCTTTATAATGAACTATAGGCAAACAGTATTATCAACGCCATAATGAAAAAACAGTTCAGCTAACTGCACTTTGCTTTCCCTGGAGAATAGCCATGGTGGATTTTGTTTGTTCTGCTATCTATCAGATAATGAGCACCCATACAATGAGCCCATTTTCCTAACCCATAGTATTGTAGTCAGTAAAACAAGTGCCAAGAGCGCAGAAAGAAGCTAATGGCTGAAGTAAACAAGTAAATGTCAGACTAGGATTGGCCCAAATGAATACAAAATATATTTTAAAGACATGGTTACACATACACACGTATTCCACTTCTACACATTTTCTCATTTGTCCTAAGAAAGCAGCCATCGAGTACTTACAGAACTGGAGTGCTTTTATTTTCTACAGACCTCTACAGAACTTAAAATGATAAAACCTACTGCATCATTTAGTAATAAAAGTCATAAACAGTCACAGGGCTTTGCTCAGCAGACCTAGTAATGATCTGGCTGCAGGGAGGTGAGCCTGCTTTCCAGCCATTGCTACCTATAATTCTCAGACCCCCAACAACATTTGGTTATGGGGGGGGTCGTACAGTTTATAAAAGCTGGAGGCCACTGTATTCACATTCCTAGTTTATCTTTCTTATTTTCTCAAATAAAACATAATAATAGTAATACTGATATAGTTATTTAAAGGACTTATCATGCTCAAGCAGGTTCCAGGCAAACAGAAAATATTTTACATTATGCAACTCTAATAGGTGATAAAAGCTCTTCATCAGCCACTTAAAACTAAAGAGATACTGCAGACATCCATTGTTAATATAACCACAGTAACATTTTAGTAACTGGTTAGCCCACATTTTAAAATTCTGCAGCAGAAGTTTCCATGGCAACCAGATTCATGAGAAGCGAATCTTACCGTCAGAAATATTTTTATGTATTCTCTTTTATTCATTGGCTCATTGAGGATTTTAGTTTATTATTGTACGCCAAACAATATCTTTAATGCATTACTATAACTGCAACTGAAACTATTTGGTATGGAAACATTGAGTAAACAATATTGTGAAAAAATCCATTGTTGTAGATTTTTCTTTTTGCAACATGATGCAATATTGTGGTGCATTTTGCTTTTAAAAGTGTGTTTGTGAATTACTGACTTAAGTATGGAAACAGCACTTTAATGAAGCAGTTATGCAATATATAGCAGGTTTATGCTACGTTCTATTATAGCAGCTTTTGCACATCTCATCCTGATCTGTTTCATACTAGGAATGATTTCAGCAAATGTAGGTTATTAACTGATAATTAATTTCTTAATGCAATGTTATAAACCTATGTTCAGCTGCTATAAATACTATATAAGCCAGTCATTGGTATTCACTGAGCATAACAGAGATCTTACAAAGCCCGGAGCAGGCATTAGTTGTCCAGAAACAGCACTGGGAATCACCATGATTTTGCTCCTTTTTTTCCTGTGCAATTTCATAATGATTCAGAATCCTGCACCAGAAACTGATCTCTATGGGTGTTAAAATAGGTTGTCTATGCTCATCCCTGCTGGAATACCACAATTATAATCCTGAACCTGACTCTTCAGGGATCTATTCAACAAAAGGGTTTTAAAGAATCCATCTCCATGTTAGATTGCAGGAATTTACAACCATCTCTGCAGCAGAATTAAATACCCCAAAACACAAGTGCTCCATAAAGATGTGTCACCTTGACTGGCCAGCAATGGTGATGATGGAGGAAGAAAATGAAAGATTCCCTTTTTAATATATTGTTTTTAAATATATTTTATTCTGCTGCAGATAGCAGTTGCTATCTATCCTGTCAACTTCCATAACTCCTAACATACATATCTGTAGGCCCCCAACTGGTAACTGACAATAGAAATGATGAAGAGGAAAACTACTAAGTGCACAAGAGGACAATGGGCACTCAGGCACTCACTCTAAAAGAGCCGTTAAGAAGTTGTCCTTGAATGATGACTTTTCTGAAAAGGTGCATCTCTCATTTTACTCTTTCTATGGAACATATTTAGCTAGTAGAACAATATGATTGCTCACCATAATTGCGATGTCGAACTACAAATATGCCACCTGAAGAAGCATCAAACCTTAAGCAATGACTTCCTTGTGCCCAATATTAGTCTTCAATTCCGACTGGCCATTTGTAGTAAATGTGATGCTAACATGCAATACCACATTATGCCCTAACATATTGTAGCGTTTAAAAATCTCAACATAAGAAACCTGACTGGTGTATATGAGAATCCCTACTGAATAATACAAAAGGTCAGTGATATATATAGCAGATATCATAAATCAACAGTAGAGTTTTCACACTGAGGGAAACCACATGCCGTATGTATAGGGACAGATTACTTCTTAGACCCACTTCAGAAGGTGAAAAATATTTTAATCTGGAGACATAATATCCAAATCAAAGCTAGAGAAGACTAATAATGTCTTAAAACAAAGTCAAAGAGACTAATTAAAACCCAGTAGGGAAAGATATAGGGCATTAATGTGAAATTAAGAACAGTTAATGGATACTTTTAAGGATATAACAAGGGTTACTGAGTCACATGACCATATAAAAGCACAAGGCTAGAAGATGGTTTTGGAAATCTAATATCATATTTTACAACAGGGGTACATTATTTATAATAACACACAAGTTTCAATAAGTCATGTGAAATTACAAACCATTTCCATTAGGAAAAGTATGGCTTATAATTTAGGTTTAGGCAAAACCTTTTTAAGCTTCTTATAAAAAGGATGTAATTTTATAGATTTAACTTTTAGCTTTTCCCTTTACTAGAGCATCCATGGGCTCTAGTATGAGGAGAAATAGTCCATATATGAATCCCCATCACTCCAACAACATGTGGTCGGTAACCACAATATAAAACCATATAGAAAGGGTGACAGTGACACACCCCATAGTATTGAGCATTCTTTCTTTTCTAATAATACCCCAGTGGCATATTATTACGTTTGAAAGGATTCTGTCAATGGAAAATATGAAATCCATTTTTTTTTTAAAGATTAAACACAGTTTTTATATTTAATTTGGAAATTTGACATTTTCTTGTTTCCCACATGCCCCCAGCCATGTGACTTGGGCTCTGATCACTCAGTCAATCTTTACTGCTGCGATGCAAGTTGGAGTGATGTCATCCCCTCCTTTTCCCCCAGCACTGCATTGAGCTTATATCATGTGCAAGTGGGTAATCAGGCAAAACCGCCTATTCTGCCTCCCACTACTTTATAGTAGCTTTGGGTATTTCTCTGACAGCTAAAATTGTGTAAATTCCCAGCCTGGTCGCTAAATCTTGATCAGGTTACTCTCTAGAACAGTTACTACAGTAACAGCTGCTCAACAAATAAAACATTTTTTTGAAAGGCATAAAACTAATTTCTTAACCAAAACTAACTAAATTAATCACTAATTGGCCAAATTTGTATACACCTGTTTGTGTTTTAAAATAATTAGTGGTTTGAATACATTACATTGACAGTCTTGCCTTGAGCCCATTTACTACTCACCCCCTCAAACATGCCAATTAGATTGAGAAAAACAAACATTCAACATGTGCCACACTGTTCAATAAACTTGCATACAAAATTGCTTATTTAGTCAAAAATGGAAAAAGAAATGGGAAAATGTAGCATGTATTTTTATAATAACTAATTGCTAAAATGTATTGCTTAAAAAAAGGCAGTACCCAAATTTTGGATTTGTGTTTATTTTTTTTTTAATTATTCCTTTAAAGCTCTTTCATTTTTTGGTGTTACTGTTCCTTTAAGAATTGGTTGTTGCCATTGCTTGAGTGACCCGATCCATGGATGTTTTGTAGCTGTACATTAATAGGTAGTTTAGGCCTAGCTGGGGGCATTATGTAGGTAGAATGACACTAGTACTAGCATGCAGCACGTCTTAATGGCCATGGGTTTGTCTCTGGTGCCTTGAATTTTGCTCATATAATAACATTCTGTTGAGGCCACACATTGGTACTATATAAGATAGGCCAAGCCGAGAGCTTTATACTAAGTGACAGGCAGGGTAATGTAAGTGGAGCATGTTGTAAGCTAAAATTATATTTTTTCCCTGCGCAAACTGAGCGAAATGTTTTTCTGCAACACTATTTTTTAAAGCAACACATTTTAGTTATTTACTCAATTAAAGTGAATTGTGAAATACATCCCACATGTCCCCATGTCTTTACTCTTTTTTTGTCTTTTGCAATTCTTATATGATGTAGTATATGTTCTATTTTAACCTTTTATATCTAACTGATCTTTTAGTCAGTGCCAGACCTACAGGTGATTGCGCCCAATGTTAGCCACCTCCCCCCATTCACAGACCACACCTTGGCTCAGAGTCCACCTGCCGTCCTCTACTACCTCAGCTTGTGACACCCTCCAGAGACTTAAGGTCCCCATACACAGGCCGACTATAGCTGCCGATATGGGTCCCTTGGACCGAATCGGCAGCTAATCGGCCCGTGTATGGGCAGAACAGAGCGGCCTGGCCGACCGATATCTGGCCTGAAATTGGCCAGATCTCGATCGGCCAGGTTAGAAAATCCGGTCGGATCGGGGACCGCATCGGCTCGTTGATGCGGTCCCCGAACTGACTGCCCCATAACCACAAATGATCGGATTATTTTTTTTTTAAGTTACTTGCTACCCGATATCGCCCACCCGTAGGTGGGGATATCGGGTGAAGATCCGCTCGCTTGGCGACATCGCCAAGCGAGCGGATCTTATAGTGTATGGGCACCTTTACTCACTAAATCATCCTGCAAGGAGCAAAGGGGATATTGGACTTAGAGAAGGACTGACCCTAGGGGAATTCAGGCAGACCCCACTTACAGTTACTTATTGTTAGTTTTTGTCCTAAATCTATATCTGTTTCTATCTATATCTATCTATCTATCACCTATCTATCTACTGTACATGTTTTCTTTGGCACAGAAGTCCTATTTTGCCTTATGATTGGTATCAATCATTATGTAATCAAATTCCTACCCGCTCTGTTTAGTTCTGTTGCCACCTGTCCGGTTCTGACCTGGACAGCCCGGTTTTCGGAAGGGCTGTTTGAGTCAAAACCTCCTGCCCAGTTTCATAAATTAGGAAATCCGAACCAATTGCTGCATCAAAGCCCCACCCCGTGACATTGCGGCCCGTCTCTTCCCTTCCCTGTAACATCACGAGCCTGCCTTTCCCCCACCCCTGGCACATCTAAGAAAGCAGGCAGAGGTGGCAACCTTACCTTAGATTGATTAAATAAATAAATAAAAATAAATAAAATGTACCCATACCCAGCACCAGAAATCTGACCAAAGGAAACTATTTTGTTTAATTATTTCCATGAATTCATTCACTAAACATGTTGAAGACTTAGGGGTAAAAGTCTCTAAAACTTGAAAAATTATGTCACAAAACCTACAATTCCAAATCTGAAAATTCTTCATTAAAACCTATTGAGATCATGTAGAAGTCAATCCTTTTTTGCTTTGATTTTTTTAGAGGTTTTCGGATTTTTGATGCTGGCTTTTGTGCGACAATACGAAAACGTTGCAGTTATCATGTGACAAGGAGAAAAAGTCGCAGTTTTCGAAACTCTACTGTGACTTTTTCCAGCACGTGCTTTTTAAGTTCAGATTGATAAATGTCGTTTGTGGAAATGAGTTTATTTGATATTTCTAAAAAATAAAAGTGAGAAAAATCTGAGTTTTAGTAAATCTGCCATGTGCATATTATGTATTTTTTAATTTCCTGATATTCTCTCTGTAAAAAATGTATTGTGAGTTGGGAATAACTCAGTGTGTTTTTTGAAACCCTATTACATTTGGGCAGTTGGCTGACATCTTTATGGAGAGCACAATATTAATTAAAACGAGTATCAAAGAAAATGTCTGAAAAAATAAAAGTAAAATTCTTAGTGCAGTTCTCCTACCATTAAGCAACAGAAGATTAGAAACGGAAAGAATTAATTAGGACATGAAGGAGATGACTTGAGAAAATATTGCATTTCTTTACTCAAATTCTGTAGCTTTATTAAAATGACACAAATCACAATTATTTAAAACCATTAGACAAGATAAATCATTAACACTGACTGACCTGCTCTACACACCACAACTGTGATGATTTGTGTTTGAACAATTTCCTTATTTCATTTTCATTGAGATATCAGAGTTAATCCTGACATAATTATACTATATGTTTTAGACCTAAAATATATTTATTGGGGTCAAAGCCTTTTATATGATAAATATACTTCCGTTTTGCTAATCTGCTAATTCTCATCAGCCTGAGAAATCACAATGTTGTGCCCTCAACTTGCAACTAAGGAATCCACCTCTACTTATGGATATCTGACAATATGTATCTTTTTTCCTGAGAGACTGGGCAGAATGTAAGGCAACATTAGCTGGGCACAGATGTGGTGATTTGGTCACAAAGAAAAAGTTGGTGAAAAGGGATATTATCATCCAAAAACCTATAAGATTTTCCACAAATCTGCACTAGAGGGGGGGGGGTACGCAAGATATAACTCTCATTGACTCTAATGCGTTTTTGTCATTGACTTGAAAGCATTGGCACAAGATAGACCACACATTGACCCCAATGCATTTAGCACTGGAAAAAAAAAATGCAATAAAGAACATATACTGTATTTTACTAACAAAGTAGTTTTGCTTATCATTATTGCTGACAAGATATGTATTTACTATGCCTTAGATCAAATTTTATTTTGCCTCCTTCCAAAAATAGGAAAAATGCTGCCTTAGGCATGATCACTTGTCCCTCACTTATAACTGTTTATCAGGCTGGGGGGATAATAAAAGGTAAATCATACTATATTTATGTGCTTTTGTTCCATTCAGTAGAGGTCATTTCTAACTTTCTTTCTGGGTGTACTTGTCCTTATACAGGTATGGGATTGGTTATCTCGAAAAACCTCTTATTTAGAAATCTCTGAATTACAGGAAGGCCATCTTCCATTTGAATCAAATAATTCACAATTTTAAAAAATATTCCCTTCTCTGTAATAATATAAAAGATCATTGCACTTGGCCCCAACTAAGATATAATGAATCCATATTGGAAGTAGGACAATCCTGTTAGGTTTTCGTTGCCATCGCGATTTTTCCGTATTGACCGATAGTAAATGGCGGAAAATCATTACGAAAAACCGCATTTATATGCCTTCCATTCGTGGATTAGTAAATCTCCCCCTTAGGGTATGGAGACCCAAATTACAGAAAGAGCATTCTGGATAACAGATCCAATACCTGCTGTATATCCTATTTACCTATGTGTAAATGTTTTTTTCCATTGGTTGTTTCCTATTTTTTCTCTGTGTGATAGATTTTATATTATATTTTTGGCTGACAAATTTCCATTTTCTTGTTAATGACAAATTTACATACTATCTTTTGCAATATTTGAATCTATTTCATGAAAACCCAGCTTTGATATTGAATTGTAGATGCCTTTTACATTTGTCCTTTGAGGTGCACTTGTTTGCAGATTTTCCTGTGAATCCTTTTGTGTACCATTTGGCATAGGTATTGTGAGATAAGGCTAACACAAGACAAAGGCACAAAGAAACAGAATAAGTTGTCTGAAAACTGAACAAGGCCTTGCAATAATTGCAATACAAAGCAGAAGGGAAAAGTACAAATGCAATGAAAATAAAAGACGGCAAACAATTCCCTGATCATGTTGTCTTACCCAAAAACATTCCAAGTCTTCCTTGTGGCTAAGAGCCATGTCTGTGTTATAGCTGCCATGGGCAAAGCATCCTACCTGCTGAACTTATGTGTCTGTCATAGGCAAGGGCCAGCTCTCTGGTGGGGGGGAGGCCACAAAGGCCCAGGCCTAGGGCAGCACAAACTTAGGGGCGGCATGCCTTCCAGCCGCAGAATTTTTTTTTAAATTTTGCTCCCATATGGAGCAATGGAGACCTCTCCCCACTTCTCCATATAGGAGTTTTAAGAGTTGGCGGGGGAAGGGTGGGGGGTATTATTTAAACAGTAATAGAACCCAATAGGATTGTTTTGCCTCCAGTAAGGATTAATTATACCTTAGTTGGGATCAAGTACAAGGTACTGTTTTATTACAGGTATAGGACCCATTATCCAGAATGCTCGGGACCAAGGGTATTCCGGATAAGGGGTCTTTCCGTAATTTGGATCTCCATACCTTAAGTTTACTAAAAAATTCATAAGACATTAATTAAACCCTATAGGATTGTTTTGCACCCAATAAGGATTATTTATATCTTAGTTGGGATCAATTACAAGGTACTGTTTTATTACAGGTATAGGACCCATTATCCAGAATGCTCGGGACCAAGGGTATTCCGCATAAGGGGTCTTTCCGTAATTTGGATCGCCATACCTTAAGTTTACTAAAAAATGCATAAGACAATAGGATTGTTTTGCACCCAATAAGGATTATTTATATCTTAGTTGGAATCAAAATATTAGGCACCCCCAAGTGACTTAAATCGCTTACCTTGTACCCCGGGCTGGTGCCCCTGTTAGGAGAACACAGCACCAGGCCGGGGTACCTGCAGCGAGCGCTTCCTTCTTCCCTATTCGCGCTGCTGGCAAATGTCCCGGACAAACGCATGCGCAGTAGAGCGACTTCTCTGTGCGCATGCGCACGCTCGCGATCAGAAAGAAGGAAGCGCTCGCTGCTACCCCGGGCTGGTGCTTTTCTCTCCGTACAGGGGCACCAGCCCGGGGTAAAAGGTAAGCGATTTAAGTCACTTGGGGGTGCCTAATATTTTGATTCCAACTAAGATATAAATAATCCTTATTGGGTGCAAAACAATCCTATTGTCTTATGCATTTTTTAGTAAACTTAAGGTATGGCGATCCAAATTACGGAAAGACCTAATATTTTGGCACCCCCAAGTGACTTAGACTTTCCTTCTCCTTTAAAATGAAGCCTATGGAAGATGGTCTTTCTGTAATTCGGAACTTTCTGGATAATGGGTCATTTTTGAAAATCAAAATTGTTTGCTAATAATGAAGTTTAAGGGAGATGGCCTTTCCGTAATTCGGAACATTCTGGATAACTGGTTTCCAGATAATGGATACCATACCTGTAACAAGGATTTAAACAAAGACGGAAATAAAAAAGGAAACAAGATAGAGCCATGGTGAAAAGGTTATCTCAGATTGAGTGTTGGGGTAGGACATGATTTTAGAGAAAGTCTTTCGAATGTTGGACTGCCATTCACATTCTCATATTTCCAACTACATTCCTGTGCACACACTCAAACACACAAATATACATATAGGAATCAGTAGACCAGTGATTGTGCCAACTCAAATAGCAAAATATATTCACAGTTCGTTACTATCTTCAGGTTGCTTCTCAGGTTACTGTGGAGGATTGCACCCCAGTAGTCTTCCCTCTTCTAGTCAGCAAAATAAAAGGAATAAAATTGCTTTTCCATAAAGGAAAGGGGTTTATTATTGTAAATATGATGGCCTTACCTTATCCGTAAAGGTTGGTCTTACCTTGTCCGTATGTGAATATACCGTTTTGGCGCTGTTCTTTTCTTTTTAGGGTACTAAAATGGGAAGAACTAGGCTTATAACATCATGAAGATATTTAACTAGTAACATATGTACTTGTTTGTTGCTCAACGTAAGTGGCTTTTATTACTTGATAAATATTGAGATTTACATTTTATTTCAGTGAACTATTACAAGAGGGGTTGAGAGTAAATACATTTTCAGGGCAAAATATAGCACTAGAAGGTTTATACCAGTGATAGGCCCCAGTCAAGTCTGACCCACCCTGAATTTCCAGTTTATTCTATCATCATTTTTTAATAATGATACTGTTCCATTTATCATGGAGTGCAATAAAATGCACCTAAAATCTCATTTTTTGTGCTTCTACCACTCTTTGGTTCATTGGTTAGCTGAACAATGAAGCCCCTGGGAAAAGAAAGATGACTTTTATGTTTCCACTTCTTAGCTCATCTACATGTGGATGTGATTGTACATTATCAGCTAACAAAGTGGCCTTCTTCAGATGTGATGAATTTTTCAGAAAACCAATTTCTGAACAACAGTGTATTTATTCACAAACTCGTTTGCTTCCCTTTGATCACCTCTGGGAGAGAATGCAGCATTGATAATAACATAATGGAATGTTCACCGCTTTGCTAATTTCCATATACACATTAAGTAGAGTTTGTAGAGTACAAAGCAATTTCTTTATGCAAGGTACACTTTTTTAAAATTAATATTATTTTGTCACAAAGTAAAATCTAAGGTAAGACTGTTCCAATGCAACATTTCTAAATTTATGTTTCTTTTTAAAGGTTGTTTGTTTTCAGCTACAGATTTAAGGTTATACAGGTATGGGATCCTTTATCCGGAAACCCATTATCCAGAAAGTTCCAAATTATGGAAAGGCCATCTGCCATAGACTCCATTATAAGCAGATAATTAAAATTTTTTAAAAAGGATTTCCTTTCTCTGTAATAATAAAACAGAACCTTGTACTTGATCCCAACTAAGATTAATTAATCCTTTTGGAGGCAAAAGAAGCCTATTGGGTTTATTAAACATTTAAATGATTTTTAGCAGACTTAAGTTATGAAGATCCAAATTATGGAAAGATCCCTTATCTGGAAAACCCCAGGTCCCGAGCATTCTGGATAACAGGTCCCATACCTGTATATAACTTATTATTCCCTACTGTTACATATAGTAGAAAATGAAGTGTTCAGTCATGTAATATCGCCTTGTGTAGTGCCAGGTACTAATGTAAAATAACTAGTGATGAGCAAATCTGTCCTGTGAAACTACATAAAAATTCTCAAAACTGGAAAAAATTCACAAAATGTGCAAGTCGCACAACTTTTTATTACGTGCCCGTGCCCATTTAGAAGCAACCACGCCCATCTTGATGCCACCGCACCTATTCTGATGCAACCATGACTTTTTTTTTTTGCACCAAATTTTCTATTAAGTTCCACTAAATAATTCACCAATGGCGAAATGCAGACATTTGCTGCGAATCCATGCCTGCCAAAAAATTTGGTCATCACTAAAAATAACCCCAACCTGCCAGGGGCCAGTGATCAACAGTAACAAATGTTATTGCAGCAAACTGGATTCAAGGTCATTTAAAAATATGTATTTCCGGGTTAAAAAACATATACTAGTAAGGCAACATTTTGGGCACTACTGGCCCTGCTGTTATAACATTTCTAGTATTATAAATAATAATTATAATATGATAAAGATGCTTCATAGATACAGTATAGTTATTCCCTAGATGTGAAGATAGTTACTGAGACATGGGCAAGGGGTGTGTAGGTTTGTTCCTATAAGGGAGAATATAAGATAGTTGTTAAGAAATAAGTAATGGAAGTGAACAGTGGAACCTGGAACTAAAGGGGTAGCTCACCTGCAAATTAACTTTTAGTTCTATTCTTTTCTATTTTTAGAAGCTTTAGCCTTCATTATTTTATTTTTATTTTTCTGCCTCTTTCCAGTTTTCAAATGGGAAGCATCGAGGACTGATCCAGGCAGCAAAAAACCACTGTGAGGCAACAATTTTATTGTTATTGTTACTCTTTATTATGTATCTTTCTATTCTAGGCCTCTCCTATTCATCTTCCATTCTCTTGTTCAAACCACTGCCTGGTTGCTTGGATAAATTAGACCCTAACAACCAGATAGCCGCTGAAATTCCAAGCGGGAGAAATGCTGAACAAAAAGCAAAATAGTTAAAAAACTACAAAATGTGAAATTTAATTTGAACTACTTATTTAACTACTAAGGTGAACTACTTATTTAAAACAGATCTAATTGGGATTTTATATCACTTATCTACCAAAAATAGACCACAATGTTAAAGAGGTAAAAATAAAATGGTTTTAAAAATACTTAATGTATTTTTGAATAAAAAACACTGAAAAAGCTCGACTGCATAAGTCGGATTGCAAACCATGTGTCATGCACAGTGGCCAAAAACCCACACAAATGACCACCAAGGGGCCACAACTAGATGATGAGCGATGAGCGAATCTGAGCAAATCTGTCTATCTTTCAAAAGATTTTTCGGCGAAGCGAAATTGCAAAAATGACATAGTCATTGGGGCAACTATAACACAGATGCAAAGCTGGGCTTTGTGAAAGAGTGGTGAGAAGAAAGTCATTACCAAAAAACCCATATCAAAGCCAATTCTGAGTTTAGCCAAAAGGTAAACATGTTGAAAAATGGTTTTCAATTCTAGTTTGGCTGCAAGGAGCTTTGTGTATGACCTACGCCTAGGTGTTATGACAACATAAAATGTGTACTTTTGCTTTCCTGCATTGAGGACTGCTCATTGAGCGGCTGTTCCTTTACATACATTTTTTTCTGTTTCCCTAGCTGAGGGCTGAGGGCAGTGCACCTGGGCCTCCTCCTGACTCCTGGCAAGTTTTTTACAAATCTACCTTTATATTTGGATCATGTTCTAGCAGTGTAATGATCCTACAAACACACACAGCAAAGTATAATGATCCTAAACACACAGCCAAAGCTATCCTGGAGTGGTTTAAATTAAAACCAAGAACCTGAATATCTTAGAATGGTCCAATCAATACGCAGACCTCAGTCAAATGAGAATATGTGAGAAGACTTGAAATTGCTGTTAAACAATAGTCCCCATTCAATTTAACAGTAGCGATGAGTGGATCATCTTAGCCAGGCATGGATTTGCTACAAAATTCCACATTTTGTCATTGCTGAATTTTTTTCCCAAAACTGATGCAAAACTCCGGCATGACAAAAATTTGCAGAGTGAAGAAAAAGTTGTGGTCCAATACAAAAATAATTGCATTAAAAAAGTTGTGGTCCCATCAAATAAGCCACAGTCCCGTGAAATACGTTGCAGTCGCATCAAAAAGATCAGGCACATCAAAAAAAATCATGCAGGAGACGCATTTCACAAATTTTTGACCATTTCACAAATTTTTCAGCAGGTTTGCAAATTTTTTGCAATAGAGAAACAGAACAGATTCGCTCATCACTACTTGGCAAAGCGTAAACAATTTTGCCAAGAACTTTGGGCAAAAGCTGCAGGATCTACAACATCTACAAGGCTGTTGCATATTTTAACAAGATGCTGTACTATCTACTTGTGGTCCTTCCTACACACAGTGGTGTGACTATAAGCCCATGCTCCCGTTGTATCCAGTACACTCTACATCAGGCCAAAATTCACAGCCCCTTAATTTTGACTAGAATTTTGAGCATATACCCTTAAAACCCTTCTTTTAATCCTCTGTGTTTATTGGAGCTCCCTTTAGGACCCAGGGCCTGCAGTGTGGTTACACCCCTGTCATGCTTATAATTATATCTTTCTCTACATATAAAAAACTATATCCTGTTTGTTTTTGAGAAACAGAGTCATTCTAATAATAAAGTGGATCTACGGGACATAGAAGATTGACGTAGATGTTGCACATTTGACCTCTTCAATCTGTTAATTTGATTACTAGATCCTAAATCATAAGGGCTGATCCATGAACTGTAAGTCATTCAAATAAATCATTGGGAATCACATTAATTCTGGACCTTACAACACAACTGACAATTTCAGAATGCAAAAAATAAAAAAATGACCTGCATTTTGGTCTTTAGGTTTCAGATATAAGAAAATAGGTAAGAAGAACTGAAAGCATTGTACTTGAGCCATGACCATTACAGAAATGGTGTAAATAATCTAAAAAATGCATGGCTTCTGGAACATTTGTGTAAAATTGATTTATCAATAATCCCATGGTAGAGATAAGGAGGCAATTTTACAGGTCCCTCTCCAATAAAAAAAATCTGTCAATTTTGTTTTATAATGGACTAATATTAAATTTCTAGCTAAGCATAATAAAAACCTTCATTTAAATCATGCTCATTGTATTATTCATGTTTCTTTTGAGGTTTCGGGAAAACATGTTTTTCCAACATTTGTCTTGCAGTTGTCAATAGTGGGTCAAAGAGTTTAAACAAGTAATTTAGAATAAAATAAAGGCACTAATATAATTATGTCATTCAATGTTAAAGCCCAGATCACACTGTACTATAATCTGTGTCTAAAATAAATATACCAGACATTTTAGTGCAGTGTTCATGCATAAGTTCATGAGTCTTCAGCTATTGTTCTTAGTGCACTGGGTGTTCTTACTGTACCATTTGTTTCCCCTGCAGTTGAGGGCTTTGTTCCTCCTATAGTTTTGTCACTAAGTAAAGGTGGCCATACACAGGGCAATTCTAGCTGCCGATATCGGTCCCTTAGACCAATTCTTATCGGGCCATGTATGGCCACTAATGGTGGGCCTGCCCAACCGACATCCTGCCTGATATCAGCCAGATCTCGATCGGCAGGTTTGATTTTTCGTCAGATCGGGGACCACATCGGCTCGTTGATGCGGTCCCCAAACCAATGGGTGCCCACACCCACCGTTCTACTTTGATCATTTATCCCCAGGACCAAATGACCGAATTAGCCCGATATCACCCACCTGTAGGTGGGGATATCAGGAGAAGATCCACTCATTTGGTGACCGTGCCAAGCGAGCAGATCTTAGCGTGAATGGCCTCCTTAAGGCTTTTGTGTACTTAAACACAAAGAAAAGAAAATGCATTCTGTCCCCAACACCTAAGCAGCATAATAAAACACACACCCCCAAGCCAGTGGGGATCATTTACCTATATTATTATTTATATAGCGCCATCAATTTAAGCAGTACTTTACAAAGTAGACGGATACAAAAGCCAGAACAGTTAACATGCACATATAAACAATTCACAAACATGGGTTACAGTTACTTTTGGATGAGGATGGAAGACACTACGGGGGAGGGCCCTGCTCGCAAGAGCTTACATTCTAAAAGGGGCTGAGACATAAGGTCAGGGTAACTAGCATGGTGTTAGAGTTCATGTAGGTGTACAAGTGCAATGTACAAAGTGCAATTGCACATGCGATTGACAAGTTACCCACAATTCTGTGTTCTTCCCACTATTCCAGCATAATTGTAGCTGTGCATGGATTGGCATCTGCCACAACTGCACTGTTGGAGTGGGGATTGTGTCATTTATGGCTGTTAAAAGGGTGTTTGCATGTGATTCCTTGGATGTAAGTTTCATGTGTCAGCTGACATAGTCCACTGGGGAAACTACCTAATACCTGCCACATTCAGGGTGATGGTAGCTTCAGGGTTGCTTTGCACCAAAAGGAGCACTTACACTGCAACAGACCAGACTATCCGCAATGGCTGTTAGATTTGGCCCATGATTGCTTTCACATTGTTGTATCATGTATTTTTTTTACTATTATTACTACAACCTATTCAATAGCGTCCCAGTGCTTTTATGATGCTAGCCTTCCCCTAAATTCTAGAGTGTGGTATGTGTTGGTAAGTGCCAATTTAGCAATTGGTACTCTAGTGCCTTGGGGGAAAGTGGTTGGCAGCATTATCTAGAGATTCAAGGGCTCTAGGGTTAATAAAATAACCCTATAAAATATATAGGGTATAAAATATCTGGAACTGAATTTGCTTGTGTTGAGGGTTAAAGCAACTCCCAACAATGGATTAAATGTAACTACAAAACAGAGATACGTGAAGTTAACGTTTAAGTGAGTTTTAGTTCTCACTTTTAGCTTTTACATGATTGTGTCATAGCTGCTTGCATTAGCTGCAGGGTTTCCAACAATACCGGGATGGGATGAGTGGAATAAAATAATTAAATTTAGAACTAAAAATAATGTGATCAAGGATTGTGTAATCAAATAAGCAACAATGTGTAATTAATTAAAAGCCCTCAAGTTTAGATGCCTTGGCAATACAATACATCATATTATTCAATTAGAGGAATCTCTCTAAAACTAAAAATGTGTTTTTTACTGATATGGGAGAGATCTCATTTCTAGAACATCATTAACATTTATATAGAATGTTAGTGTCCTACAAAATCGCTTGTAGAAGCATAGTAATATATGACACCCCACCAAAGTATGTTCCTTGATTGGACTCCTCTCGCGAGTTAAGTGGATGAGGTACCTACCTAGCTAGGTGAGTAGTACCGCGAGGTTGAAAAAGGAGGGAGGATGCTTAGGTAGAACTATTATGTTGCTTAGGGTAGCACCATTATGTTTGCCAGACACTATTTAGTAGTGTCTAAAGATTAACTGGCCTGTGGGTTGAAGGGACTGATACTATACAAGGGGACATATACAGTATGGCCAAATTTTAACCTTGCTCCCATCTTGACTGTCTGCTGATGTAATGACCACTGGCCAACATGGTGCATTGGCAGATGACATTTTTAAACCTAAGCAACTGACAAAACCCATCAGTAACAATGGTACATAGAAACTGGTCAGGATGGTGAAGCTACCATACATACTGTATACCAAAACTTTCATACAATTTTATCAGCCAGTTTTAGTGCCCATGTGACAATAGATATGGATCATGTGGCCATCATCAGGATGCTTTGTTCTGTGGAAACAAAAGATCACATCCCACGTGTATATTTGCCTATTCTCTGAATCAAATCAAAGGCACAGTCTGAATGTAACTGGGATTAGATTGCACCTTTTGTTTATAAAAAATGGTTTTATCAACCTGATTACATTTTGGGACTTCCCAGGAGAAACATTTATGGGTCATTTAAGATTGCAAGTGCACACTGCAACTTTCAATTTTAGATGCACGTTGCCATGTTTTTTTTTTTACCCCTAATGCTGTCTTTCCCCCATAATTCCATTGTAATTGCCCCCACCTTCATTGTGCCTGCCACATTTGTACCAAAAGCAAATCTAATGCAAGCTGCAGCTTTACTTCTGGTATTCAGCGTTAAAATTGCATTAGTGTCTGACTCTTTTGGCACAAATCTGTTTTACCCAGAAGAAACCCACTGTGGAAAAGATGGAATTACCACCATGTTGTGGTGGTAGCTCTGGGGTTCTAAGGGTCCTCAGGGCCAACAGGTGCTCTGGGCAGAATTCAGCTGAGGAGGCTGGACAGACGCAATGAGAGCAAATACATTTAATAACTATGTCATCATTTGTATCCATCTTAGTGTGACAGCATTTGCAGCTAGGTTTATAAACTACCCCTAAATAGATTAAATAAGAGAAATGTAAGCACCATTTCTCCATAACAGTGTTTAAATGCTAAAGTTGAACTGGTTTTGCCATTTTCAGTTTTGGGGGTTATTTTATTATTTTTTTTTATAGACAGACAATCTTATTACACGTGTTATTTTGTGGTTTTCTTTCCATTGAGGTCTCTTTTAATTATATTGTAGTGCCAAATAAACAAACAAAAAGAACCCCATGGTGATATACCCTGACATTAGAAAATGACAAACACATTTGATACAGTTGGATAAAATAAGCCAGAAAGGAAATCTTGATAAACCACCACTGCCTCATTAAAGACTAAAGCACCATTTCTACTTTGCATAATTTAACATAAAAACAATATAAAAACATAATAAGGTGACAACAGCCACCCCCAGGCACATGTTTAATACATCCTCATTTAGATGCTAATTCCACTTTCTAGTGTATGACTGGTTAAAATAAAAGCCATTTTCAAATGGCCAGATTACTTAAAAAGCATTATTAGGCAAATACCTATTGGCTTTCTGATACCAAGGACCCTTTTAGTGACTGTACAAAACAGTCCTTGGTAGGGGAGAAAAAACACATTTGTTCAAAATGTTGCAATGTGAATAGAAACTATTATATAATTAATGAAATTTGAAATATGTCGTCGAAGCACTATAAACACAAAGTGCATGTCTTAAAGCCGGCATCAAGGAAATTACCTTATCCATAAAATGCTTTTAAATAAAACAACCATTCTTGTAATTTTGTAGTTTGCGCTGCTTATTAGCAGAATAATCACAAGAGAAGTTAGACAACAGGCACAGCATAAGTCACCGGAGAACAGATTGCCTGCGCTGACATCAAAATTCATTGCATGAAAATGATTCTATAATTGGAATAATAAAAAAATATTCAGGCAAAGAAATGAGCATGCTGCCTGCATTACATGCTTGCCATGGTGGCATTCATTATGTTGGTTAGGGTTTCTAATTCTACAGAAGGAAAATGTCATTTCTGGAAGTTTATTTGTCAGAAAAAATGTATTTTTGAGAGATGGGGCTAAAAAAGGCAGTATATATTTTTTTTATATGGAGTCTTATTTACTAAATAAATATAAACATATATTTTTGTCATTCTCTCTTCTCTCTCTCTCTCTCTCTTTCTCTCTCTCTCTCTCTCTCTCTATATATATATATATATATATATATATATAGTTATATATATATAGTGATGAGCAAAAATTTTGGATTTGCTGCAAAATTCTGCATTTTGTCATTAGCGGATGTTTTTGCATTTGAATAAAAAATTTGTCAAGTGAGGAAAAAGCTGTGGTCGCATCTAAAAAGTTGCGCTTGTCAAGTTTTCGAGACAGATTCGCTCATCACTATATATATATATATATATATATATATATATATATAGTATATATTGTATCTATCTGTCTTTATTGTTTGTTTCCATACCGATGTCCATATTGATGTCAATTAATAGATCTCATCATTCTCCACTACCCGATGGTGGTGGTTGTGGTCATAAGTCATTATACGCCCTGTTACATTACCTAAATATAGCAATAATCAGAAGGTGAATCAGACTTTAATACTAATTCTTAGTGACTAGCAAAATATTTCACAAGGTATGAATTCTCAACAAAATTCAACATTATGCTGTCGCCACTAAAAAGTCACAGCAGAAAAACACAGATAGACTCCAATGTAGTCTGCACAGAAAAAGTCACTGTGGAAAAAGGTGCCGCTAAAAAAAAGTCACTGTGAAAAATGAACATAGACTTCAATGTATTTTGAATGATAAAAAAAAAGAAAAAAGCAACCGCAAAATTGACTTCATTGACTTTAATGTGTTTGCTAATAGAAACAGGACAGATTTGCTCTTCAATACTGATGCTTCAAGCATTGATAAATCTTAATTTAATAGATTTGGAGTAGTGCATCATACATATTCGACAGTATTTCACATAGAGGTATTGGATCCGTTATCTGTAAACCTGTTATCCATAAAGCTCTGAATTACAGGAAAGTCATCTCCCATAGACTCCATTTAAATCAAATAATTCAACATTTAAAACATGTTTCTCTGTCATTATAAAACAGTACTTGTACTTAATCCCAACTATGATATAATTAATCCTTATCGGGGACCCCTTATTTGGAAACCTCCATGTCCCAAGAATTGTTGATCACAGGTCCCATATCTGTATTAATGTTGATATATTGTAACATAATAAAAAGAGGCAAAAGCTGCCCAGGTCTAGTAACCAACAGCAGCTATCAGATGTGGACTATTTAACATATAACAAATAAATGTTATATTCAGATTGGTTGCCATGGGTTAGTAAAATGTTATTATATTACCACCAAAATATATTAACCCTGGTTACATAATTGCAACAGCTAATGCCATCCATCCATAAATGCTGGAGATCTACCCCCTATTTCCTAGAGGTTATAAGCGCTATAAAGCAAAAGAACAAACAACTGGCCCATAATATCTGCCCAGCTGTTTGACCATGTACACCAAACGTAAACACGTATTTGCGTAGGTGTGCACCAGAGAATTTAAATGAAGTGTATTCTTTGCGAAGTACATGGCATCTATATTTACAGGCCCATACCCACTCAATGATCGTCACAAAACGACTTACTCTTTATATCCAGCCTTCCTTTCTTTAGCCCTCTTTCCAGCTAATGAGCATCTGGTGGATGGTCACATAAGTGAGCTGTAGTTCTTCCAAAGGAACAGCTGCTGTGATCCTACAATTTTCACACAATGGACAACACAACAATTAAAACTGGCAGTGGAACAGGAGTGGTAAAGAGAAATGGCATAGCCTTAAACAAAAAAGTTTAATCAGCTTAAACATTGTCCAAGCCTTTATGTGGTATCTATGTTGCACTGTCCAAGATGTTTTGAAAATATCATGCCAGATAAAGCTGGCCTTTATATATCCTTAGTATCATTGATATGACAGGGCCCCTTAACTAAGGTTTCCTCTAGGTACTGTATAAAATACAGTGTTATATATGTCTTTTTTCTTTTATAAGGAAGAGCTAAACATTTAAATGAAGGCACAATGAATGACTGTAGAGCTAAGTATCTTTATTATGCACTCAGGGATATCATGATTCTAGAGAGCTGACACAGGCATTGAACTTAGATTTATTTTTTTATAATACCATCTTAATCTTTTTCTAACAACACCTTGCTCTTGTGTAACCACAAGGTCTCGCCTACTAGTAATCATTACAGATCAAGGGTTATATTATGGTAAAAAGGTACTGTAGGTACAGTATGTCTATTTCTATGTAGAGAGGGCCCTTTGGCTATTTACCTCTGAAAGCGTTTACATGTATAATATAAAAAGGAATATCTTGTGAAACACAGCAAATACATATAAAATCAATGGAAGAGGATGGAAGTCCCTGCTTTGCATAGCTCACAATCTAAAGTAATGCTTGTCATAATGTTTAGTATTTGGTATGATTATTAAAAATGATTTAAATAACTAAAAACATGCTATCTTACTATTAGAATATGACACTAACTGCACAAAAAAGACTCATGAAATACTGCAATTAGTTTTTTCTCAAACCTACGTGAAAAGAGCATGTGCTAACAATAGCAAACATTTACGACATGTCAGTGCTGTAATATAATTGCCTGTGTTTTATGATGTGGCTTATACCAACACTGCAGGAAGGTGTGGGGTTTACACCCAGAAGTCGCTGCATAACAATTTCCTAATTGTAACTTGTGTCATTAATCATATTCTTAACCCTGCTGCTGTCTGAGCTTTCATCAGCTGATTATCTCTTACAACCAGCAAGTTGCTTCACTTGTGAATGGAAATGGCAGCAACAGCAGGAAGTACAATGAATATCAGTGCTTGGCTTCTAGACATTTAAAATAATAATTTCATTTGATACCAAACACTCTTAATCCTTTATAATACAATTTATTATTATAGTCTTTCTACTCAGGACATTGCTTTCCTTAATTAGTGAAATATACCATAATTTAAATGGAATGTCTATCTATCTATCATCTATCTATCTATCCATCTATCCTCTATTCTCCTCTTAAATGTTCCCTTTCTTTTGCTGCCTCTTTGTTTCTTTCTTTACACTTAGCAATAAAAATTGATAAAAAAAAACCATCCTAATTTATATAATTATAGATAGGTTTTTTAAAAAAAGGGTTAAAACTTGCAGCTTAAGTTTTAAGCTGGTCATACATGCACCAATATTATAGTACGAAACCTCATTTCGTATGATACTCAGTGTGTGTATGGCGGATCGACAAGACGACCGTTATCGCAAAAGCTTCGGATATCGGTTGTCTCATCTACATTTAGGGCTGAATCATCAGGTGGAGGTAGAATCTCTATTTTTTCTACCTCCATATCTGACGATTCAGCCCTGAACGTTAATAGACCATTGGTCGCAGGAAAGATTGTAATTTGTGCGTGTATGGCCACCTTATTCTTGAGTTTTTGAGTGGTATATATATATATATATATGGGCAAATTTATATTTTCATTCAGTAAATCAAGGTCTTATTTTTATAGAAAGAGTACTTTATTATATTTAATAGACACTATCTGACACTACCTAGAGTTGCACAATCTGTTTTCCCCAACCCCCCCACTCCTTCTCGATTAAAGAGTCCACAACACACTACAATTTAGTGTTTAACTCACATTTATGTTATTTCTACTTAAGTGCATAACCTTGCATTTATCAACATTGAACCTCATTTGCCGGTTTGGCAAATTTTCCAGTTGAGTCATGTCTCTCTGCAAATTGGCAGCATGCTGCATGGACTATTTAGTATCATCAGCAAAAACAAAGAGAGTGTTTACAAAGCTATCTACAAGGTTATTTGTAAACAAATTAAACAAGGACAAACCCCTGGAGTACTCCACAAATAACACTGTGTGGCAATTTATTGAATGCTTAAGCACAATCTGATTAGATTATACCCACTGCACCCAAGGTCTAGGGTTCAGCTTGCCTCCTTATAGAAAGAAATTAGAAATTAGACTGGCAAAATCTATTGTACCTAAAGTCATTCTGGTACAATCTCATAATATTGGGATTTGAAATGTATTCCAATATGTCTTCCGAAAGCTTTTATACCACAGATAACCAACTACCAGGCCTGTAGCTATCAAGATAAAAACAGGATGCTTTTTTGAATTTTGACACCCCATTAGCAATGTTTTGGCACTATGCCAGACATCAAAGAATTTTGGAAAATTAAGTGAAGTGGTTTGGAAATCACAGAGCCAAAGTCTTATTGTACCCTGGGGCGACTACCATCAGGTCCTGGACCTTTGTTTACTTTTACATGTTCTAGTCTCTTTTGAACTTCCTCAGGAGCCAAGCAATAATAGAAAATAAAAAGCAAACATCAATAATTAAATGCATCAAATTGGGTCTTTTTAAATTAAACCTTAATCTAGCAGTGTGAAGAAGAAAAATGGTTTAAAACATATGCTTTTATCTGCCAAGTTACCTCCATATGATAACTAACAGCTCTAAACCCCCTTTCTTCGTTTTTTAAATTTGCTGTTTATATGTTTAAAAAATCATTTTGGATTTGTTTTACTATACACAACAATGTATTTGTCATTTTCAATTCATGCTTGCCAGATTGTCTCTGTTTTGCTTTTTACTACCTTGCTGTTCTAGGTAATGTTTGAATAACTGAAATCTCTCAATAAAGTACAAGTTGTGAATTATTTTCCACCATGTAATAATAGGTGGGCTTCATGCGCTTCACTTATACTGGTTTGTAGTTTACACGTAACATTCTTAGCAACCTTAAATGCATCATTCAAAAAAATCAGTACCCATAGGGCCTCTACACAGTCCCCAGTGCTATCCTTAGTAATATCTTTAGTACATGGCTATAATGCTGGTGTTATATCCACGTACACAAAATCCTCAACCCTTTTTAATCTCTCTCCGTCCCTCTTAAAAAGGGTATAGCTGTCTAAATACAGAGTTCAGTGAGATGCTTTATTGTGTTTTACCAGGTCTTAGTAATACCAATTATATCAACATTTTCTGTACATGCACTTAATTCTTGCTCTCTCACTTTGATCAACAAGCTCTGTGCATATTACCCATTAATTCCAGTTCTTGTGTTTGCTGCCTCTATAACGCATTTCCAGGTCTATCCTCTCCATCTTTGCCTGTTTTATGTCCTGTTTTTGCTCTCTTGTCCATCTGGTCTCCATGCTCTTGGCCTTTAAATGCATTCCAAATTTTCTTTGTCTAAGTGTTTTGTATTAGTCAATAATGATTTTCCCAAACATAAACCTTACTCATTGACCTACAGGCTTATCCATAAGTTGCAGATTCTCACCATCTTTGTTCCATGTGAATGTTCAGGCAAGCTTATGTAGAAAGATTCAGGACAACTGAGTACGGGGGAGCCAGGCCTGAAGCCAAAACGGGCAGTTACAAGCAGGGAGGATTATTCTGATAAAACGAGGGTTTGATTTCAAAGTTTTGGCAATGTGCTAAGTGTTACTTACAACTAAGGTCAAAAAAACATTTTGTAAAACTAATTAGATCAGAAAAGGATACTGAAAATTACTTGTTACAGGTTTAAATCTTCACATTTCATTTAGTGTACTGGTTATAAAAAATGAATGATTTATAACAACATTAAATGTGGCACATAATAATATATATGCTAAATTAATCTCTTACAAACACATAGTGATATGGGTTTTAGCTGACAAAGGAGTATATTAAAATACTATATATATCAGGGCCATGTCATAAATTGAGTCCCTGACAAGTATGATATTGTTAAATCCCAGCAAATGGCTTAACATCACTATGAAAGCTGTCTCTTACTATTTTCTTATACATAACTGTTCTCAGTGACCAATTAAGTTCAATATTTAATCCATTGTACACTTTTCCAAGTAGTTTGCAACAATACATACAAAGTAACATAAATATAATGTATGAAAACAATTTCCCAATCAAATTCACAGACCATTACAAAGTGACAGGTCAGGCTGGAAAAATAAAATGTCCATCAAGTTCACCCTTTTAAGCATCATATTTACCATTATGTTTTCACTAGTGAATAGAAGCAGATTTCATAGTGGCCAAGTTACAGAATGCTATGTCTTGATTATTGCAATACTTTTTCATTGTATTTCAAAACATATTTGCCTTAAGGAAAGACCATTGGGCATCAGAAAGCAATAAACAAAAGCATTAAAAAGATATATTCCCCTTAGCTAATTGAATATTTAGTACTAGGGGATCACCAGACCTTATACATTTGCCACAGGCTTTCTTTAGGGCAATGCTGATTGGAGGAAGCAAAAAAAAAGTAAGACTAGACTAAAACATGGCAAGGTGGGTTTTAATAGGTCAGTTGGTTAAGTCAGAGGTCAGTATTGAAGACTCCTTAGTCCAACTTGCCATGTTCATCATAGTGTGCAAGCCAACATCACCGGTGATGTTGCCCATAGCAACCAATCAGCTCATGGATTTTAATGGTTACCTACAAGTTATAAAATAAAAGCAAAGCTCTGATTGGTAGCTATGGGTAACATCATCATTGGTGCTGGCTTACACACTATAATAAATATGCCCTTATAATAGCCAGCTGTCTAGGATGTTTGAGGATCAGTATGATAGCAAGATTTTAAGAAAAGGTAGTGGCTTAAAACTGAGGAGAAATTACAGGACAATAAACAGTATGCATTTTCTGCCATTATGATGCACAATCATATCCCAGTGCTGTCTACAATAATCTGCAAAAAATATCCATAGATGTTTCTCATTCCTGTCTTACAAGGTTAACCATTAACTCATAAACTAGGTTTAATGTGAGTGTAGAATTCTACAACCAAGGGTCATTGTCTGGCTATGATAAGGGGTTGTTTTACCTTTAAATTAATAGTTAATATAATGTAGAGAGGGCTATTCTTAGACAATTTGCAATTGGTCTTAATTTTTTATTATTTGTGTTTTTTAATTATTTAACTTTTTGTTCAGCAACTCTCCAGTTTGGAATTTCAATAGCTATCTAGTTGCTAGGGTCCAGCTTAATCAGACCAGGCAGTGCTTTGAAAGAGAGGCAGAATTATGAATAGAGGAAGGCCTAAACAGGAAAATAAGGAAAAAGAAAGAAAGAATGACAATTTAATTGTAGCCTCACCAAGCAATAGTTTTTTTTTTGTACTTTGCAACAATTTGTGCGACAAAATCGTATTTGTCACAACGAGTACGAAAGTTTCATTATTTATTCAAGCTTCAGTATTGTGACTTTCCTTGGGCCAGATTGGAGCTGCAGAGTGCCATTGAGTCCTATGGGAGACTTTCCTTGGGCCGGGTTGGAGCTGCAGAGTGCCATTGAGCCCTATGGGAGGCTTTCCTTGGGCCGGGTTGGAGCTGCAGAGTGCCATTGAGTCCTATGGGAGACTTTCCTTGGGCCGGGTTGGAGCTGCAGAGTGCCATTGAGCCCTATGGGAGACTTTCCTTAGGCCAGGTTGGAGCTGCAGAGTGCCATTGAGCCCTATGGGAGACTTTCCTTGGGCCAGGTTGGAGCTGCAGAGTGCCATTGAGCCCTATGGGAGACTTTCCTTGGGCCGGGTTGGAGCTGCAGAGTGCCATTGAGCCCTATGGGAGGCTTTCCTTGGGCCGGGTTGGAGCTGCAGAGTGCCATTGATTCCTATGGGAGACTTTCCTTGGGCCGGGTTGGAGCTGCAGAGTGCCATTGAGCCCTATGGGAGACTTTCCTTGGGCCGGGTTGGAGCTGCAGAGTGCCATTGAGCCCTATGGGAGACTTTCCTTGGGCCAGGTTGGAGCTGCAGAGTGCCATTGAGCCCTATGGGAGACTTTCCTTGGGCCAGGTTGGAACTGCAGAGTGCCATTGAGTCCTATGGGAGACTTTCCTTGGGCCGGGTTGGAGCTGCAGAGTGCCATTGAGCCCTATGAGAGACTTTCCTTGGGCCGGGTTGGAGCTGCAGAGTGCCATTGAGCCCTATGGGAGACTTTCCTTGGGCCGGGTTGGAGCTGCAGAGTGCCATTGAGCCCTATGAGAGACTTTCCTTGGGCCGGGTTGGAGCCGCAGAGTGCCATTGAGCCCTATGGGAGACTTTCCTTGGGCCGGGTTGGAGCTGCAGAGTGCCATTGAGCCCTATGGGAGACTTTCCTTGGGCCAGGTTGGAGCTGCAGAGTGCCATTGAGCCCTATGGGTGACTTTCCTTGGGCCAGGTTGGAGCTGCAGAGTGCCATTGAGCCCTATGGGAGACTTTCCTTGGGCCAGGTTGGAGCTGCAGAGTGCCATTGAGCCCTATGGGTGACTTTCCTTGGGCCAGGTTGGAGCTGCAGAGTGCCATTGAGCCCTATGGGAGACTTTCCTTGGGCCGGGTTGGAGCTGCAGAGTGCCATTGAGTCCTATGGGAGACTTTCCTCGGGCCAGGTTGGAGCTGCAGAGTGCCATTGAGCCCTATGGGAGACTTTCCTTGGGCCGGGTTGGAGCTGCAGAGTGCCATTGAGCCCTATGGGAGACTTTCCTTGGGCCAGGTTGGAGCCGCAGAGTGCCATTGAGCCCTATGGGAGACTTTCCTTGGGCCAGGTTGGAGCCGCAGAGTGCCATTGAGCACTATGGGAGACTTTCCTCGGGCCAGGTTGGAGCTGCAGAGTGCCATTGAGCCCTATGGGAGACTTTCCTAGGGCCAGGTTGGAGCCGCAGAGTGCCATTGAGCACTATGGGAGACTTTCCTCGGGCCAGGTTGGAGCTGCAGAGTGCCATTGAGCCCTATGGGAGACTTTCCTCGGGTCGGGTTGGAGCTGCAGAGTGCCATTGAGCCCTATGGGAGACTTTCCTTGGGCCGGGTTGGAGCTGCAGAGTGCCATTGAGCCCTATGGGAGACTTTCCTTGGGCCGGGTTGGAGCTGCAGAGTGCCATTGAGCCCTATGGGAGACTTTCCTTGGGCCGGGTTGGAGCTGCAGAGTGCCATTGAGCCCTATGGGAGACTTTCCTTGGGCCAGGTTGGAGCTGCAGAGTGCCATTGAGCCCTATGGGAGACTTTCCTTGGGCCAGGTTGGAGCTGCAGAGTGCCATTGAGCCCTATGGGAGACTTTCCTTGGGCCGGGTTGGAGCTGCAGAGTGCCATTGAGCCCTATGGGAGACTTTCCTTGGGCCAGGTTGGAGCTGCAGAGTGCCATTGAGCCCTATGGGAGGCTTCAAAAACATGCACTGAAGGTTCAATGTCAGAAAGGTTTTTGTGCCGTGTACAGTCGTTCGGATTCTAAAATTTTGGAACTTTGGATCGTACCACTAAATTTTTGTATGACCACAATGCGATTTTTTGCGCAATTAATGCACATGAGAAATTTTCGTATTTGATACAAATTTTTTCTAAACGTAGGGAATACACATTTAGTGCCTACCAATGGATAGTAAGGGGTTAGTAGGCAAAAGCAGAATGTTAGTAAGGTTAATTCTGCTTTTGCCTACAAACCCCTTAATGTGTATATATTCAATATGGGTACAGTTATGGGATGCATTATTCAGAAACCCGGTATATGGAAAGCTCTGAATTATAGAAAGGCCATCTCCCATAGGCTCCAATTTAATTTCATTTGGTGCATTGTGTCTGTTACGCTGTGTGCTAAAAGCTTGGCACTGGAGTAATAAAACCATGATTTTGGAGAATATGTGGTGATAAGGTTGGAGTTGGAAGATCACACATTATAGGGTAGAATAAGGTGTCTGGATTTAATTCAGAATGCATAGGGAACTGTTATAGAGATCTGCAGAGGAGTGCAGCAGAGGCAAATCATAACTGAGCAGCCCAGTATTTACTGGTAATATCATAAGGTGGAAATAGGGGAATAAAGGAGATCAAAGAGATCTACACACATTATTGTGCAGTTAATATATTGGGAACTTGCTTCTCAAAGAAAGTAGCATTTCTACTAGAAATTTCCTTATAGATTTCAGGTGAAATGGCTTCTCTATGTAAAGGAAATGCAAACCTTGTGAGCTGCAGCATGTATGTGTTTTGAATGATTTGTTTATAGTTATTTACATTTAGGAATGTAACATCTTGTATTAACTAACAAAGCATGTATTGCATGGTTATTTATCTTTTATCTGCACGCACAAAAACATGTCATAAGGTAACTTTCTTTGCTTACTTTAACTTACATTTTACATTGTTGTAGTGATATTTGTGTTATTTTGACAAATCAGAAGTAACCTTGTCATACAGCAGCTATGTTAAAAGGGGGCTTTGTTGCAATCCTGCCATAATATATCAGCATTTTTATATTTTAATTAGGAGGAGTCAGACACAAGCTGAATAATCAAGTATAATAGGTGAGATTAAATATGAATAACAATAAGAGTAAAAAAGATGGAAAACGCCATTTTATGACAGAATGTGATGCTCTGAATCAATATGATTAACAGTGACACTGCCACTCACTTGACATCAAGTTTTTTCCACCTTTGCCTTTTGTTGCTCTACCCTTTTCTATTCTACTGATTCAGACTATGTTGGATATTTAGAAGCAGGCATGGAGTCTCAGAACAAAGCTCCATTTCATGCTGTTGTGTGAATTCTACACGCTCTGAATTAAAATGTAAATGTGATGCACAAGTTAATGCATAGAACCAATTGACCTATCTTGCCTTCCCTTTCTTTGGGAATTTTATATTTGACATATAGATTATAGAGACAAGTCCAGCCTGTTGACTGATGCAACCAAACATTACTGACCCTTTTCTGTGGCCTTATTTAATAGTAATACATAAGTATTCTTGGGATCACATAAAAAATATCATGCACTGTAGGTTACAGTTGTGCGAACATATTGAAATAAGGATTGTATGCAAGTGATATACCTACTGTAGGTTCTGCCTTTATAGGCCAGAAGAAACTGCAGCTACAGTTATTAGAAAAACAATAGGATCGAGGCCTCCATTGTGAACTTGCAATTCTGTACAGAGACTCGGCCAGTATAACTGAATGCTAGGCTTGACTATATTACAGTTATCTGAGGAATTGTAATGCAGACACTTACAATCAAGGATTCACTTGTTAGGGTCAAGATACAATTACAGGAGTCACTACAGTAATATACAGTACCGTATGGTTAAATTAAAACCAAAGAACTAGAGCTGAAACCAGCCATGAAACCAGCTGTTGGCTAGTCAAGGCCAAGGATCAACTGAGGAAAAAAATAGACAGAGGAGAGGATGTGGCACAGACTAAGGGTTAACAGGAAGCAAGCAGCAATTAGGAAAGAGATCTAAATAGACAAAGCTTTCTCATACTGGTGCTTCAGATTATTTACAGCAACATCTGATAAGCCATGAAAGAAACATAAAGCAATCCACTCAGGATCAGCAGTTGTAAAACAGGTAGGAGTGTAGGGGTCAATATACAAAGAGGTCCTTCTAAGCAAGGACTACATCAACAATGACCATATTGTTTTTTATCACAGATTAATATCTATCATATACAGGTATGGGATCCCTTATCCGGAAACCCGATATCCAGAAAGCTCCGAATTACGGAAAGCCTGTCTCCCATAGACTCCATTATAAGCAAATAATTCAGATTTTAAAAATTGATTTCCTTTTTCTCTGTAAAAATAAAACAATGCTTTGTATTTGATCCAAACTAAGATATAATTAATCCTTGCTGGATGCAAAATAATCCTATTGAGTTTAATTAATGTTTTACTGATTTTTTAATAGACTTAAGGTATGAAAATCCAAATTACGGAAAGACCCCTTATCCGGAATACCCTTGGTCCCGGGCATTCTGGATAATGGGTCCAATACCTGTACAGTGACAACCGGAGAGCAAATTGGTCATTTTTCCAATAAATGAATGGTACAGTTGCATACAACTAACTGTATTCCTATAATGTTTAAAACTGAAATCATTTTATTGCAGTGTTGCATTTATATTCAGCAATGCATCAATTTATTTATTTTTCCAGTGTAAATTGTGTCATTTTCTTCAAGTCTCTTTTTAGAAATACACAAAACGTCTTCTTAATGTTAAGGTCCATTCATGCAATATCAGAAACTCCCCAGACCTCAAAGCAAATGGCAATTTTATCAGAGTACCTATGACTATTAATCTTATAAGAAAGCAAATTCCAGCCCTGCACTTCAGCGGCTTAGTTTTTATGGAAGAAGTCATGTAAAGACCCCTTTTTTTAAACAAATCCTTTGAAGTGGCAGCTTTACTAGGCCTCCATTGCAGTAATTGTCTCACAATATGAATAACAATGAAACCCTATTTTATTTCAGTTAGAAAGCTAACAGCAACATTAATACTTTCTAGGCTAATGTGTCTCAAACATCTTTGTCCTTCATCATTACAGCTGCTCTACACAAAATCCCTATATAAAGGGTAAAAAGCCCTGGTTGATAAATACAGAATTTTAAAAACATTATGGAAATGGCACAAACAATTCTAATATCATACATTTTAACTCATGTAAGAAAACTGTATTCCTTATGTGGTTTTCGATTTTTTTGAAACCACTTGTGATGAGCAAATTTTTTTGGCATGCATGGATTCACAGTGAAATTCAGCATTTCGCCATTGGCAAATTGTTTGGCAAAACTTGTTTTGGCCACGTGGAGAAAGGGTGTGGCTGCACCAAAAAAAGGCGTGGTCACATTAAAACAGTCGAGCGTATCAAAAAAGTTGCGCAGTACCTGCGTTTTGTGATTTTTTTCACCGTTTCTCTCTTTTTTCTGCAGTTTTGGGAATTTTTTGGAGAAGCGAAACCGGACAGATTCGCTCATCACTTGAAACCACAATTAAACTAATTTCCAAGAAAACCATGAATGTCGGTTGTTTATTAAAAGATCTGAACTGCAACTTTTTCATATTATCGCACAAATGGCAGCTTCGTAGAAACCTGAAAACCTCTAAAACCACGAAGCAAAGAGAGAACTTTCAGTTGTTAAAAGAACACCTGCCATTGATTTCTGCATGATCTTGGCAGCCTTTAGATGGCGTATTTTTTCTTCAGGATTTGTTGCATAATAAATTACAAAATGTTATTTTGGTGCAAAAAAAAGAATCATGAAAAAAAATCAAACATTATTTAACCCTAGGTACAGTATCCCACCTGCAAGTATGAGAATCATTTTAGAAGGGGTCATACCCTGCAACTAAGACATGGATTGTAATTTCGCTATACAGATATGGGATCTCCATAACTTGTCTGCTAAAAATCATTTAAATATTGAATAAACCCAATAGGATTGTTTTGTCTCCAATAAGGATTAATTATATCTTAGTTGGGATCAAGTACAAGGTACTGTTTTATTATTACAGAGAAAAGGGGATCATTTAACCATTAAATAAACCCAATAGGACTGTTCTGCCCCAATAAGGGGTAATTATATCTTAGTTGGGATCAAGTACAGCTACTGTTTTATTATTACAGAGAAAAAGGAAATCATTTTTAAAAATTTGAATTATTTGCTTATAATGGAGTCTATGGGAGATGGCCTTTCCGTAATTCAGAACTTTCTTGATAATGGGTTTCCGGATAAGTATGGAATCCATTATCCTGAAACCCATTATTCAGAAAGCTGAATTACAGGAAGCCCGTCTGCCTTAGACTACATTTGAATCTAATTTTTCAAAATTTTAAAACATATTTCCTTTTTCTCTGTAATTAAAAAACAGTACCTTGTACTTGATAATTACTAAGATATAACTAATCCTTATTCGAGGTAAACCAATCGTATTTGGCTTATGTTATGTTTAAAGCATTTCTTAGAAGATTTGAAATATGGAGATCCAATTTATCAGGAAAACCCCAGGTCCCAAGCATTCTGGGTAATTCCTTACCTGTACTGTGGAATCAAACCAGCAATAAAAAGAAACTATGTCAGATATCTAAATAGGAAGCCCCATTGATTCAATTTGTGGCACTGCAATAAGGGACAGTCAGAGATCATATGACTGATACAGGGAGGGAGCAAGGATTTTAATATTTGAAGAAACCAGCTTGAAATATAAATTGGCTTCAAATAAATATGCTTTTTTCATTGATTTCCCCCCCTAATTATAATCATCCCTATCCACCTGTTTGGATATAGAAAGATGACATGGCCATTTATCTCAGTCTAGCAGACGGGATGATTACTTTTTGCATTTGCTTATACAAGAACAATCTATCACGTTCCCCTGGGTGTTTGTGCATGCAGCCCTGGAGACTAGGTACAGTAGGAACTATTCCGCTCTCTCTCTACGGCAAAGTACAGTTCATAAAATATTCTCAGATGCAGAGGGGGGTTTTTTTCCTACAGAAAGGTAGCAGCTAAAGAAGTGGAACCAAAAAATGGATGAAATAATGTGCCAGCATGGGAACCAAACAATCAAGACTACTTAGTGTAATTGAATATTTTTCTTCAAATGCAATTCTGAATTAAGTGTTGTTTTCCCTAAATGGGAGCTTTTACTCTCATTTTTAAAAAGGTTGTCATCCTAATCAAAAGGCTCTGAGTCTTCCCTTCACTGACTCCATTTATTCCCCCCCCCCCCCGATACCCAACTCCCTCCTTGCAAAGCTTGATTTTCAGTCGCTTGAGCTAAGAAGTCTGCATTTTAATCAGGCCTCAAGCTTTCCTTAAAGGAAAAGAACAGGAAAGAGGAGGGGGCCTGGGTATGAATTTACTCCATTAACTTTATGAGAAAAATAAAGGCTTTTTCTCCTGCTGGGCAATCACTGGGATGCCTGGGGTACAGCTGCACTGTTCTTGTGCCGGTTTATTTGGTAAAAAGGGATGAAGACTATTTTAAGAGAATGTGTATTTCTTTGTACATGCTTGTAATTATTGCTGTAAGTGTGTCTCTCAACAAGACATGATTTTAAATTTAAATGCAAAAAAGTTTGATAGACAGAGATTACAGCACCACCAATCAAATGCGTCTTAAATATAAATACACAACAATATTTCTCTGGCTTTATGTTTCATGTCATTTTCAGCATAATCATTTATCTGGTCATTTAAATAAAACTTGAAATATTTATATTTAATGTTATGAATGAGCCCTTGTACAGTGCCATATGCCATACACTAAAGGCAAATGTTTGAATCTACCTATTGATCATCTACCTATCAATTGAATTGGGCACTGCTGCACCTATTCAAACACAGCACTGTGCAAACCCTGGAGCTACCATCCCGTCCTGACCAGGCTGTAGCTTCAGGGTTCCATTAGCACCCTGTATTAATAGACACAACGCACTTTCGGCTAAAGAATTGGGTGCAGACGCCATTCACATGCCAAACACTGGCACTAATGCCAGGCAGACTGAGAAAATACCCAGAGCTGATATACAGAAAAATGAACGCACAGTTGCATCTATTTTGACAAATAGCATTTTATTCACTGCGTCAGGGTAAGTGAATAAGCCCTTCTATGTCTTTGTACTTAACTGGCAGTTAATAATTTAAAAGGGGAAGCTGATATACAAGTATGAGATCCATTAACTGGGAACACGTTATCCAGAAAGTTCAGAATTATGGTAAGCCTACTCCCACAGACTCCATAATAAAGAAATAATTCAAATTTTCAAAAATAAAAAATGTTTAAGTGATTTTAAGTGTTCAAGTGATTTTTAGAAGACTTAAGGTATGGTGATTCAAATTACAGAAAGATCCCTTATCTGGAAAAGCCTAGGTCCCAAGCATTGGATAATAGGCTCCATACCATATAGCAGTAAACTGATATATACAGCTTTCATTGCCACTTCCAAATGGTGAAGAAGCTCCTATTTTGAATCAAAAACATAGGCATAATAGAGACAAGTGAATATGCCAGCTGGTAAATATGAACGGTAAAAACTCATTCCTGTGTTATACATTCTGTAACAATAAGTTCTGTGACCATAATCATCATTCAAGGATATCAAGAATATATTGTTGTTTTAAAAAACAAGGGGTGGCAGCTGCTGGAAGAAGGGATATAGAAGAGCAACCTGACCCAGAGCCATTAGCCTAGTAGCACAGTACAATAGGAGATAGATCTGACTTAGCTGAGCTACAGCATCTGAATGCAGTCAAGCAGCCCTGCTGGTCTGAGCTTGTGCATTGCCAGCTAACAATAACTGCAGTACTTGAGCTGGCATTTTACTTTCCCATTTGGAGTGCCTGACAATATCAATGCATTAACACCACCAATTTCCTTCAATATGTTAAACCCAAACTAAATTAACTGGACAGAAATTGAGTCATATTGTGAATAGGAGTTGGGTGAAGAGGCTTTAATGCCAGACTTGGTTAGTTTGTGCAGTATTTATAGCTCACTAAATGGCCATTAAATGGCTTACACAGAGTACGTAAACGTCAAGTTTCTCACTTCTAGTTCATTGTTCAAGTTTATTTATTTGACTTGATTGTATTGTTATCCACCTTGAACCTATAACACCATGCAGTTATTTTGTATCCCTATAAATATACCCCTTAGGTTTTATTTAGTTGTCATATGGATTTGTATATGTGGATCTTTATAAACCACACAGTTTACAGTCAACAGTTATAAACAGTTATTTTAGCCTTGCTTTCACTTTTTAAACCAGTCACACAGGCAGTTCCATTGTAACTTAAATGTACAAGACCTTACACACTTGCCCAACTTCTAAAATGTATTAACTGAGGACTATTATCTCAATGGAATTTCTACTCTAGGTTTAATGACCTGGGAAGAGCTAGGTTTCCTAGAAAAAATATATAAAAAGGCATAAATGGTGTATGCATCCTAACAGAGTATATCTTTACTATGAATAACAGTCCATTGAGCCCAACCATTGTAAACCCTTCTTTATGTTGATACAAAGAAACGAAACACCCTGTAGCTACCAATTACATTTAATGGAGGTAGGAGATTATAATTGGGAGCAGAATGCTAAAAATGGATCAGTCTCCTCTGATTTTCCTCCTGTGCAACTTTGTGTTCTTCGTCATCTGAGTAAAAACATTTCCCCATGTGTAAAGTAAAGCCACGTAAGGTAAACCTTCTGTCAAAAGCTACATTCAGATGGCTTTGGACTCAGACAACAATATGCTAAGTAATCGAATTAACAGAATGTTAAAGACGGGAAGACTTTATTTAGTTTTACATTCAGGTTTTTCATGTTTTTTTTTGCTAAAATATAAAAAATAGCTTGTTTTTTGTAATGCAAAAAACGCAAATCACAAAAAAATTAGTGGGACTGAGTCAGGTTAAACATTAAAATGCGTAATGCTTGGATTTTCTGAGTAACTGCAATGGTGCTATTGAGCTTCTACTTTAATGAATTAGACCCACTATATAAGAACATTGACAAATGTCTTGGAATGTGACAATTACTTCTTATACATGTTTATGTTTCTGTGTGTGTGTGTGTGTGTGTGTGTGTGTGTGTATGTGTGTGTGTATAGATATGTAGTGAATAAATACACCCTGCTTTTATACAGGTCATGGAACTCAGAGGTGACTCCGAATTCAACTGAAGAAGCTGCTCGGATGAGTAGTGAAACGTCTTCAATGATTACTTAGCAAGTCCAGTTGCATTAGATTTACTTATACTAGATATTTATCAAGGAAATTTAGCCAATCTCCATATTTCAGGTTGAATCTTTCACTTGATGAAGGTTCCAACAAGGACTGTAATGGTGGGATGGACAGTTAATGGAAATAAAACAACTTGTGTGGTGATCTTCTTGCAGGCATTTACTCATTTCTGACCAAGTGCCTAATTTTATGTGAGTTTGAGTGAGGACTCAATTAACTTTATATAACTTTATATACACATATACAGTATATATCTTTCTCTTTATCTCTGCCTCTCTCTCTCTATGTATATATACCATATATATATCAAACAGGCAATTGCTTTATTTAAATTTAGCACAATAATTCAAAACAATTTCTCTCTAGTAATAAAACAGTACTTTGTACTTGATGGTAATGTAGGGACCCATAGGAACTAAGCTCCCTATGGCTTTAGCCCTACACTGTGCTATCTGCTGTTACTGAGCAGATTGTAATGTTGCCACTTTAGTTATGTGTCACTATGCACTTATTGGCCTTTAGTTAGGATGACCACTTCCTGCACACTGTAATATAGTGATTTGCAGGGTGTGGGCACTTCCTCTTTGGCATTCCTATCCTTCAGAACAGGTTGCACATCGAGCCTGGGTTCTCAACTGGGCCCAGAAGTCTGTGCCCTAGAGGAAGCCAATCCATCTAGTGATTCTAAGTCGGGGATCAGGGACCCCGTGAATGAGGTGTAGTCATTTGCAGGTTAGACTCTGTTATAGCACGCTTTAGGAGTGTGACTTAGTTCAGGGCTATTTAGTATGAGCAGCTATACGCTCCCACATAGGAGACTATAGAGGGTTTAGTACACCCAAGGCTCTGCTGCCTTACTGTAGGGACCGCAGTGTCAGACATAGGATTTAGGCTGTTATTAACCCCTGAACCACCGTCGCTGTAGGGATCCGGTCCAGATAAAGCAGACACTACCTTTGGGACTCCTGGCTATCCCCTATACCTATCTCCACAGTGGTGCCATACTATTTCTGCTATCTGCAACTGCATTTGACATTTATGTGCTATTCTACCTCAAAGCTGTGAGTATTAACCCTGCATATGCTGTGTACCATCAATAAACCAAGTTCTAGTTCAATGCAAAAGAACCTCTGGCGTCCATAATTACTTATATACACGTTGTGGCAGTAGAGAGTTGTAGTTCTGCAACACCTCTCAAGTGTAATTCTTCCGTTTTGCGAAGGCCCAGCCTGTGTGTTGGAGTCACATGTGCCCGTGCTCATACCTACTAGCCGGTACTGGCAATTATTAGCCAGAATAGGGTTACATTTATGGCGCCCAACGTGGGGCCCTTATTGCACACTGCCGTGTATTATCTTTATTGAAAAGTGACTGACAAGCGCTTTTGCAGCTACGGACTCACTAAAGCAAAGCGCCTGATCTTTGAAATAATACCTGTATAAAAGGCCGTGGGTTCGGTTTGAGGTTCTTCCCGATTGCCCCATGTGCCCAGACTACTAAAACTGTATTTCTGTGATTTTCGCGCCTATCTCCTACTCCACGCTGCAAGCTGTGGGCGCCGCCATATTTGGCGCGAAGTAGAGCGCCGCCATCTTGGTATAGGAGACGCGCGCTGCAGAAACCGCCGCCCATCACCCCAGTCACGTGGGGGGAGACAGCCAATCGAGTGCGGTTCTGTAGGGAGGTGCCCGGACATGATGTCACGAGCGCCATTTTGTGCTAGACTGTCAGCAAGTGCGGACGCATCTCAGACAGCTCCACAAACATCGCTACATATACTGGCTGAGAAAGCTTTCAATAGCTACTCAAGCTTTTACAGCGCTCAGTCCACACCTACCAAACACAGCGGCTGCTGTTGTGGACATTTCACTGTGGCGGATACTACCTCCAGGACCCCACAGCACCCGTGCCCAGGTAACAAAATGGCGGACGCCGGCTGGGACGGGTGGGAGGAGTTGGATATACCCCGGGTGAAGTACCCTTTCTCATTCCGGGAGCCAGAAAAAGTCAAGCTTGAGCCCAGATACACATGGGCTGGGAACTTTGGCATAAGGGTGATACGGGACAACATCCACCTAGTAACCCCTTATTGTGGGAAGTGCGGGCAAGCGCTCATAAAGGAGTTTGACAAGTTTAGCTCCATCTGCCCCCAATGCTCAAAGGAGTGCTGGAATGGCCCCTTCAATGTTGTTGTGGAGCCAGAGGACAGTGAACCAGCCTCCTCAGTGGTCTCAGCCCTGGACAGCGTGTCTCCCAAGGCCATCGCCGCCACAGACACAGAGATTAAAGGGGAAGCTACCCCTCCAGTGGATACTACTGAGCCACCTATAGAGCCACTCACAGAGCCTAACAAAGAGTCTGCTACAGCGCCTGAATGTGCGCCTATTACTGGACTGTCTCCAAGCCACCTACGCAAACCTTCCTATACTATTGCGAGGAAAAAGGGCACATTTCCCATGTCAGTGTCCGAGGTTTATGGGAGCCAGCCAGGGGAAGGCCCATTCATCATGGGGTCCTCCGACTCCGATGTGGCTGAAAACAAGCCACCCGCCAGGGGGAGGGGTCGCGGCCGTGGCTCCTCCAGACCATCACCTACTCTGGGGGTATCACCTTCAGGAAGTGTCCTTGATACTCCTGCAGAACAATCTGCACCAGAGTCAGTTCCAGGATGGGGAGATCAGGATGACCCCCCAGAGACTCAACAAACCGACACTACCGCTACAACCAGCACCAAGGTAGGCCCTTCAAGTGAGAGGCACCTTGCCATCCGACGGTTTCCAGACGTGGATGAGAGTACCTTTTGGGTCCTCCCCGGTAGAGCAAATCCAGAAGTCTTCCGCACAGTCTCCCGGGTGCAACGGATAATAAATTTCCGGGTTCGAGACCTGTACGGATACTTCATGCCATATGCACCTGAGTGGGTGTTTGATAAAGTGGATCGACACCTGGAGGAGTGGTTGTACGGGGAGTTATGTCGCCGCGAGGATATCGGGCCGGCTGGCTTGTTCCACGCAAACCCAAAGAAAAGAGAGAAAGACCTCACTTACCTATGCGACACCGTAAATGAGTGGTGGTACGGCCGTACCATCATGAAGCATTTTGTTAAAAGCTGCGGCAAATACAGCGAGGAGAAGCATTTCTGCATCAATGCGTTGCTCCCCAGCGCTGCTCGCATAGACAAACCACATCCCAGGTACTATATCTCCTACGAGGACACTGTTGAGAGGTTTGGGACCCTAGTCTGAATACCCACAGTGTCTCTAGGATGCCTGGATAATCTTCAGTATTGGGAACCTCTTCCCTTAAAGTTTTTGCTTGGACTCGCTCACATGAGTTAGAGACTTGCACCATATCTCCTTTGTTGCCCCAAAGTTGTTGGGCTGTATAATTTTCATTTTTCCCTCCTAAGAGACTAATTTGAGCTTTGTAAATAGTTGGCTCTAAAAAGACTGCTGAGCCCCCACCACAACATAACTTCTATTTTGACTTGCCTATCAAGGTGGGACTTACTACCTCTTCTCATATCCTACAAAGTGCATAGAATTGGCACTCTATGAACACTGGGCTAGGGTGGGATGAGATGCTCTGACTGAAGAATGGTTTTTGGTGGGGCCAGTTGATTAAAGTTTGCACTTACATGTTTGCACTGCTAAGATGTGCTTTATATGATTTTTCCTTTTCAGAAAAACCCAACCGGGGTTGTGTAACAAACTATGTAAACCTCACCACAATCTAAGCAAGTGCCTGGGTGGGCCTGATGGCAGCAGGACTCTCCCAAGTTGTAAGTGTGTGCCTGGGAAACCCTGAACAGGGACAGGAGTTATCCCATGGTTCTCTAAGTATAGGCCTGAGTGTTCTCTGGTAGACACTCATGTGGGTTGTATATATGTTCCAGTAACGTAACAGTAACAGTTCACTATTGTGCCTTAACTATGCCTTTTCTTGCAGTATCCATTATGTCGTGATAGATCTCAGGAGAGACTATCTGAAGCGGTTGTATGGAACTGTTTATTTTGCAATATTTTCAAACTAATGTTTTGATATATGTGTTTGCATTCTCTCTCCATTGCCGGGTCGGAATGGGTTTTCCCGGGGAGAATGTAGGGACCCATAGGAACTAAGCTCCCTATGGCTTTAGCCCTACACTGTGCTATCTGCTGTTACTGAGCAGATTGTAATGTTGCCACTTTAGTTATGTGTCACTATGCACTTATTGGCCCTTAGTTAGGATGACCACTTCCTGCACACTGTAATATAGTGATTTGCAGGGTGTGGGCACTTCCTCTTTGGCATTCCTATCCTTCAGAACAGGTTGCACATCGAGCCTGGGTTCTCAACTGGGCCCAGAAGTCTGTGCCCTAGAGGAAGCCAATCCATCTAGTGATTCTAAGTCGGGGATCAGGGACCCCGTGAATGAGGTGTAGTCATTTGCAGGTTAGACTCTGTTATAGCACGCTTTAGGAGTGTGACTTAGTTCAGGGCTATTTAGTATGAGCAGCTATACGCTCCCACATAGGAGACTATAGAGGGTTTAGTACACCCAAGGCTCTGCTGCCTTACTGTAGGGACCGCAGTGTCAGACATAGGATTTAGGCTGTTATTAACCCCTGAACCACCGTCGCTGTAGGGATCCGGTCCAGATAAAGCAGACACTACCTTTGGGACTCCTGGCTATCCCCTATACCTATCTCCACAGTGGTGCCATACTATTTCTGCTATCTGCAACTGCATTTGACATTTATGTGCTATTCTACCTCAAAGCTGTGAGTATTAACCCTGCATATGCTGTGTACCATCAATAAACCAAGTTCTAGTTCAATGCAAAAGAACCTCTGGCGTCCATAATTACTTATATACACGTTGTGGCAGTAGAGAGTTGTAGTTCTGCAACACCTCTCAAGTGTAATTCTTCCGTTTTGCGAAGGCCCAGCCTGTGTGTTGGAGTCACATGTGCCCGTGCTCATACCTACTAGCCGGTACTGGCAATTATTAGCCAGAATAGGGTTACATTTATGGCGCCCAACGTGGGGCCCTTATTGCACACTGCCGTGTATTATCTTTATTGAAAAGTGACTGACAAGCGCTTTTGCAGCTACGGACTCACTAAAGCAAAGCGCCTGATCTTTGAAATAATACCTGTATAAAAGGCCGTGGGTTCGGTTTGAGGTTCTTCCCGATTGCCCCATGTGCCCAGACTACTAAAACTGTATTTCTGTGATTTTCGCGCCTATCTCCTACTCCACGCTGCAAGCTGTGGGCGCCGCCATATTTGGCGCGAAGTAGAGCGCCGCCATCTTGGTATAGGAGACGCGCGCTGCAGAAACCGCCGCCCATCACCCCAGTCACGTGGGGGGAGACAGCCAATCGAGTGCGGTTCTGTAGGGAGGTGCCCGGACATGATGTCACGAGCGCCATTTTGTGCTAGACTGTCAGCAAGTGCGGACGCATCTCAGACAGCTCCACAAACATCGCTACATATACTGGCTGAGAAAGCTTTCAATAGCTACTCAAGCTTTTACAGCGCTCAGTCCACACCTACCAAACACAGCGGCTGCTGTTGTGGACATTTCACTGTGGCGGATACTACCTCCAGGACCCCACAGCACCCGTGCCCAGGTAACAAAATGGCGGACGCCGGCTGGGACGGGTGGGAGGAGTTGGATATACCCCGGGTGAAGTACCCTTTCTCATTCCGGGAGCCAGAAAAAGTCAAGCTTGAGCCCAGATACACATGGGCTGGGAACTTTGGCATAAGGGTGATACGGGACAACATCCACCTAGTAACCCCTTATTGTGGGAAGTGCGGGCAAGCGCTCATAAAGGAGTTTGACAAGTTTAGCTCCATCTGCCCCCAATGCTCAAAGGAGTGCTGGAATGGCCCCTTCAATGTTGTTGTGGAGCCAGAGGACAGTGAACCAGCCTCCTCAGTGGTCTCAGCCCTGGACAGCGTGTCTCCCAAGGCCATCGCCGCCACAGACACAGAGATTAAAGGGGAAGCTACCCCTCCAGTGGATACTACTGAGCCACCTATAGAGCCACTCACAGAGCCTAACAAAGAGTCTGCTACAGCGCCTGAATGTGCGCCTATTACTGGACTGTCTCCAAGCCACCTACGCAAACCTTCCTATACTATTGCGAGGAAAAAGGGCACATTTCCCATGTCAGTGTCCGAGGTTTATGGGAGCCAGCCAGGGGAAGGCCCATTCATCATGGGGTCCTCCGACTCCGATGTGGCTGAAAACAAGCCACCCGCCAGGGGGAGGGGTCGCGGCCGTGGCTCCTCCAGACCATCACCTACTCTGGGGGTATCACCTTCAGGAAGTGTCCTTGATACTCCTGCAGAACAATCTGCCACCAGAGTCAGTTCCAGGATGGGGAGATCAGGATGACCCCCCAGAGACTCAACAAACCGACACTACCGCTACAACCAGCACCAAGGTAGGCCCTTCAAGTGAGAGGCACCTTGCCATCCGACGGTTTCCAGACGTGGATGAGAGTACCTTTTGGGTCCTCCCCGGTAGAGCAAATCCAGAAGTCTTCCGCACAGTCTCCCGGGTGCAACGGATAATAAATTTCCGGGTTCGAGACCTGTACGGATACTTCATGCCATATGCACCTGAGTGGGTGTTTGATAAAGTGGATCGACACCTGGAGGAGTGGTTGTACGGGGAGTTATGTCGCCGCGAGGATATCGGGCCGGCTGGCTTGTTCCACGCAAACCCAAAGAAAAGAGAGAAAGACCTCACTTACCTATGCGACACCGTAAATGAGTGGTGGTACGGCCGTACCATCATGAAGCATTTTGTTAAAAGCTGCGGCAAATACAGCGAGGAGAAGCATTTCTGCATCAATGCGTTGCTCCCCAGCGCTGCTCGCATAGACAAACCACATCCCAGGTACTATATCTCCTACGAGGACACTGTTGAGAGGTTTGGGACCCTAGTCTGAATACCCACAGTGTCTCTAGGATGCCTGGATAATCTTCAGTATTGGGAACCTCTTCCCTTAAAGTTTTTGCTTGGACTCGCTCACATGAGTTAGAGACTTGCACCATATCTCCTTTGTTGCCCCAAAGTTGTTGGGCTGTATAATTTTCATTTTTCCCTCCTAAGAGACTAATTTGAGCTTTGTAAATAGTTGGCTCTAAAAAGACTGCTGAGCCCCCACCACAACATAACTTCTATTTTGACTTGCCTATCAAGGTGGGACTTACTACTTCTTCTCATATCCTACAAAGTGCATAGAATTGGCACTCTATGAACACTGGGCTAGGGTGGGATGAGATGCTCTGACTGAAGAATGGTTTTTGGTGGGGCCAGTTGATTAAAGTTTGCACTTACATGTTTGCACTGCTAAGATGTGCTTTATATGATTTTTCCTTTTCAGAAAAACCCAACCGGGGTTGTGTAACAAACTATGTAAAACCTCACCACAATCTAAGCAAGTGCCTGGGTGGGCCTGATGGCAGCAGGACTCTCCCAAGTTGTAAGTGTGTGCCTGGGAAACCCTGAACAGGGACAGGAGTTATCCCATGGTTCTCTAAGTATAGGCCTGAGTGTTCTCTGGTAGACACTCATGTGGGTTGTATATATGTTCCAGTAACGTAACAGTAACAGTTCACTATTGTGCCTTAACTATGCCTTTTCTTGCAGTATCCATTATGTCGTGATAGATCTCAGGAGAGACTATCTGAAGCGGTTGTATGGAACTGTTTATTTTGCAATATTTTCAAACTAATGTTTTGATATATGTGTTTGCATTCTCTCTCCATTGCCGGGTCGGAATGGGTTTTCCCGGGGGAGAATGTAGGGACCCATAGGAACTAAGCTCCCTATGGCTTTAGCCCTACACTGTGCTATCTGCTGTTACTGAGCAGATTGTAATGTTGCCACTTTAGTTATCTGTAACTATGCACTTATTGGCCTTAGTTAGGATGACCACTTCCTGCACACTGTAATATAGTGATTTGCAGGGTGTGGGCACTTCCTCTTTGGCATTCCTATCCTTCAGAACAGGTTGCACATCGAGCCTGGGTTCTCAACTGGGCCCAGAAGTCTGTGCCCTAGAGGAAGCCAATCCATCTAGTGATTCTAAGTCGGGGATCAGGGACCCCGTGAATGAGGTGTAGTCATTTGCAGGTTAGACTCTGTTATAGCACGCTTTAGGAGTGTGACTTAGTTCAGGGCTATTTAGTATGAGCAGCTATACGCTCCCACATAGGAGACTATAGAGGGTTTAGTACACCCAAGGCTCTGCTGCCTTACTGTAGGGACCGCAGTGTCAGACATAGGATTTAGGCTGTTATTAACCCCTGAACCACCGTCGCTGTAGGGATCCGGTCCAGATAAAGCAGACACTACCTTTGGGACTCCTGGCTATCCCCTATACCTATCTCCACAGTGGTGCCATACTATTTCTGCTATCTGCTACTGCATTTGACATTTATGTGCTATTCTACCTCAAAGCTGTGAGTATTAACCCTGCATATGCTGTGTACCATCAATAAACCAAGTTCTAGTTCAATGCAAAAGAACCTCTGGCGTCCATAATTACTTATATACACGTTGTGGCAGTAGAGAGTTGTAGTTCTGCAACACCTCTCAAGTGTAATTCTTCCGTTTTGCGAAGGCCCAGCCTGTGTGTTGGAGTCACATGTGCCCGTGCTCATACCTACTAGCCGGTACTGGCAATTATTAGCCAGAATAGGGTTACAGTAACAAGTTGCATGGATTCATATTGGTAGCAAAACAATTCTCTAAAGTATAGAGATCCACATTACACAAAGACCCCTTATCTGGAAAAACCCAGGTCCCAGACATTTCAGAAAACAGATCCTGTACCTGCACCATGAAAGAACAGATACAACTGGAATTCTGCTCTCACGTTAATGAAGGATGCTTTATGCATGGTCAGCCTTGGAATGCTTCACTAGTATCCATGCTAAGATTTATTTCTGACTGGGGACTGACAGAAAGGAACAGGCACTTGGTCAGTGTGATTGGCAGAGAAATCTTTAGAAAGACCATTACATGGCCGACTCACTAAATGCCATCAGCACATTCAAAGCAGCATTTTAATTAGAGAAGTTTTAATCAATAAAGGTTAATGCTGAAAATAGGTTGCGCACTTAAATAGCCATTTTTTTCCAAATAGTGGTACAAATATAGCGCAAGCATTATTATTTTATGGTTTTTACTCAGTTTTATACCCTGTACTTTCCCAGGGGCTGCCTTAAGCTGTGATTAGTGATGAGCTAATCTGTCCCGTTTTGCTGAAAAAAACCGCTTAACTGCTGAAAAATTCACAAAGCGGCAAATGCATTCAATCAATAGGTGTCTTTTTCATGGCTACCACACAACGTTTTATTAACTTTTTTTTATGTGCGAAACTTCTATGCACCTGAATTTATTTTCTTACTTCATTAACGTCAATGATTTTTCCAGGATTGGCTTTGGTTTTGGCCAGGATTTGGCCTTTTTCGGCAGGGTAATTAGTATATGCTAATTAGGATTTGGAAGGATTAAATGTCACCACGTGAACACGGAAGCGGAAAATTTTTTTGGCAACATTTAACCCTTCAAAATTCGAATTAGCATATGCTAATTATATATGCTAATATGCTAATAGATTCGGATTTGGTTCGCTATTCAGCCGAATCCCTTAAGATGGATTTGGGGTTTGGTCAAACCCGAAAAACTGGGTTCGGTGCATCCCTAATTTTTTTTCTCAGCTTGTTTTTTTTTGCCACAGTTTCAGGAAAAAAACCCGATGGCAAAATGCAGAATATTGCTGCAAATCCATTCCTGGCACAAACATTTGCTTATCAACAGTTGTGCTGGGTCTATTGCAAAATACCCCAGTTACTTATATCATGTAGGGCTGTCATACCTATGACAACTTAGTAGCATTTGAAATACAACTCACAGGACCAGTTGTTGGACTCATGTTAGACACAGACTTTTTTTGATGACTTATATGTTAGTTGCAGCATGTCCATGGTAAAATCAATTTTTAACTAAGACACATGCTGTAATACAGTGTAATGGGTACAGGTATCTGCAAATGCTTTTGGTATAATGTTTAACTTGGCACTGCTTCTTTTACTTATTTGGTGTAAAATGGATCCATTTTATGAAAATTCTTGTCTAGGGCATGTAAAGGTTTTGATTGGCTATTACAACCTGAGCTGTTATACATGCCAAACACATATAAAAGCATATCATTTTATACATGCATTGCATTTGATGAGGTTCAGGAATGTCAATTTCAGTTTTGTATCTAGCTGAATAATTTTTCTTGAATAATTTCCTAGATCGCAGTGGTGCAAAGCAATGCAACAGTGTATGTTCACTTATCTCATTTATTATATTATTTTTCATTTTTTTAAGGAGAAAAAAGTGGTGGGAGGTATAACAATGGAAGGGGAGGACATTATCATGTCATGTAATAATCATATTTTATACCAGGGATCCCCAACCTTTCTTACTCGTGAGCCACAGTCAAATGTAAAAAGACTTGGAGAGCAACACAAGCATCATAAAAGTTAATGGAGGTGCCAAATAAGGGCTAAGATTGGCTATTAGGCAGCCTCTATGCACCCTATCAGCTTACAGGGGCTTTATTTGGTACTAAATCTTGTTTTTATTCAACCAAAACTTGCCCCCAAGTCAGGAATTCAAAAATAACTCCCTGGTTTGGGGGCACTGAGAGCAACATCCAAGGGGTTGGGGTGCAACATGTTGCTCCTGAGCCACTGGTTGGGGATCATTGTGTTATACAGTGTGTTGTATTGTACAGTGGTACAATGAGATTGTTTTGTGTATTTTTAGGCATATAGAAAACTATGAGTAATTTTACAAAGCATGGAAAGACAGTAATATTGAAAATGTCAGAAACTGGAATTCAAGATTTTGAATGTAGATAAAATACCAGTTTTTACTTTTTTTTAATCTAAAGAAGTATGGCAAGAAACAATAACTATCTGGAGAAGTAATTTTATAATCAACCAGATAATATAAAACCGTAAATGCAATATGACAATTTCTAACAAAGGAGTAGTATATTGACCCCAGGCTTTGAGTATTCTACAGTAGCTTTTGTTTCCCTGTTCTTTCACTGAGCATGCATGAGAGAACTAAAATGAAAAAAAAAATAAGCAGATATTCTTAGAGGCTTTCTATTGAAATATCCTTCCTATTGAGCAGAGATGTACAGCCCTTTTTGTTTCCCAATGGCACAGTTTCTTCTAAAAATCAAACAGTTTCATTATTATTAAATATTATCTAACATTTGAGAACAGCTTTGGCTAATGCATGTACAGGACAAAGTACTGGGACGTTTCAATTTAACCAGCACTAAATACCTTTATGTTGCTTTATAAAGGCAGGATTATACCAGGTGTTATTTGCAGACATAAAGAGTTTAAAATAAATACATAAACTATTTTTGAGATGTTATACAATCCCATAATCCACAAACAACTTTAAAGGAGAAGGAAAGTCATTTTGGCATTTTACTGCCAATAGATTCAACACATTAGTGCCACGTAGAAGGCTATATGTATCAAGCAGAAAGCTTTACTATACCTGAGTAAAGAGCCCTAGAAGCTCCCTCCATTTGTAAGATAGCAACTGCCACTTTAGCTTGGTCTTCATAGCTTCCTGCTGCAGCTCTAGCCATTGGTAGCTCAGATTACACATTCCTAAGGGAGGGGGGGTTATGAATTCTTATGAGAGGGGGGAGCAGGAGAGGGGAGAGAGGAGAGAACTGCACAGACTCTGGCTCTGGGAATGAAGGATTTTTCCGAGAGAGGAAGTCAGTTACCCTAAGAACATGTTTACACAAAAGAAGACAAGAAATCCTGTGTTCTTTTAGAACTCAGTGCAGCGTTTCTGTGAGTGCTTATGGCTGTATTTACATAGACCTTTCTGATAAAGCTTACTTAGTTTTTACCTTCCCTTCTCCTTTAAATTAAAAAAATCCTGAATTTCATAAAACAAATACAAGGGGAAAAAAGGTAAATTTGAGAAAAAAATTCAACTATTTTGCTTTGATCTGAGTTTTCCCTATATAGGTAACATATTAAATCATTTTTATTTGAAAGAGCCAACAAAAATGCATTTAAATTTTAATAAGTCATCCCCCACAGAGTGGTTTCACTGTAATTACCATTTGCCTAGTTTCTTAAAGATTTTTTTTGTCTTTTTTTGTCTTTCGGTAACTGCCATGCCCACGGAGATTGTAATGGACTTTTCTGAGAAGCAATTCCCAGTGTTTTGAAACTGAAAATTTTTCCATTAAAATACCCCATGCAGCATAATTGCTGACTTTGAGGGGATAGAGTATCAAAGTAATAGAGTCAAGTTTTATGATACCTTTACATAATTCCAAATTAAATATAGGCAAACTTTTAGCAAATAACGAAAATTAACTTGCCCTACTGTTCATTGTTACAGTGTTTTGCAGAACATAATGTTATGCTTAAAGGAGAATGCAAGTCAAAATGTAAAAAGCATACTGCCCAATAGTCCTCCTATTGTTTAGTAAAAACGCCACACTTTTGGCTCACCTAATCAAATATTTACTCAGTCACACTTCACATTTTCTAGAACAGGCAGCCATCTCTAAAAAGGTATTCTCCCTTCCTTTCCCTCCTTGCTTCATACTGCACATGTGTTTCATTCCCTCCCCCCCTCCCCTCTGCCAGATCCGCTTCTGATTGGCTGGTGGGCATGTGTAGCTCAGAACAGGAGACAGGATCAAGTTACACACATGCTCAGAGAATAGGAAGGCTGCCGCTGGCACCTACAGGAAGGGGAGAGAGATTTCAGTGATGTCACTGTAGGCTTCACACTGCTGTAGGCTGCCAGCACCATATCTCAGAGAAGCAAGCAGGGATCTGGGAATTTAGATATGCAGTAAGTACTTAAAAAGAATGCCTTTAGACTTACTTTTAATTTATATTAACCTTTCATTGTCCTTTAATGCCCTCATATACAAAGTAAAGCCTGCACAAAGCCAGGCCTAACCTAACACCATTGCCCAACCTCACCAAATAGCAGCCTGGGTACCTGGGTACCTTTGGTAATATGGTTTATGTCATCTAGAACCTTATATTCTAACCAACTTTAAAGTGCCAATTAATCAAAAGTTTAAGCAAAAGTTTACTTTTTCTTAAGAAGCATGAATAGTTGGTATTTATTAAAGAAAAAGTCCTCAAACAAGTTGCAAGAAAAAACTCACCAAGTAAAAGTTGGCAAGGTTCAATAGAAGTTAAAGAGAATTGTTTCTGTCAACTTTAATTATTTATTTTCCCAGTTTTTAGGCCTCATTGAAAATTAATGAAACAATTTGATTCTCCCCAGTGAGCGACTTTTTTCCTGAGACAAAATGGGTGTGAGGATATTCTGTCAAGTTTTTTTCCTAAATTAGCTAGCAGTTAGTTCTGTTACGGTTATTTTTCTCACTGAACTCAAATTTTGCTAAATCTGGCCTTTACAGTATGCTGTAGATAATTTTATTTTAAATCAAACATTTTTGCAACTTCTAGTGATGAGTGACTCTGTCTTGTTTGGCTTAGCCGAAAAATTTGCGTAATGATAGGAAAATTCTCACAACAGCGGAAAATCTGTGAAATACGTTTGGCGCTCAATTTTTTCTGGCATGCAACTTTTTTCCCACGACCACGCCTATTTTTATGCCGCTGCACCCATTTTGATGCTACTATGTCTATTTTTGGTGTGAACGCATGTATTTTGATGCGACCACAACTTTTTTTGCGTGGATTTTTGCTGAATCTGTCCCGTTTTGCTTCACAGAAAAATTTATAAATCTTTGAAAAGGTTCGCGAAAGGGCGAAAAGTTTGTTAACAGCAAAAATGTTGCATGTCACAAACACTTTTTTTTTTACGCAGCAGTTTTTCTTACACGCTGCGGGCACGTTTCTTACACGCTGCGGGCAACATTTTTTTGCCACATGTCAAATTTGTCCACTGCAAATTAGCTAAAATCCAGAATTATTTTGCCCCTCACTACCTATCCCTTAATAAAAATATAAAAAAAACATATCAAAATAAATAAATAGAAATATTTCAGATGGGAAAAATATAGATTTGGTCGTATCCCTTTAACAATTCATTGTTTTACTGTATACATGGCCATTTACATCATGTTGTGCCATAATATTTTTATACTTTCCCCTACTAATCATTTATGAAAAACGAATGTAACGACAACGTAACTTTATGCATCTATGTATTCGTTTTACGATTTCATAAAACATATCATAATTCATGATGCATACTAGTCCCAGCTCTCAAGTGATTCACCCAAACTAGGAATAATCCCTGCTCAGTGAAGATGCAATTATTTACCTAGCGTTAATGGAAAACACATTTAATTACTTACAGTATGTTTATTGGATATACAAATTTAGATGTTTAATAGAGCTCTGCATTTTATAAGACTGACATCTATTAAAATAAAATTAATGACCTCATTTGCATAATAATCACATAAACCTGATATAATTTGTAATGAAAATCTATTTCTGCTAAATTGTTTAAATAAATTGGACTGAAATGCAAAGATATAGGATATTTTTTACATTTATGCTTGTGTTTTTATTTTTATATTGGGTGTTCAGATTCTAAAAAGCACAATATAAAGCCAATGGGTAAAAGTGTTTTGGAGAAATATTTGTACTGGTATAAAATCTGTTAACTGGAATGCTTTAGACCTGTAGTTTTACAGATAAGACACATTTCTGTAATTTGGATCTCCTTGCCTTTAATGTACTAATAATCATTTAAACTAATATTTATTAATAATCGTTTAAAATAAGCCCAATAGGATTGTTTTGCCACCAATTATTTGTTAAAATAGGATCCTATGGGTTATGGTCTGTCTAATGGTTTACAGATAAGGGATACTGTACCCATGAATATCTATGAAACAGACTGCAGTTCTAGCTACTAGTGATCATCTGTAATTATGAGGGACTGAAATGAAAGGAAACAAGGCCTCCTTTACTCTATGTACCATCCTGTGGATACAGTGCTGCCTGCATTCGATAGTGCTGTGATGTTATATGAGGTTAATTTCTCCTCTAAGCCACGTGCTTGTGCTTGCACACCTTTTTCAGGCCAGTAAACTCAATAAAATTGTGTATGAAAACACTAAGCAGCAGGATGAGAAGGTTGAGAATCCAGGTTTGAGCAAAAGGATTGCAGAAACTGAACTCATTCACGTTTTCTGCAGATTGATCCTGAGCTTTTAACTTTTGTCAAAAACCTGGTCATGGAAAAAGAAAATACTTTTGTTTTTTAATGAATTCACCATTCAATTGCAAAAAAGGCAAGTGAGTTCAGGCATTTCCCAAACTTGGACACACAAGTCTTCATAAATCTGACCCATAATAAAGTAGGCAAGGGGTGGTTGTAACGTCACGGGGGGTGAGGGAAGATGCAGGTCTGTGATGTTGTGGGGCAGGGAAAAGGTGGGGCTGTGATGTCACAGGGGCGGGGCTATGACCGATTGTCGCGTCAATGTTAGTGAGTCCTGACCAGTTTTCCTAATTTGGAAAACTGTGCAGGAGGTTTTCTGAAAACAGCGACTTCCTCCAGCTCCCTCCCCACCAACTACTTCCTCCAGCTCCCCCCCCACCCAGCGACTCCCTCCGGCTCCCCTCAGTCCCCCCCCCCCAGCAACTTCCTCTGGCCGTGTCTTCTAGTTCTGTGCCGGGCTCCCCGCTGATCTGCACCTTTTATATGGTTGCGCCGCGTGTGTACGGACGCACCAATGACGGGGCCCGTAGTTCTTTAAAGGGGGCCCGAGCTAAAAAAACAAAACTGTATCACAGCTGGGCCCCCTTTAAAGTGACGATATCGTCCGGGCCCGGTCCAACAGTCCCCCCTGTGCCCCCCTGATAGCGGCCCTGACATCTATATCTAGCCAGCTACAAGTAGCAGTTACTGGTCTCCCTGTGTAACATGATCCATAATAAGAACCATCACCAGAATAGATGGGGCATTTTTGAGCACTTTTGGAGGAAGCATACATATGGATGCCATCATTATACTCATTAGTGCTTATCTACAAATGCAAAGTGCGGTGCAAAAAGGAAAATTGTACTCATCCTAATGCTCCACAAATGTATCATTGTCAATACATAATCCTTTTGTTCTTGTAACTTGCACTAAACACTGCTTGCTTTAATTTTGCTGCAGGAGAGCCCTGGAATCAGCAGCTGCCTTAGGAAGGAATTTCATGTGCTCCCTTGCCACAGTGCACCTAGGGTTTCCTCCTTGTTAGCATAAGTATACCAGCCTGGCTGGGGGCATGTCCACAGGGGGGGCGGATTGTGACATTAATGGGACGGAGTCATGATCTTGAGGGGGTGGATTGTGACTTCAGGGGCCCAGAGCATATCAACAAGCAAGGAATTGGGAGGGGATTTGGGAAGTATTGGAGCTAAGATGGGAAAAAAGGGGCAGATCTGAGGCAGGCTGGGGCGGATTGATTCATTTATACAAATTTACCAGCACGTACATTGCTGGTAAATCTGTAATACCTGCCCTGGCCTTGACTGGTATTTTACTGACTAGGCTTGTGAACCCTAGTTAAACCTACACAAGCCATTTGCAGCACTGCAAGCAATTAGTGCCCCAGTTGACACAATCACAACCTAAAGGCAACCTTTGCACAATTTATCAGTGTGAGATGTTGGCATCTTTACTGGCACAAACTACTTTCTAGGTGACTGCAATTACATTGCAATTCTGTGAAATAAGGCTACATTGAGGGGTCAAAAACTGCACCTTGCATTTTGGATTTATATTTCAGAAATTTTCAGATTAATCAGAAATCCCATTGAAAATATTTATTTGTAAAACCCACAGGGTTGTAGGAAATCCCTTTAATAAGATGCCTGGTTTGTGGTAAATGACTTTCTTTTATAAGCCTTGTTATTTTTTGTGTGTAATTCTTACTCAGTTCCATACTGTCAAACAAAATTCTAAATGCACAAATCTAAATATAACTGTTAGACTGTCATTAGCTCTCTATTCCCTGTTGTAAATGTAAAATAAAGTCAAAGGTACTGAGAAAATTAACATTTTATTTTATATATATTTCAAAACATTGAAATCCAAATAATATAGTACATTTTCCCAGCTGTATTTTATTTCCCTGACAAGCCTTTAAGCCATAAATATTCCCTCCAGCACTCTGATCAGTTAATTGAATATAAAATATTTGCAGTGCGGAATTATAATATTTCTAGGTGCTTAATATATCATCTTTCTGACTTTGTATTTTTAGCAATAACATGTCTGAAACAAAAATGTATGTTTAAGATAAAAAAACAAATAGATCTTCTTAAAAGGGTTCTGCTGAGACTGAAAAATGAAGCCTTTAACCCTTTAAGTGCCAGCCGAATTCGTCATTTCGGTTCCCCCCAGTGCCAGACGTTTTTTAAGCATTTTGTACTCATTCACTTTAACAATGTTTTTTGGTAGGAAAACCTCCATGAAACTAGGGAAATTATATATCGTTTTTTTCGTCACTAATTGGGCTTCGACATACATACCAAATTTTATAACTTTTCTGGAGATATGATGTGTATTTTGGGTGAATTATGTAAAAAAAAAATAAAATTATGAAAAATTTCTGTATATTTTGAGTTTTTTTTCCATAGAAAAGTTAATTTTACAAACTTTTTTTTGTTGTTTGTAAAAGCCCTGATACTCCCAAGTCCAACGATACCAAATATGTGGTGGTACCCCACAGTTCCTGTCCAGAAGTAACCCCCAAACTAAAGCAATACTTAGTACAATATCACACCAGAACAAAGCGGAAAAGCGCTTGTAACAGTTGATGCAGCATAACTTATATGTAAATCTAAAATATCCCCTCATGTTTGGTATCTTTAGAAACTACAGACCTTCAGGTTTCTAGGTGCAATGTAGTTTTCACTAAAAAGCCAAATACCTTTTGTCAGTGCATTGTGAAATTTGGAAGTTTTTTTGACATTTTTTTTTTTTTCTAAAACGTAAACTTGGACGCATGATCAAATGTGGATTTGACAAAAAAAATCTCATAAAAATTTTCTAACAAAGGCAAATTTGAAAGACAAATTTCTACTGAATAAAATGATGCCCCATATGTATGGGTGCACATAAAGACATGGGCACCAAACACTCCAAAGCAGGGGCAATGCACAAGGGCAATTACAGCTAAAAATGTGGGTGCTGTGCTCTATGTGCACTACCTGCAGTTTTTCAGTGTTAACCCCCCCTACTTGTGAAATAACCCCCACAAACTATATATTTCTGAAAAGTGCACACCTTCAGCTATTCAGAGACACCACTCTTCTCTTTCTACATAGAAAATTGTGGCCGCAGTCCCTTGCAGAAGTCAGCGCTTTGGTCAGAAATCGAGGAAAAAACTGATAAAAAACCTAGATTTCTCCCCAAAATCTCCATGGCAACTACCAAAAACTTACTAAACATCAATCTGCAAGTTCCCCTGAATAAAACAATACCCCATATGTATGGGTGCACATAAAGACGTGGCCACCAAATGCCCCAAAACAGGGGCAATGCATAAGGGCAATTTCAGTTGATATTTTGGGGGCTGCGCTCTATGTGCACTTCCTGCAGTTTTTCAGTGTTAACCCCCCCTACCTGTAAAATAACCCCCACAAACTATATATTTCTGAAAGTGTACACCTTCAGCTATTCAGAGACACCACTCTCCTCTTTCTACATGGAAAATTGTGGCCGCAGTCCCTTGCAGAAGTCAGCACATTGGTCAGAAATCAAGGAAAAACCAGATACAAACCTAGATTTCTCCCCAAAATCTCCATGGCAACTACCAAAAACTTACTAAACATCAATCTGCAAGTTCCCCTGAATAAAACGATACCCCATATGTATGGGTACACATAAAGACGTGGCCACCAAATGCCCCAAAACAGGGGCAATGCATAAGGGCAATTTCAGTTGAAATTTTGGGGGCTGCGCTCTATGTGCACTTCCTGCAGTTTTTCAGTGTTAACCCCCCCTACCTGTAAAATAACCCCCACAAACTATATATTTCTGAAAAGTGCACACCTTCAGCTATTCAGAGACACCACTCTCCTCTTTCTACATGGAAAATTGTGGCCGCAGTCCCTTGCAGAAGTCAGCACATTGGTCAGAAATCAAGGAAAAACCAGATACAAACCTAGATTTCTCCCCAAAATCTCCATGGCAACTACCAAAAACTTACTAAACATCAATCTGCAAGTTCCCCTGAATAAAACGATACCCCATATGTATGGGTACACATAAAGACGTGGCCACCAAATGCCCCAAAACAGGGGCAATGCATAAGGGCAATTTCAGTTGAAATTTTGGGGGCTGCGCTCTATGTGCACTTCCTGCAGTTTTTCAGTGTTAACCCCCCCTACCTGTAAAATAACCCCCACAAACTATATATTTCTGAAAAGTGCACACCTTCAGCTATTCAGAGACACCACTCTCCTCTTTCTACATGGAAAATTGTGGCCGCAGTCCCTTGCAGAAGTCAGCGCATTGGTCAGAAATCAAGGAAAAAACAGACACAAACCTAGATTTCTCCCCAAAATCTCCATGGCAACTACCAAAAACTTACTAAACATCAATCTGCAAGTTCCCCTGAATAAAACGATACCCCATATGTATGGGTACACATAAAGACGTGGCCACCAAATGCCCCAAAACAGGGGCAATGCATAAGGGCAATTTCAGTTGAAATTTTGGGGGCTGCGCTCTATGTGCACTTCCTGCAGTTTTTCAGTGTTAACCCCCCCTACCTGTAAAATAACCCCCGCAAACTATATATTTCCAAAAAGTGCACACCTTCAGCTATTCAGAGACACCACTCTTCTCTTTCTACATGGAAAATTGTGGCCACAGTCCCTTGCAGAAGTCAGCGCATTGGTCAGAAATCAAGGAAAAACCAGATACAAACCTAGATTTCTCCCCAAAATCTCCATGGCAACTACCAAAAACTTACTAAACATCAATCTGCAAGTTCCCCTGAATAAAACGATACCCCATATGTATGGGTACACATAAAGACGTGGCCACCAAATGCCCCAAAACAGGGGCAATGCATAAGGGCAATTTCAGTTGAAATTTTGGGGGCTGTGCTCTATGTGCACTTCCTGCAGTTTTTCAGTGTTAACTCCCCCTACCTGTAAAATAACCCCCACAAACTATATATTTCTGAAAAGTGCACACCTTCAGCTATTCAGAGACACCACTCTCCTCTTTCTACATGGAAAATTGTGGCCGCAGTCCCTTGCAGAAGTAAGCGCATCGTTCAGAAATCAAGGAAAAACCAGATACAAACCTAGATTTCTCCCCAAAATCTCCATGGCAACTACCAAAAACTTACTAAACATCAATCTGCAAGTTCCCCTGAATAAAACGATACCCCATATGTATGGGTACACATAAAGACGTGTCCACCAAATGCCCCCAAACAGGGGCAATGCATAAGGGGGGGGCTGTGCTCTACCTGCAGTTATTTAGTCTAAACACCCCCATACCTGTGAAATAACCCCCACAAACTATATATTTCCAAAAAGTGCACACCTTCAGCTATTCAGAGACACCACTCTTCTCTTTCTACATGGAAAATTGTGGCCACAGTCCCTTGCAGAAGTCAGCGCTTTGGTCAGAAATCAAGGAAAAACCAGATACAAACCTAGATTTCTCCCCAAAATCTCCATGGCAACTACCAAAAACTTACTAACCATTAATCTGCAAGTTCCCCTGAATAAAACGATACCCCATATGTATGGGTGCACATAAAGACGTGGCCACCAAATGCCCCAAAACAGGGGCAATGCATAAGGGCAATTTCAGTTGAAATTTTGGGGGTTGCGCTCTATGTGCACTACCTGCAGTTTTTCAGTGTTAACCCCCCCTACCTGTGAAATAACCCCCACAATCTATATATTTACGAAAAGTGCACACCTTCAGCTATTCAGAGACACCACTCTTCTCTTTCTACATGGAAAATTGTGGCCGCAGTCCCTTGCAGAAATCAGCGCTTTGGTCAGAAATCAAGGAAAAACCAGATACAAACCTAGATTTTGGTCAGAAATCAAGGAAAAACCAGATAAAAAAACCTAGATTTCTCCCCAAAATCTCCATGGCAACTACCAAAAACTTACTAAACCTCAATTTGCAAGTTCCCCTGAATAAAACGATACCCCATATGTATGGGTGCACATAAAGACGTGGCCACCAAATGCCCCCTAACAGGGGCAATGCATAACGGGGGGCTTTGCTCTACCTGCAGTTATTTAGTCTAAACACCCCCATACCTGTGAAATAACCCCCGCAAACTATATATTTCCAAAAAGTGCACACCTTCAGCTATTCAGAGACACCACTCTTCTCTTTCTACATGGAAAATTGTGGCCGCAGTCCCTTGCAGAAGTCAGCGCTTTGGTCAGAAATCAAGGAAAAACCAGATACAAACCTAGATTTTGGTCAGAAATCAAGGAAAAACCAGATAAAAAAACCTAGATTTCTCCCCAAAATCTCCATGGCAACTACCAAAAACTTACTAAACCTCAATTTGCAAGTTCCCCTGAATAAAACGATACCCCATATGTATGGGTGCACATAAAGACGTGGCCACCAAATGCCCCCAAACAGGGGCAATGCATAAGGGGGGGCTTTGCTCTACCTGCAGTTTTTCAGTGTTAACCCCCCTACCTGTGAAATAACCCCCACAATCATATATTTACGAAAAGTGCACACCTTCAGCTATTCAGAGACACCACTCTTCTCTTTCTACATGGAAAATTGTGGCCGCAGTCCCTTGCAGAAGTCAGCGCATTGGTCAGAAATCAAGGAAAAACCAGATAAAAAACCTAGATTTCTCCCCAAAATCTCCATGGCAACTACCAAAAACTTACTAAACCTCAATTTGCAAGTTCCCCTGAATAAAACGATACCCCATATGTATGGGTGCACATAAAGACGTGGCCACCAAATGCCCCAAAACAGGGGCAATGCATAAGGGCAATTTCAGTTGAAATTTTGGGGGCTGCGCTCTATGTGCACTACCTGCAGTTTTTCAGTGTTAACCCCCCCTACCTGTGAAATAACCCCCACAATCTATATATTTACGAAAAGTGCACACCTTCAGCTATTCAGAGACACCACTCTTCTCTTTCTACATGGAAAATTGTGGCCGCAGTCCCTTGCAGAAGTCAGCGCTTTGGTCAGAAATCAAGGAAAAACCAGATACAAACCTAGATTTTGGTCAGAAATCAAGGAAAAACCAGATAAAAAACCTAGATTTCTCCCCAAAATCTCCATGGCAACTACCAAAAACTTACTAAACCTCAATTTGCAAGTTCCCCTGAATAAAACGATACCCCATATGTATGGGTGCACATAAAGACGTGGCCACCAAATGCCCCCTAACAGGGGCAATGCATAACGGGGGGCTTTGCTCTACCTGCAGTTATTTAGTCTAAACACCCCCATACCTGTGAAATAACCCCCGCAAACTATATATTTCCAAAAAGTGCACACCTTCAGCTATTCAGAGACACCACTCTTCTCTTTCTACATGGAAAATTGTGGCCGCAGTCCCTTGCAGAAGTCACGCTTTGGTCAGAAATCAAGGAAAAACCAGATACAAACCTAGATTTCTCCCCAAAATCTCCATGGCAACTACCAAAAACTTACTAACCATAAATCTGCAAGTTCCCCTGAATAAAACGATACCCCATATGCACATAAGTACATGGCCGCCAAACCTGAAAATGCATAATATTGGGGCTGCACTCTATGCACCCCTTTTTTTTTTGCCTGCACCCGAATGAATGGAATACGCTCGGGTGCAGGCACATGTAGCCGATATACGCATGAAAACGCGTGAGAATGCAAAGTCTCGCGTTTTCATGCGTATATCGGCTACATGTGCCTGCACCCGAGCGTATTCCATTGATTCGGGTGCAGGCACAAGTAGCAGGCGTAGGGCTGAATTTTCGGCAAGCGTTTTTCCACTTGCTGAAAAAATCAGCCCTACGCCATGTGTGGCATCAGCCTAACCCTTGGCAATAGAAACTACCAGAACAATCTTAGCACCTCTGGACCTTTCTAGAACAACTGAAATCAAATGAAGTTAAAATGGAATAAAACCACTAAAAGCAATCAAAGAACAATAATTGCAATGAAATCGGTGATCAGAGCCCTGGATCCACCAATGTAACTGCAAAAGCAACCTTTTTAGGGCACTAAATACACAATAAAGAACAATGCAAAGATAAAACACCATAAAATCAGTAAATTCAAATAAAAACCGCTCAAACCAACAGAAGAACAATTATTGCAATGAAATCGGTGGTCAGAGCCCTGGATCCACCAACGTCACTGCAAATTCAGCACCCAATAGCAATACAAAAGTTATAGTGCAATAGAATAATTCAAAAACAGAAATCAATTATGAAAATGCAAAAAAAACACTAAAATGCAACCAAATAAATCAGATAATTATAGAGCAAGATCAGAAATAAAGTTTTAGTAAAAAAAAAGACTGCCAGAGAAAGCAAAGAAAGAAAGAAAAGAAAAGAAAGAAAGAAAAAAAAAAAAAAAAAAAAAAAAAAAGTGTAAGTGTAAGTGTGTGTGTAAGTGTCTGTGTGTGCTTGGGAAAGTTGTAAATAAGTGTGTATGTGTACAAAAGTGTAATAATGACAAAGATAGAAGAAGAAATAGAAAAAAAAAAAAAAAAAAATTTTAGACAGTTGAGATAGAAATAAGCAAAATAAACAGTGGTTAGAGAGTTGTAGTTCAGCTTACACAATGCAGGCAGGCGATCAGGGCGACCAATCTGGCAGGAAGGCAGCAGGAAGGCAGCAGGGGGGCTCCAGCAGTCTCACGTGGCAGCAGAGTGAAGAGGCGACGGCGGGGGCGGCGACAATTAAAGGGACAGCAGTGGACACGTCATCAATGCGTGTCCACTGCTGTCATTGGCTGAGGACCCGGATCGGCGGCGCTGGGGGACCCGGATCGGTAAGTATGACCTCTTGTGCTCGTTGCCTAGGGGGTTGTGCAGGCTTTACAAGCGCTGCGCTGCTTTAAAAGCGAGCGCAGCGCTTGTAAACCCGTTAGTGCTGTAGGACGTAGATTCTACGTTCTATGGCACTTTGGTCCCTTGGTACCTAGGACGTAGAATCTACGTCCTATGGCACTAAAAAGGTTAATACAATTTGTCTTTGTTTAGAAAGGGGCCCCTATAGATTTCCTTAATGGATGGGCTGCAAGTAAAAGAAGGACTGGTTTAGCCCTGCCCAAGCAGCATATCACATGAAATGGACTTGGGTGGGGGGAATTATTGGGTAAAAAAACCATGGGGTATTGCATCACCAATTGCACCCATAATAAGATGTTATTATAAAAATGTATAGAAATATATCATAATTATTTGAAAAGAAAGACCAAGATCACCTTTTTGTACCAAAATGCCCCCAAGCTGGCCCCAGCCAAATGGCACTTGCCTCTTCAGACAATATGACTAGCGATGAGTGAATTTTTTAAGCAGGCATGAATTCACAATGAATTTCCGTATTGGCAAACTGTTTCTTCCACGAAATTTTGCTGCAAAAAATTTGTTGCGCTTCAAAAAAATATTGTGTCTAATTGGGTGCGGGCGCGTCGAAATGGGCGTGACCGCATATTTAATGGGGAAAGCCGCGTCAAAATGGGCGTGATCACATCATAATGGGAACAGTTGCTTAAAAAAATATCATGCATGACAAATTAGTCACGCGACACCTGCGCTTTGTGCATTTTCCGCCGTTTCGCTACATTTTCTGTATTTTTTGGCAAAGCAAAACGGGACAGATTCGCTCATCACTAAATATGACATGGCTAATGTATTTGTGTCAATAAACTGCAGCACAATCCTTCAATTGGTTGGCATACTTTATACATTTGTACTTCAGCCAATGGGATATCGCACCGCCTCTAGCCCATAACAAATGATGGAAGCAGGGCTCTGTCCTGATCATGGAAAAGCTTTCTCTCCAGTTTTTAACACAAGGTAGTTCTAAATGTGTTCCAGATGGGTTTCATAGGAATCTGTTATTATCTCTTTACATGGAACTTTCCAAAGCAGGGACTTCTGCTTAGGTTTTACTATGTACAGTATAGAGAGAGAAGATCCATCCATGCCAGAATAGGGATTCCCATGTATGTAGCATATATTTCTGAAAAATGTGTGGTTTCCCCAGCACTGCTTACTTGACAGACAGTAGAATTGACCAATCAAAGCACAGATGCAGACAGGGCTCGGGAGATATTACAAACTGAAGGCAGTGCAGAAATGAAGACTGATTGGGAGGATCTGCAGGCTGTAAACTTTACCCACGTTATAGTGCCAGGGCCTGAATATCTGCCCTCAGTACCCACTGCATCTCACTGCATATAATGTGCTGGTTTTGTATATATACACTGCATTTCACTATATATAATGTGCCTGGGATGTCAGTGCCTTTTCCCTTCTCTCTAACTAAAACGCATTTAGGCTAACTAATCACAAACACAAATGAATGTAGAACCCCTCACAAAAGTGCAGGTATGAATACATTTGCTTCCTAAACATTTTAGGGTGAAAAAAGCACCCCCACCCGCACTTTTGAACAGCATCCCATTTTTATGCCAGTTGTCTCACATTAGCTTAAGTCAGTCTACGTATGGCCCATCTTCAGCCTCCCCCCCCCCAAAAAAAAATCACCCTCCGCCTATGCCATTGGTGTACCAAAGACTTTATTACACTGATCCATTGTAGTTTCATCCTTTTGAAATATTTAAATGTGCTGAGAAGCTCAGTTCAATTTCTCTAAACAGGACACAATGCAAAAATGCAACTAACCCGTGGAAGGAATGCCCATTGGGGCTGCTGGTGCTGTCTGTTGCTGCAAAGAGCAAAATATTGGTAGACTGACCAATGCCCCTTAATAATTCATAAAATGAAGTACAGCCGTGACACCAAACATTTTGTTTTGCTGGAAGTGTAGTGAGGGAATTCTCCAAATGCATAGGCAGCAACCAGACCTATTTCTATAATTTATATTTTGTTTCTATGCTGAAATGGGTACTCCTTTGGTTCAATAAACTGCTTTAAAAAGTAAGAAATAGTCTGCTGAGAATCCAGCAAAAGAGGTATGGTTTTATTCAACAGTACTCAATGGACTTAAAGATGTAGCCTGGGTTATATGAGTTTTTAAAGAAGATATTTACTCCACAGCGTCATTTTAACAGTCATCTATGGGTTATCAGTATCAGAATGTTAACTGGATAGATAGATCAAAACAACCTGAACTAAAAAAAAACAAATAGCCAGCTATAATATATTATACTGTATATGTGAAATAAGGGAGAACCTAAGATAATGGTAATAAATCTATGTAATTGTCTACTTGTCATCTACTGTATCTATCATCTATATAGTGTATATATATATCTCTTTCTCGCATTCCAGAGGGTTCATGAGATATACTGTTCTTTATTAAAATGTCAGGTACGCATTCCCCTTCACTTTAATGTATAGAATTCTCTTCATTTCTGTTCTTCAGTCTGATATGCCCATTCAAACATATATAAAGATTTGTATTGTGTGTGTATGGGAATGGTTATGTCTTTGAATACTCTACTGCTTCTTTTATTTCTTATTCCCATACCTGCAATCACTTCCTATTTTCCTGCTACATTGCTACATTGCTACATTGCTACATGCCAGAATGTCAGGGTTTCCTCTCCCATTACCTTCCCTTTAATGTCCGTTTTTCATTCCTCTCCTTGTAGTATGGTCCTCCACACAAATTATCGCTCCATTTCTGTTAGTCAAGCAATTTTGATTCTCGGACAATCAACGTTTCATTTTAGCGTGTTTGCTAGAGAGGCACAGATGGCTTGGAGTTAATCATTTTGCATTTTTCTCTTTGGGTTATATAAATCCATTTACTCACATATACAGGGAACAGATTATTTTTTATTACATTGAAAGTATTAGGGTTAGACAATGATTGATAATGTTCTCTGAAATGCATTCTGAATATGGATGTGTATTTAGTTGATTTCTAGTACAGCAAATACGACAATCTCCAAATACATGTACAGTAGGAGTGACTTATTAACAGAAATATCCCTTGGGTAGAGATTTGGTCACTGTGTATGCTCCCCCCTTTTCTGTTTGATTTTTGAGGTCTTGTTATGTAAGATTTATATACTGTATTGTACTGTGCAGAACTGAACTATATCTTTCTCTGATATGGAAAAAACACATAAATAAAAGTGATGAGTAAGAGATTCAGTACTTGGCAGTACCATACAATAAGGCTAATTGGTTCCTTAAGTTAAAAGGAACAAGTAAACTAGAAGCGAGTTTTTAGGTGAATGACATTAAATTAAACCTAGGAACATTTCATTCCTGAATCATGCACATTGCCAATTATAAATACACATTGGACAAACAAAATAGAAATCATTTGGAATCCTGGAACATATTTTAGTATTTGCAAGATCTGGCATAGACTGACTCGCCTTATATTAAAGGGGAGCACCACCCAAACACAACTTAAGCTTTTTGAAAAGTAAGGATCATTTCAATCAATTTTGCAATTTACATCAATTACAATATGCAGCCTTTCATGATTTCTAATGTAACAATATGGGTTGGAACAGTTGCCTAAGCCTGGCTCCCTGTTCTCCTGCTGATCTGGCTGACTACTTTGAGGCTGAAATAAAGTCAACTGTCCTCACCCTGCCTTCAGCCTGCATCCTCCCCATCCCACAATTCCCTGAACATGTGATATTAATAAGGATAAGTATATCACAGTGCAATGCATTGTGGGTTATGTAGTTCCTGCATGCTGTCTGTAAGCTGTGTGAAGCTGTTACAAATTGTAACATCAATGTTTTAGTCCCTCCTCCCCTGCCAGGATTTCAAATGATGCAGAAAGAGAAGAACTGTTTTGCAGCTGGATCTTACCATTTAAAAATGGTATTTATTTTCATACTTTTTGAAGGAACAGATTACAATGGTAGGTATATTAGGGGCTATTGTGTTGTGTGGCACTCTTTAACAAATGTTGGTTCAGAAGCCGGAGTTCCCCTTTAAAGGTTTGTCTTTTGATGTGCATAACATGTGGCCTTTTTACATATATATATGATAATGAGTAATATAACTACCAATCAATACATGGTAAGCACCATATTGTGTGCATTTATATATCTGTATTCTATGATTTAATTACCAATCAAAACTACTCTTACTTTTTTTTTCCAAAATCTTTTTTAAAATGTTTTAAAACTTAGACTTTGCTGGTTTTGGATTGAAATGGTAACATTAACAACCAGATAGCCGTCAACTTTAAACCACATTGATCAGTGTTTGCTGGACTGAGAAGGGAGAAAAGTTTAATCTCCGAGTTGCTGACTTAGCATTTAAAACAAGCAAGCCTTTGAATCTCTAACAGCAGATAAGTCAGGCAGATAAGCCTCAGAGTAATTACCAGCACATACGGCAAATGGATTTGCAGAGGAGAAGATAACTCTTAACACCAAAATGAATCATGAGAAAATAAAGTTATTAACACTGCGCCCTTCCTAACAAACCGAGTGTTTCCTTTTTCAGTTCCCTGTGTTGGTGTTTGTGCTATTTGCAGAGTCACGGATGACAGCAGCATTATCAGCCATGCTAGGCTATGTTTTATTGCTTATTGCATATTTACACTTTCTATCATATACCTCTAGGCTGCTTTTTCCTACAGTGTCTGGCAATATGAAACCATCTAGGCCTACAGTATGTAATCCAGACAGTGTTTTATAAAATGGGGCCTCCTCAGTGGCATTAGAATTCTATGGATAGGGTTTTCCTTGCCAAAAATACCAAAGTCAAAAATAGAATAAAATGTTGAGGCCACAAGTATCTCTTAAAATTAAAAAAAGCACTTCAGCATAAAGGGCCAACAACCTTTGACAATGAATATGTCTTTAACACATTTACATTTAATGCCCATGTACTGAAGTCTGCACTAGATGTCATTTTAAAAATGTCTTCTGTTTTTCTGGTAGGGCTTTTTGGGAATTTTTCAAAATGAATTAATACTTGTTGGGCTTGCATCTTGTTTTAGTCTCAGCAATGGTGTTGTGATTAGGGATAATATAGCAGTGAAGAGTAAGAATAACATATGTGAGCCACAGGTGACCACTCGTTTGGTTAAAAATGTATTTCTTTGAAATGACTATGAACACTAAACAAGGTGCATAAATGAAAGATTGGAGATCATAGGAAGTTTATAAAAGTAATTGTAACCCTTTCATGGCTTTATTGGCCTAAACCAACTGCTCCTAGGCAGCACACCATTATAGGACCCTCTCTCATAGCTGAGCCATCACAAAGTGGAGGAAGGGATAAACTGCATCTCTGTCAACGCACTCAGTGTTTAACAAAATGGTGGGTAGAAGCAAATAGTTTTCAGTAGATTCAGTATATCAGATACAGCGTACAACACACACTGATTTCTTTTTGGTGGTTTTACTCACAGAGCTGCAGGTATTGTCTCCTGGTGTCATAGGCTGCCTCACTGGTGCTCCAAGGAAATATGTACAGAATTCTCCCAAGTCCCTACCCATGATAAGTACCTCCTGGGGAACTACCCCACACTAGTTCTCCTTGGTGGAGCCCAAGAATGCTCTTTATAGCTTCTGTCTGTATTCTATTACAGGATCTAGCTTTTTCACGAGGTCCTTCTTCCCTTAGGCTACCAGGCTTTTTACTGGGGTCTTACACAGTGTACAAGGTCCATATAATGAGCTAAAATATAGAGATAGATTAGGATGACTGAACACAGAGGTAAAGTGGGATCCCTGTAAAAAACTTTGCTCAGGGCCATTTGGTCTTGTCACACCCAGTGTTATACAGAACTTATTTGGCAATTTTTTAGAAGCTCTGCCAAGTTTTGATCTTGGTTTTCTGTCTGGTAATGGATGCTTACATATGGCTTGTTAACAGGTGTCCTTAGTTCTTCACCTTGCAGTCTTATCTGGAACACAAATAGGATTATGCTGTTAGCAGATGCCCTTAAGCATATTTACAACACAAAGAAGCCTTTATGCATACAGGAGCAGCATTTGCCTTGGTCCTAAAATAAATAGCTCTTTTAGCTAATGCATTTTGCAGAAAAAATATCTTATTGGCTGCTATGCATCACAGGGAAATAGTTACCACGTTTGTACATAATTGTTAACATTTCTGGCGTAATTGTCAAGCTGGATTTGGTAGCAAATTGTGGAAATCCATTTCTATCCACATTTGGATATAAACATTATTTACAAGGTTTTTTGAGCAACCCTAGGTCTCCAAAGTAGTAGAATATTGAATATTTTTTCCATCATGGCATTTTTTTATAGCTATCCTGACAATATTGATAAATATGTCTTTAATGTTTATGCTTCTTTAATCATGGACTTTTTTTTTTGCAATGGGTTTGGATACAAAGGGTATCAGTGGCACCAAAACCATTTAGTAAGACTAATATCTACAAAATGTGGCCATTTATAAGCTTGGCATACCTGCAATTCAGCAATCAATTATTTATCTGACTAAATGTGTGATCTGTTGCTTTAGAAACTCACTTTCTTTTATAGCAAAATCATCATTTTGTAAAATTTTCTAAAATGGTCTGATATGTTAGGGGTTGATAAATATATTATTTGATTAACTAATTAACAGTAACTCATTTGTGGTACAGGTATAGGACCCATTATCCAGAATGCTCGGGACCAAGGGTATTCCGGATAAGGGGTCTTTCCGTAATTTGGATCTCAATACCTTAAGTCTACTACAAAATCAATAAAACATTAATTAAACCCAATAGGACTGTTTTGCATCCAATAAGGATTAATTATATCTTATTTGGAATTAATTACAAGGTTCTGTTTTATTTCTACATAGAAAAAGGAAATCGGTATTAAAATTCTGAATTATTTGATCAAAATGGAGTCTATGGGAGACGGGCATTCCGTAATTCGGAGCTTTCTGGATAACGGGTTTCCGGATAAGGGGTCCGATACCTGTACTTACATTTAAATTTTCAGAATTCAGTTTTTTAAACTCAGATTCAAGATCCACTTGAAAAAAAGGCTTCCAATGTGCCATAATATATAGAACCTCTTGGTCCCAAAGTCAAAATAATCTTTTGTCTTTGTCAGGTCTTTACAGGTAAAGATACATGGAGGAACGTATAGTTTTAGCTGCAAATTATTTTGACTTGGTTTGGTCAATGTGATCTATCCACGTTTAACAATTTTTTTATAATTACAGGTATCGGACCCCTTATACGGAAACCCATTATCCAGAAAGCTCTGAATTACAGAAAGCCCATCTCCCATAGACTCCATTTTAATCAAATAATTCAGAATTTTAAAACTGATTTCCTTTTTCTCTGTAATAATAAAACAGAACCTTGTAATTGATCCCAACTAAGATATAATTAATCCTTATTGAATGCAAAACAATCCTAGTGGGGTTAATTAATGTTTTATTTATTTTTTAGCAGTCTTAAGGTATGGAGATCCAAATTACGGAAAGACCTCTTATCCAGATTACCCCTGGTCCCGAGCATTCTGGATAATGGGTCCTATACCTGTACAAAGAATAAAGTTTCAGTGGTAGCATTTATTAGAACCAGTGCCTTGAGTAAAACTCCAATATCACAAACATTTGGAAAGCTCTACTTTCAACTCATCTCAAAAACCTGGTTGAAATACAAAACTGTTGGCTTTTTTTTCTCACTTAAAGTTGAGTTTTCTCTCTATCTGCTCAGATAGCAATAAAAGATTATTATTTTCCATGTTCTTGCATAATGCTGTTTAAATATGAATGCCTCTACACATGGAATAAAACAAATTTGTTTTGCAATTAACCATTCCTATGATTCTATTCTACATACAAAAACATTCATGGATGAAAATCTGCTTACAATATACTGTAAGTTAAATACAAGAACAATTTTGTTGATGCCTTTATTACCTTCCAGTGATGATGTCTTAGAGAAGGAAAGCTAAAACAGAAAAGGTCTTTGTAAATACAGCCATGAGCACTCACTGAAAAGCTGCACTATCTTCTATCAAAAGAAACAGAGGATTTATTTTCTTTTTTTTGTACACCTTTTCTTTGCGCTCAGAAAAATCCTTCAAGGCACAGGCACAAATCTGCCCAGTTTGCTCCTCTCTCCCCCTCCTTTCTCCTGCTCCCCCTCCCATTAGAATTTGCTCCCCCTCCTATCAGAATTCGCTCCCCTTCCCAACAGTGCTGTGTAATCTTAACTACTAACAGCCAGAGCTGCAGCATGGAAGCTACTGAGACCGAGCTAAAATGGCAGTTGCAATCTTAAACAAACAGAGGGAGCATCTAGGGCTGTTTACTCAGGTATGGTAATAGTTTCTGCAGAATAAATATAGTGTTCTAGTTTGCACTATTGTGGCTAATCTATTGGCAGTATAATGCCAAAATGCCTTTCCTATGTACTATATATATAGTACATATACATATATAACTGTTCATAGGCATATATAACTGCACATATATGCATATCTATATTTAATTTGAATAATTAAATTTTGAAATAAATTATACCCAGGGGATGGTTCCAATTCCCGCAGGCATACTGTCTCAGCATTATAGTAATTCAAATGCCATGTTGTTTTTCTGAAACAAGAATGTGGGTCAAGAGAAAACAATGTTAAATATTTCACAAACTGGGCTCACTGAAGCTGAAAATAGTATAACCCAGATACAGCACAAAAATGTCAACTAAAAATATCGACAGAATTTAATGGAGATGCAGAATACAGCTACACGTATGCATCTTACTGCATGATTTACTTGTACGGTACACTTGACTGCCCATACTGCACCATCACTTGACCCTTTTGCAACATTTCTGTAAATTGAAGAGAAAAAAAGATCTTTTTGTATAAATTCATGATGCTGTTTGATCTTTACAATGAAAAAAATAATGACAATCATTCTCACAATCCAGTTGATATTCCAAAAACCCTATGGCCTTCATAACACTGTCCTCAGGTGGGAAAGGCGCTTGTGAAGTATAAATCACTATAAGTCAATATTCATATATTATATTGATACGTTAATATAATAATAAGAACATATTCAAAAATAAACTTGAAACTTAAATTTGCAAAATTAAACTTTATACAAATAAACTTTGTATTTAATATAAACGTGCTCTTTCTAACACTAAGCATGCGGACTAGAAGTAGCCCTAAAAGACTTTTTTATTTCCCCCAGCCTGTCCCAGGCAGCTATAGCCTTCAATGTATGACATAATGATTTAAAATAAGTTTGCCACTGGCAATCTGCTATATACAATATATCACCCACTATGTGTAGAGAATGTTGAGCATAGATGTAAACCATAACAATTTACTAATTGTAATATAAAGTATTACAAATCTTTAATAACATTTAAAAGAACAGTAATTGCCAGTGAATAATGAGCCATACCAATATTACAAAAAAAGTCAGTTTTGCCAAGATGGGGTACAGCTTATATTTTTTACATTTGCACCACTCCTATATGTAAAATGCAACAAGCTCTGAAACTCTGTATTTGTTATCTGCTGGCCTTGAACCTGATCTAATGTTGATCTAATGTTTTGCAGATTCCTTTAACTCTAGGCTTGTGGGGAAATCTGCTAGTTCCTGGCACCTCCCAGTAGTAGCTTCCAAAAGAAACCTAGACCTTCTCCCTCGCCTGTTATGGATCTTATTTTCTGGGTATGCTGTCTGTTCCTAGGTAACTGCTCCTCTTTTCCTTGCTGGAATCTTGTTTCTTGTTCTGCTGCCTGTTCTTCACCTGATTTCTATTTCTTGTCTAATACGTGTATGGAGGGGTACACCAAAATGCTCTACTACTGTAATTATGCTATGATCCAGACCCTAATTCCCAGAAACCCCTGGTAAGCACTTTGGTGTTAGGCTCTGTATTCTCAGGTCGGCCCTTGCTTGAAATGGAGGAAGGGTTATCACATAGACGTGTGCACACAGCATTTAATTCACTCTTTCAATAGCTTTTGGTTCTTAGAACAGGGGAATGGTTTATTGAACAATTTCATGCAATCTCAATGCCAATCTCACAAGCTGGTAGGTGCATGATCAATTGATACAAATCTTCTTTATATGTCTGATCAAGCTCTAGTATAGCCTGCATCTCATGACCAATATCCATCAATAGATGAAGCCAACAGAAGTGAATTTGCCCCAGGATCTAGCTAGTCCTGAGCCTAACCGCTTGGGTCCCTATACTACATCCACCCAGGCACCCACCTCACCTCCTCCTGCGAGGGGAAAGAACACACCCAGGCTTCCATTTTTATTACCATGGGGAAATCTGACACCTTTGTAACTAAGAAAAATACTCCCCCTCCCAACTTACAAGGAACCAGCCTAGCTGGCAAAATCAATGGCAGGGGATAAATAATTAAAGATTTGGGAAAACCTTTAATGTTCTCTTGATTGTCTATTTTTAGTGCTGTAGCTCTCTATCAGTTGTGAACTCTAACCTATTCCAAGCTATATTTGATGCCCTTGTTTGTCCTTGTGAGCATATTCTAATGCTATTAGAAATGGCAGCAGCTGCTAGTCTGAGGGTGTCTGCTGTTGGATAGCTATGGTGGGTAGGCCCATGTAACACTGAGCTTGGTGGTCATTTTTTAATGGGGTTTGTTGTTAGAGCTTCTGACATGATACCTATGTTTGAAAGGCATGCATCAGTATCAATCTAACAGCAAAATAAAAAATGATGTTGTTACAGTACAATAGAATAGAATTCTACAATGTTAAAAAAATCATTCCTCAGGAGGACATCTTTTTTATCTTCTCTTCCTGTGATTATCCTCGAGTCCTAGCAGAATACTTTATGCGTGTCAGAATGTGTGCAAGTATGTTACAGTCTGGAGAATTGAAGCAGGCAGCGTGTTCAACAAAGCTTGCTGTTCATAAACTGCTGCCTCCCCCAAATTGTAAAAGTCATTTTAATTGTTTGGTGTTTTTTATTTATGTTCTTTTTTGAAGATGCCCTCCCCTTCCTGATGCAGCATGTTTGCAGAAAATTGAATTCTACCACTTTGTATGCATTTGATTTATTGTATCCCCCAGAGGGGACTATTTTGTGTCTGGGAATTTGAAAAATGGTTGTTGTCTTATACAGTTATAGGATCTGTTATCCAGAAACCCGTTATCCAGAAGGCTCTGAATTATGGGAAGGCCATCTCCCACAGACTCTATTTTAATAAAATAATTAAATTTTTGATCATTAATTACCATTTTCTCTGTAATAATAAAACAGCACCTTGTACTTGATCTCAACTAAGAAATAATTAATCCTTATTGGAGGTAAAACAATCCTATTGGGTTTATTCAATATTTAAATGATTTTTTTAATAGATAAAGTATGGAGATTCAAATTACAGAAAGGCCCTGGTCCCGAGCATTCTGGGTAACAGGTCCCATATCTGTTAAATGTTAAATGATTTGGAGCCAATATTTTGGAAGAAATAAATACCTTATGGTGGGGGGAGGATCAACCAGTCTGATTCTGTATTTTCTCATATATAGTAGAGTAGACCTTTTTTGAGCTATGTCAAACAAAGGCATATAAATATTTATACAATTAAACATTTTGCATTTGATTTTGATAGTGTAATACAGTTAATAGAAGTTTCTGTGAACCAAAGTGTGTAACCAGAGAGTTCCAGTTTATTAATCGAGGTTGAAAAGAGAAAACACAGTTTACTGGAGCTTTTAATCTACTGAATATTTTAAGTATCATTAATATCTTCTCTATATTTTGTATTTCTGGAACAACATGAATCTGGCATTAGGCATTTTTCTAATTTTAAGAAATGTATTACACTGATAATCTTCTTTACTTGTAGAGATTATTTCTTTATTATGAAAGCTACTGTAACAGCAGGCCAGCTGAAATGCAGTAATTTAATGATATTCATTTTGTGAAAAGATGTGCACCCCCTAACTCGGAGATCATTTACTTTAATAAAAAAAAAAAAAAAAAAGTTCCGCCTGGTTGCTTTATCTTTTTATCAAATGAATGCATGTGGGCATAATAATATGTAAACAATTAAATAAAATTGGGAAAAAAATGTATATAAGTCGGGACTTATGGGTGCTGGCCATTTTATTTTCTTCATTAATCAGTGGTGCAGTCTCTATACCCACTGGTGATAAAGTACCCCTGTAATGGGGTGCCCAGTATAAGCAGAAGAGTATATAGTAGGGGACGTTGGATTGGGCTAGGAAGAGAGGTAACCTAGTTAGGACAAAATGGATCAGAAGTAGAACACCACAAACAGATCAGGGCTTTAGGGTATATGTGTGGTTGTAGGTGACTTAATGGTGTTGTCCTATTAATTCCTTAATTGCCAGGGGAACACTTGCCAGGGTGACATATTGGGATTTTGTACCCTGTAATGCTAGGTTAATGTAGGGATTTTTATGGATAAACATTCTGGAAAAGGCATTCAAAGATGACTACCTAGCATTTACTCATCCACTCAAACAGAAGTGGAGCGAGCTGGTAGGGGGTGGGAGGGGGTAACACCTGCCTCCTCCTCTAGCCCTTTATGAATACAACACTGTTAAATCCATTTGCTGAAATGGACATTTCTATGTAACATTCGACATAATAAAGCTGAAGATTTAAAATCCCAGATATTTTGGGGTTTGTCAGTATTACACTGTATTTTTAAAATTCAAATTTCCAAATGAAATCTTTCAATATTAATTTCACCTAAGCATTAAATAAAATAATAAAAAAAATAAAAATGCCAGAATACCACTCAGGTTAGAGCTTATTATTTAGTATCATAGGCCCCAGCAAATGAACTGTGCATTCCTGAATTATTTTAATTTCTGTACAGAATTTTGTGGAATTTATGGAAACTGACTTTATTCTATTTTACATTTTTTTTTTTTTTTAAATAGTTTGAAATTCAATGTTTAGTCCATGTTAAACTTTAGAGACTTAGCAAATGAAAACTATGTCAAAATCATGTACAGGTTTAGGACCTGTTATCCAGAATGCTCGTGGCCTGGGTTAATTTGAATTAAACCCAACAGAATTGTTCTGCTTCCAGTAAGGATTAAATATATCCTAGTTAGGTTTGAGTAAAGGTTTTGTTTCATTATTATGGAAATATATTTTAAAAAACTAAATTATTTGATTAAAATGGAGTTTATGAGAAACAGACTCATAGGTTTCTGGATAAGGGTTTCCAGATAACATATCCCATACCTGTTTTGCGTAATTATATTTATCACTTTGTTGCTTCACAACAAGCTGTTTAGTAGCAAATAAAGCCCTAAAAAATATTAGGGCCCATGGATCTGCTACAGTAGTTCTTTGCTGATTTGTCTGACTCCCACATGGTACCTATGAATCCTCAATTAGAACAACTACAAAAATCTAATGTACTGTTTGCAGCATCCCTCAGTGCAGCTGAAATCTTTGGTGAATTGCACGGCGGCACTTTAAATGGCCCCTTTCTGTCATCAGCTGTAAGCATCACATTGCTATTTTTGCTGCAGTCAGGTGAACTGTCAGAGAGCTATTATGGATGGTTGAATGGGATTCTGATGTAAGATGGATGTGATCAATATATGCGCAGCATTCCTTTGTGTCGAAAGGAGATTTTTCAGCAATTATTCTATTGTAATCTTGCTTTTTTAGTAATACATTTCTCTTTTCTTTTGTAGATTTTTGTGTGTGTTTACTGAACACGACAATAAAGGATTTTTATGAATATTTTCTTTGCACACAAGCCCGCATCTCTAGTGGCAATATCCTATACGTTCTCCAGTGATGCAGGGAAACCTGCCTATGCTGTAAGCGATTCCCACAAGAAAATGTAAGGATTCTCTGTGTTTTTCTATTCCCTTGCACTTACATGAATCTATTCTGAACAGAAGATACATGTTTTATCGTTGCCTGGCACTGTTTTACGTGTTTTCTTTTGATTTTCTTACTAATCTAATTTATATTGTGCATCCTATTAAACTAAATATAATATAAGTAAATTGGTGTTTTATTTTAACTAAAAACAAGGTATTTTTTTTTATAAATGTTCCGATGCAATAATTGTGTGGAAATGTATAAATTTATAGTATTTAAGCATAAGTAATTTACTTTATTTTTTTTTTGTGCTCGGCGTACAAATTTTACCATATTGTCCCCTGAATCTACTCGCTTACATCTCATATTAAAGATCCCATAGAGAGGTGAAATGGAGCTTTTGTTTATTCAGAACCCCAACTTGCCAAATACCATAAGCCTTTTTGTTTCTAGGTTGGGTCCCTAAAAGAGAAAAAAGAACCGTATTTCTGAATCTCTGCTAAAATGGACAAATCAGGGTGACAATCCATGGTTAGCTCTGTCAGACCCTTTGTCCTGTAGCAGCAGCGAGTCAGAGTACAATAGAAGCAAAGTGGAATACATAACTGCCTTGCTGTCTTATTGTTACAACAAAGCCCCATCACTACGGCGTGTCAGCTCATGTTTGTATATATCCAGCCAGTGCGCACCATAGCCATGCAATTTGTATGAAAGCTTTCAAAACAACACACTCTGACAATATGATGCAGAAAGATAGAAGGGAAATTGCTCCGTTTTAACTAGTTTCCAACGAAATGTCTCTTGGTGCCATTACATGATAGATTTGATTTAAAGCCTTTATCGTCATCCTTTATACTGGATGTAATTATAGCATAAAAATATATAACTAATTGCCGTTTTATTTGTTTTGCAAATCTGTAATTACAAAGGAAATACATTTATCCTTATAGAATATTTTTGTCAGCATATATATATATATATATATATCAGTGCATAAATACATATATATGGCTTAAATACATGTATATATAACAATTCATGTTAGTATATATATATATATATATATATATAAATATTTCAATGTATACTTGACAAAAAAAAATTTACAAAAAAAATGTACAAAATATATTTAAACAAATATATATATATATATATATATGGACAGGAAGAAGGCATTGTAACAGAATACATTTTGATTATTTTTAAAAATTCCAACTGTTAGCTGGTCTAGCTCTGTTTATTTGTCCCAGAGGAAGAGAAAGCACTGGATTTTTCACTGGATTCACTATAAATCACTTATTTGCACTTATTCCCAAATGAGTGTTGTACCTTCTTCGTTTTTTTATATTTACTTTTTACCAGCACCAATGACAGCTAACCTGTATAGGAAAGGGTAGTGCACCTCCTTTTCTATAGATAGATAGATACATAGATAGATATAGAGAGAGTAAGAGAGAGAGAGTTAGAGAGAAAGAGAGAGAGAGATCCATTTTCAGGGTTTTTACATATAGGGCTTTTTAATTCAAAATACTCTCTGTCCTAGCTGATGTTTTGGCTGGAAATGGATCTTCCCTGTTCATGGACTGCACCTATTAAGGCATAATTAAATGTGAATATCTGCATTTATTGGCATCTATGAGACTATATACACACAAAGATACAGAGGCATGGGATCTATTATCTGAAACCTGTTATCCATTAAGCCCTGGCAATGATATTCTCTATATACTGTGATCCATCATCTTTGAATCATTCCCTTATAATTTTTAAAGGAGCAGTATACAACTAAAACACTTTTGCTGAAAATGAACAGAATAAATAGGACTTCTGTTGAAATTACATTCTGCCTGTTGTTTTACTATTTGTTGCCATTATAAAGCACCAATTTAAAAGTTGGCCTATCTCAATCAAATTAACCCCCTTCCCTTTATAAACAGAGCCATTTGTTCAAAACTTTCTATCTACCTTTGAACAAACAAACCCCTCCCTAAGCAGTCTGTGAGCAGTTCATTATCAGGGCTTTTCCTTGGACTGGTAATTGGTTCTAACAGGAAGTTAGACAGGAAGTACTAAAGTCAAACTGGCTTTATATTTTTGTTTAGTGCCCAAAATAACAGAAACCATAAATATTTCTTAATGAAAACAATTGGCAGCAAGTAAGTTTGAATTTAAGAAGAGGATATTTTGATTCTACATTTAAGGATATGATTGAGCAATGGAAGTTTAGTGAAGCAATACACTAATCACTGATTTTGCAGAAAAATGTGCTGTGGGTACTCATGTCTGTGAGAGGTTTTCTTCAAAAGTTCCTGCCTAAAAAAAAATCGAACAACCATTGTGTCATTCTTCAATTTTCCTGAATTTATGCATTGAGGAAAATGTTTCAGTGGAGTTCATGAGACATATGTATATGGCATTTTCCCATGGAATTAATTCTATTATAATTCTTATTGAAAGATAAAATGAATATAGAAATCTTTGATTCGACAGATTTTCTGCCACCCTACTGATCTAAAAATATATATGTGGGTTTTCCAGGATCTTATAAAGGGTCCAGTAATAACATCCATGGTCTTTTGGTTCAGTTTCTCATCCTAGAACTTTCAGTGATCACTGCATTATGGAGTCCTTGGACTGTTTGGTGTAGTACTGGGATTTTCTTCCCTGTGAAACTTTTTCTAACCTGCACCCAGAATTTCTACACCTGGAGAGCAATTCCAACTGGTTATCTATCTATCTATCATCTATCTATCTATCTATCATCTATCTATCATCTATCTATCTATCTATCTATCATCTATCTATCTATCATCTATCTATCTATCTATCTATCTATCTATCTATCTATCTATCATCTATCTATCTATCTATCTATCTATCTATCTATCATCTATCTATCTATCATCTATCTATTTATCTATCTATCTATCTATCTATCTATCATCTATCTATCATCTATCTATCATCTATCTATCTATCTATCTATCATCTATCTATCTATCTATCTATCTTCTATCTATCTATCTATCTATCTATCTATCTATCTATCATTGATCAAAAATTATAGGTTTTTATATCATATAACTGCTCAATTCATCAAACTTTACATTCATCAAAGAATTCTCACTTCCAGCTTTGCAGACATTTGGCATTGTAGTTGTCAGTTTTTTTAAATTATTCAATCAAAACTGTAGCTCCTCCTACAGATGTGACTGGTTTGTAGGACATTTCCTTACTATACATGGAAACTCCATAGGGTTGAGCTCTGGTGATTGTGGCAGCCAGTCCATCAAAGAATGCAGGTTCCTATTTCACCCCCAATTAGATGTTGAATAGCTTAAAATGATATACATACAGTGTATACATTTATTTTTGGAGCACGTGATTCACCAGCCCTTCTTTTTAATTTTTATACAATGAATTGTTTCAATCTGCAGGAATTGTAGCAGCACCTTAACTGCTACAGCTCACATAACACTGGTATGCTAGGCACTGAAGATATTTTAGGATAATGAGGCTCTGTTATCAGTTCAGTTCTAAGCAAAAACACATAAAAGAGGTATGAGACCTGTTATCCAGAATGCTCGGGACCTGGGATTTTCCGGATAAGGGATCTTTCTGTAATTTGGATCTTCGGAACTTAAATCTGCTAAAAATCATTTAAATATTGAATAAACCCAATAGGATTGTTCTGCCCCCAATAAGGGGTAATTATATCTTAGTTGGGATCAAGTACAAGGTACTGTTTTATTATTACAGAGAAAAAGGAAATCATTTTTTAAAATGAGAATAACTTGCTTATAATAGAGTCTGTGGCCTTTCTGTAATTCAGAACTTTCTGGATAACGGGTTTCTGGATAAGGGATCCCATACCTGTATTATCAATTTACACTTTAATCAATTTCTTTATATGTTTGGACATAATTCCTTTAGATAACTTGGCACCATATTGGCTGGAAATATTTGGGCAACATGGCGGCATAGTGCTTATTATTGCTGCCTTGCAGTGCTGGTGTCCTATGTTTGACTCCATCCAAGTCACTCTATGTACAGGGCTTCTCGCTGGGTACTCCAGTGGCCACACAGTCACCAGAAACATACAGGTAATTTAACTGGTTCCCAGTAAAACTAACCTTTGCCTTTGTGATGGGGACCTAAGATTGCAATCTTCACAAGGACAGGCATGTGAAATATATATAACCTTACTACAATAGCTTACTAAATACCATTCTGTTTAGGATTAGCAAAAAAAAATAATTAATAATAATAAATATTTGCCTGTGAAAATTACAAGGTTTTTAAATTTCATTTTAGATTTCCTGACATTTGACACTTGATCATCCAAGGAACACTGGAACTCTGCCAAATAACAAAGCAAATCTTTAATTGCATCATAAGCTCAGCTCCTATATTCCGTAAGATTGTGTCCTAATTTAGATCAATCCATGATAACTCCCTAATTTACAGTACTATATTTAGAATCTTCATGAAATTTGTAATTTGCAATATGGGTTTTTTTTTATTTACTCTTTAACAAGGGTATGAGACATTACTAAGACCACTGTGACTCTCGACCTTTGTTTGGGGTTGTGGGCAAGGGTTTAGGTCAGGGGTCCCCAAGCTTTCTTACTCGTGAGCCACATTCAAATGTAAAAAGACTTGGGGAGCAACACAAGCATCATAAAAGTTCATGGAGGAGCCAAATAAGGGCTAAGATTGGCTATTAGTGAGCCTCTATGCACACTATCAGCTTACAGGGGGCTTTATTTGGTAGGAAATCTTGTTTTTATTCAACCTAAACTTGCCCCCAAGTCGAGAATTCAAAAATAACTCCCTGGTTTGGGGGCACTGAGAGCAACATCCAAGGGGTTGGTGAGCAACATGTTGCCCCCGAGCCACTGGTTGGGGATCACTGGTTTAGGTGGTTCTTTTTAACATTATACTATCTTTGATGCTAGAGAAGTTGATTTACCTGTCAGTATGTTTTTGGAGTGTTGGAGGAAACCTGAAGAAAACCCAAGTACAGGGTAAACATATTAACACCTTGCAGTGCTCTCCTCAAATTTGAAACCAGACAAATATTACAAGGCCACATTGCTAACCCCTCAGAGTTCTCAGTAAAAAAGATGACTTGTGACTTCATGTCTTGAAATTATTATGGCATTTTTTGTCTACTTCTAATACCACTTGTTTTTTTAAAAAGGGGACATAGTGTTCCTTAAATAAAAGATAACTAACCTTCTTTTCTATGATTGCGTACAAATATATACATTATACATTACATGGGCTTCTCAGACTGTGGATTTGTTTTGGTTGTGCTCCTTCACTATTTCCCGATTAAAACAATAGGCAAAAGGTATATTCAATATAAGCCTTATTCATTAAACTAATGTTGAATTTGAAGTCTGGGGTTCCATGTACACACTGGGTCTTCATGTTCTCTTCTTTTATCCCTGCAAAATACGTGCAGTTTTAAGGTATATATGACACAGCTGCAACTTGCATACAACATTTTGCAAAACCATATCGGGGGTCAGTGTTTCTTGAAGTTCCTAGTTAAAACTCCATTATGGGAAATAACAGGGCAAATTACATTATAAGATAAGGCCCAATGTTTTTCTGGATTTGAAGATAACTTAAAGGTCAAGGAAACCCTATCCACTGCTGGTGCCAAATGTTAGCCACTGGGTGTGCTTCTGGTCACCAAAACACCATTTTGCTTTATCAGTCATTTCCGAGTTAGACTTAAGAGGTCATACACCACCACAAGTGCAGTGAGCAAAGTGCAATTCAAACACAATCACCAAGTTTTTTCCCATAATGCAGCATTTTTTCCCCCAGAATTACAATGTTGTTGCAGTCAGAAGGTGGCATTGTGCCTGATACAGTTGAGGCTGATGCTTCAAAATATTGTAAATGAATATTTTCCAGTTGACATTATGTCCAGATGTTCCCAGTGACAGATGTTCCAAGCTCTTGGGCCAAATGATGCTAAAGGAACCCTGGAGCTACCACCTTGTTCAGAGGTTGTGGTATCGCCAGGGTTCCTCTGTGTAAATACGTGCAAGTGCGCTTGGTTAGGAACAGGAGGCAGGAAGGACTGAGCGGCACAGAGTGTAACTATATAGAAGTGCAAAGAGCACATTTTGCTCAATTTTATTTAATGAATGGGGTTTTGCGAGCAACTGACTGTGGGGAGATTTTCAGGACCCCAACTGCATTTGCGTGCTATAAAGGACCCCTTTAGACTTGTGCATGTACAATAGTGGGAACTTTACACTTCTGTGCATATGCAAGTCTAAGTCTAACCAAGGGACTACTGGGACAGCAAGACAAGATGGAGGCATAGTGCTAAGAAACCCCCAGGCTGGTGCTTTTTTTCTAAAAGGGGCACAGGGAACAAATCAAACAACTGCATTAACTGGGGGGTATACCTAACACTTTGGGGTTTATATGTCCTTTAATGCTTTCAATGCAAACATTTAGCTATCTAAGCACAGTTACAAAGTGCCACCTCTCTTAAACGTATCAGTTCTGTTGCAAGTCTGTATACTCAGAGGTACTGCTATTACTGAGAGCATGAATCACATTATTGCTTTGCACAGACAATTCATCATCACATGTTTAGCACAACATCACACGGGCAACGCAGTCAGATGCCTTTTTTTCTAAGCCACAGAGCCCGAGAATGCTAGAAAATTTGTCATCCATTAAGTGTGGCTCAAGACTTCTGCCTGCAAAGCATTTTCCTTTTTCCCCCCCAGCTCAGCTTTTGTGTCTGCCTGTTTTGCTACTGCATATTTATCAGGGCATGAATTATTTATGAGGATGGGTATTTGTGCAAAAACATATCTTTTGATAGAATACCTCAAATATGCTCTAAATTCCCTGTATTATTTTATTCCATGAAATACATTTTTCTCTGATCTGGGATGATCAGTAGAATCAGGAAACTGCTGAATTCAATTAAGACGTTTCTTTTTTTTCTTTTTAAAAGACTGTCAGTGCGCAAAAAAAAAGCATAGTGTAATTTAAACCACTGGAAAATACTGCGTTCCCATTATATTGATTGCTGTATGAGGACGTGGTAGACTCATACACACTGCTCACAGCTACAGTACTGCTGGCCAGGCTTTAGTCAGTTAACCACTTTTCAGAATATATAGATATGAAAAGATACATGTACAGGTATATATTCAATTATCTGGAAACCTGTTATCCAGAAAGCACTGAATAAAAGGAGGCCATCTGCCATAGACTCCATTTAAATCAAATAATTTAATATTTTCTCTGTAATAATTAAACATTACCTTGTACTTGTCCCTAGCTAGGATAGAATAAATCCTTATTGGAGGCAAAACAATCCTATCAGATGTAATTAAAAGCATGGTTATCTAAATTAAGTTAAAACACCTTATCTGGAAAACCCTAGGTCCACAGTATTTTGGATAACAGATTCCACAGCTATATATACAGCAGCATCATATTTAAGAGTATATCTTATTTTTCAGTTAAATAATCCCAATTCTTGATATATAGGCGATAGCCTAAAACACCTTGGGGCTGATTTACTAACCCACGAATCCGACCCGAATTGGAAAAGTTCCGACTTGAAAACGAACATTTTGCGACTTTTTCGTATGTTTTGCGATTTTTTCGGATTCTGTACGAATTTTTCGTTACCAATACGATTTTTGCGTAAAAACGCGAGTTTTTCGTATCCATTACGAAAGTTGCGTAAAAAGTTGCGCATTTTGCGTAGCGTTAAAACTTAATGCTACGAAAAATGCGTAACTTTTCGCGTAAGTTTTAACGCTACGCAAAATGCGTAACTTTTCGCGTAAGTTTTAACGCTACGCAAAATGCGCAACTTTTTACGCAACTTTCGTAAAGGATAGGAAAACTCGCGTTTTTACGCAAAAATCGTATTGGATCCGAAAAATTCGTAAAGAATCCGAAAAAATCGCAAAGTACCGATCATTACGAAAAAAACGCAATCGGACTCCATTCGACCCGTTCGTGGGTAAGTAAATCAGCCCCCTTGTATGTATTCTCAAATCAGATTTAATCCCATACCCTTTATACAAGCCCTATTTATACCAGAGTCTATTCAAAATCAAATTGGAGACATGGGAAACAAGACAGTTTCAAAACCCAACAGGGGACATAAAGAGTTAAAAGTCTCCTAATGGACTTTAGAGAAATACAATGTTCTTTATTTGGAATTTCATCCTGAATTTCCTTACCATTCAAATATGATGTATTGCATGTATTTGATAAAGGCCATTTCTACCTAATAAATGTCTTTCACTCATGTCTGTCACCCCCGTTTTTGTCATTTGCCCCTCAGCATTGCCCAAGGGGGCTGCCTCAATGATGTTGCCTTACCATTGCCAAAGGGGTGAGAGAAATGTACAACTGAACCTTTAGAATACAGGAAATTGAGGTCAAAACACACATAATTGGTTTTGTAATACTTCTTTTTTTTCTAATTCCTCTACAGATGGAGAAAAAAATATATGCACATACCGCAATTAATTACCCAAAGACAAAAGCAGTATCTGTTTCATTGAAGTCAGGGGATAGAGGGGATTTTTCATTATTCTTAATAAATGAATGAAAAATGATTTTACTGTAAAAAAATCTGACAAATGTTTGGGGAGAGTCTACAATATAAGATGATTGGTTGATGCTTAATAATGGGGTAATATACATGTACATACACACAATGGCCACCCCTCTGAGTTTAATGACCAAAACCCAGTCAACCGCCAAACAACATTCGTAACTTTAGAATGAAGAAAAGGGAGCAAGTAAGGGTCAAAATAAAACTTTGAACCAAAAACTCTGCATAATAAAAAATCAGAAAATATGTCATTATTTTTTGAAAGATTAAAGCAAAATTTGGCAATATTTTGAAGCCTGATTTATTTAGCCTTAAACATTTTTGGTATGATGTAGAGAGTATTATTCTTGCACAAGTTGCAATCAGTCTTTATTTTTTGTGCCTTTTGAATTGTTCAACTCTCCAGTTTGGAATTTCAACAGCTATCTGGTTGCTGGGGTCTAAATTACCCTAGCAACCAGGCATCGGGTTGAATGAAAGACTGGAATATGAATAAAGGGGCCTGAATAGAAAGATAAGGTTTAAAAAGTAACAATAACAATAGTTTTGTGGCTGTCGGGGGGTCAGTGACCCCCATTTAAAAGCTAGAAAGAGTCAGAAGTAGGAGGCAAATAATTAAAAAACTATACAAAATAAAAAAATGAAAATTCATTAAAAAGTTGCTAAGAATTGGTGATTCAGTACCAATTTAGCAAGCTTTGTAACCTCAAAAACTGGTTTATAACCAGGTATGCACCTTATTTTAATGACTGTTTTCGACTAAATGAAAAAGCTGTGTGTTATTAAAGGGGATAAAGCGTGTGAACCCATTTTTAACAATCCGTGCTCTATAGTTATACCCATGACAGCTACAGCCTTTGTAAATTACTGTGCATATATAAGGCTGTCACCCTAATATCATATAACTACTCTATAGGGGGTTATGTAATAAAAGGGCAATAAGTTTGCCCAGGAGCAGTAACCCATAGCAACCAATTAGCAGGTAGAATTTACTGGTCACCTGTTATTGGTTGCTATGGGTTACTGCTACTGGGCAAATTTAGTGCCTTTTATTACATATGGAGGTATATTTTGTATAATATTTAGGAGCCTGCTTAGCTTTAATTATTACATTTAGTTTTTTATATTCAGATAAACCAGATTAATAACAGTGACTGTGTTACACTGCTCTGCCAAGCAGCAAATCCTGACTGAGCCCATTTCTCCCACCCTTGAAACCCTGAAAAACTTATGTCTATCCTCTTGTATTTTATGCCCCACAAGGAGACTGCAAACTCCAAAGACAACTCTGTTTTTATTTGTAAAGCTGCGGCAGTCACAGCATCCTATTTTGAAATATATTATTTCGATATTTCTGCAGTCTTCCTTCTGCATAGAATTCCTTCATTGTTATCATATTTACATCCTTGAAATAAACAAATAAAAGATACGTTTCACTCGCCAAGTATAATACTGCCTATTGCTCAACATGAAAATCGGATAGCAGCGAGAATAGAAATGTTCAGCCTAATCACTCCCTAATGACGGAGACTTATGTCCTCAGTGCAGTCAATTTGTTTCTTGGTTTTAAAAAGTAGATTATTTCCTTGGAGCAGGCTTAGTGTAAGCTATTGAGAAACCACAAGCACTGCACTTCAGCCTGCATTTGGGACGTTAGCCAAAGCTAATCTGATTAAAAGGGCATTTTTTACAATATGGTGGTGTTTTGAAGGTTCTGTGCAATGAGATAGAGGAGAGCCAAAAGCAGGGGGAAAAAACAACAAGCAAATTGCTTTTCCAAAGCAGACAAGACTTACTGAGCAAATGACATTGCAGTATTATAAAGCTTGGCTAGAGAGCGCAACAATGTCTATTTTTTTTTAATTCTATTATTGGGGATTTGATTCCACTTCTCTTCCATCACCTTTGCTTGGATCATGGCTATCAGAGACACATGAACATCCTTTCTTTAAGAGTATATCCAAACCAATGAAACTGGCAGTCTGATTTTTTTTGTATGACAGAAATTACAAGCTTTCCATTCTCACACATTGTTATTCTAAAGGACTCATTTATAAATGCATGCACAATTGCAATGCAGCACTAAAATGCTCACAAAGGTACTCGCACCTGTACCTGCTCCTTTCAATTTGCAGCTAGAGTCAGCTTGTCTTGATACATTGCATATTTGCACATACGCCCTGGAATATCACATTCCTTAAGGCAATGTTACTTCCAGGGTTCATTAGAGTATTTGCCTACACAAGCAAATGTGATTGATTAATGAAGAGAAATGCTGTTTCACTAAGTAAATGAGTCATATTGGTAACTGGTAAACACTTTCGATTGGCGAATTGATGGATGTTTAGATATGAAACAAGATATATGTTGTAATCAGGTAAGCAAAACTATCAGAAGAAGAGCAGAATAAGTTGCACTGGTATACACTATGTTGTATATTTGTGTGATGGCCATGTACTTTACTAATTCGTTTTGTACCTGCCTGAATTCTGCCTGTAACGTAGCTTTTTGTAACAATGCTATTCAGTACAGATTGGTTGATCCTTTATTTGCCCTATAATACGTATTATTTGCTGTAAAGGCCCCCTTTTCACATGTTATAAACCATTTATAACAAAAAAGTGCATTTTTGTGGGAACTACAATGGACCAGTCTAACATCACCATGTACAATGCCAAGAACTGGCTGTATTGGTTGCTCCATTGTACTAAGGAGCAGTGCAAACATGTTCTCCGGATGAAACATCCTTCACCATATGGGACAAGTACGGGTTAGACAGATGCAACAAGAGCATTTCTTGCCTAAATGTACAATGCTCACTGTACAAGCAGGTGGAGGAGGAATAACGGTCTCTAAGAAAGAAACTTTTAACGCTAATGGCATTCTTGAAATGTGTGTTCTTTTTATTTTGCGTCAACAGTTTCACGGTTACATTATTAATTTGTGTTGGAAAATGAAAATTGTCCATCAGGTTCAACCCTCCAGTGTGGCCCTCAGAATTACCAACAAAGTTTGAGCAATGCCCATTCCTTTTTATCCACATTCCCAAAGCAAGCTCCATACAGAAATGGTTATCTCAGAAGGTCATGAAAAACATTTACTGGCTTCAGTAAATGGAAGCCAATCCCCACTAACAATGGTCAACATCTAGTGGACAACCTTCCTAGAACAGTATAGGCTGGTACAACAGCAAAGGGAGGACCATCTGCAATACCCTTGGTTTCAGAATGAAATGTTGGACAGGCAGCAGTCAAGAAACCTTTGTAAGAGTTCAAGTCTATGAAGCCAATAAGACAGCTGGGGGTCAGAAAAATACTTAAAGGATCATATTTGGTCCCCAGGTCTCCAGTTGCACAGCCATGATATGCCCCAAAAGTGTAGCCCCTCGCCAATGTAATAAACATATATAGTCATTGGAATCTGCCCTTTCATATTCCTCTAAAATATCTGCTTTCTTTCCCTGACACCTAGGTTATATCTATTATATGTCATTTTGCTCTGTTCTGTGTGAAATGTAACATATCCCTAATATGCTGATTACCACTAACCTGCATTGATAGATATAGCTATCTTTAAACCCACAAATCCACCATGACTATCTGTGTTGCACACAGCACAGTTTGGAAGTAGCCAAGGGTATCCACCTGCTTCAAACACTGTCTGTGCCTTTTTGGGGGAAAAGATCCCTTATGCTCTTGTTAATGCAATACAAGTATTCATCTACGTTTCTAGTTCAATATCAGGCTGAGTTCTGATTTCAAAGCAAGTACAGAGATAAGCAACATGTGCAGGATTAACGGAATTAAATAGCTATGCTTATATGTGATTTTTTTAAAAGTGTACCCTTGATAGTTGCAGCACATTTTATTCTCTCTAAATTATAAAGATGTATTCATGGCAATATTCACAGTGATTCTAAGATAGCTCACATAAATCAGAATATAGAGAAATAACACAAAATTGTGATATTTTCCATTTAGTAAATGAATGTAAAATTTGAGTCAGTGTATATGTCTGATGGTTTCCCCTTTATCCTCAAGAAAGGTACAGTTTCTAGTTGTAGTCATTTAAAGCCCATGGAATGACTTTCTAAAACAAGTAGTAGCCATCGGTTTACATTTCCATAAACAAACAAGTGTGCATTCCCAGTGGTAAACAACTAGGATTTTGCTGTCCCCCACCTCTCCCACCAAGTTCTGACAGAGAATGTACATCACCAGAAACAGAAATGAACTCATTCATAGCCTAATATTCTTTAGTGTGTTATCCTGATTGTATCCATGTTTATTAGGCTTTTTGAACAGGATACATATGTCCAACTCCAATGACAGGGTAATAGTCTAGGGCAGTGCTGTCCAACTTCTGTGGTGCCGAGGGCCGGAATTTCTCTAGCATACATAGTGGAGGGCCGCTAATGGAAGCCAGTTTGACCACTCCCCTTTTTAAACCACACCCACTTTAAACCACACCCATGTTATCACAAGAGCTTTTAAGACTATGCCCACATTAACGGTGGTAGTGCAGCATAAACCCAAATGGTTGGTGCTCACTGTGGGGATATCACCCTTCATTCATATGTGAAAGAATTATATTATGTCATATTAAGACATGTGCCTCTATATGCCTCCTACTCCCCTGTGGATAGCACAGCAACCCCCAGCATATAATTACACACCTTAGGGACCAGTTAATGGCTATATCCAACTGCTAACAAATCCCCAGAACAAACCCCTGCCAGGTTCACCTCCCACAGACAGCATAGGGCAGGCAGTGTATGGCACACACAGGCAGCATAGGGCAGGAACAGTATGGCACACACAGGTAGCATAGGGCAGGCAGAGTTTGGCACACACAGGCAGCATAGGGCAGGCAGAGTATGGCACACACAGGCAGTACTCTTCCTGCCCTATGCTGCCTGTGTGTGCCATACTCTGCATGCCCTACCCTGCCTGTGTGTGCCATCCTCTGCCTGCCCTCTGCTGCCTGTGTGTGTCATCCTCTGCCTGCCCTACACCACCTGTGTGTGCCTGTGTGAGCACTGGTCTAGGGTAATGGCAGGGTGATAGGCTAAGTACAATGGTATTTACTGTGTAAAGGTAACCTAGAAAGAGAAATAACCCAGAATTCTGTGCATAACTCTCAATTTCCCATCCTAAAAATGTGTGCTGCTCCCATATTTGAAAAAAACAAGATTCCGTGCATTTCTGATAAAAGAATCCTTACCTGTATAATGTAGAATTGATTATGTCTTTTTTGTCTTACTGATTTATTGTTATTTATAGTTTTACATGCATCATTAAAGTTTATTTTTTTATACTTTTCTTTTTTTGTGTAGAGAGTTAAAAAAAACATATTTGTAATTGATAGAGAAGTGGCTGAAGGATAGATTACAAAGAGTGGTGGCAAATGGAACATTTTCTAATTGGGCCAGTGTGGTTAGTGGGTACCGCAGGGGTCAGTCCTTGGTCCTTTGCTTTTTAACTTGTTTATTAATTACCTGGAGGTGGGCATAGACAGTACTGTTTCTATTTTTGCTGATGACACTTAATTGTGCAAAACTATAAGTTCCATGCAGGATGCTGCCGCTTTGCAGAGCGATTTGACAAAATTGGAAAACTGGGCAGCAAACTGGAAAATGAGGTTCAATGTTGAAAAATGCACTTTGGTAGAAATAATATAAGTGCAAGTTATACACCGGTAGTGTGTTGGGGGAATCCTTAATGGAGTAGGATCAGGGGTTTTTGTAGATAATAAGTTGTCTAATTCCAGGCAGTGTAATTCTGTGGCTACTAAAGCAAATAAAGTGCTGTCTTGTATAAAAAAGGGCATTGACTCAAGGGATGAAAACATAATTTTGCCCCTTTATAGGTCCCTGGTAAGGCCTCACCTTGAGTATGCAGTGCAGTCTTGGGCTCCAGTCCTTAAGAAGGATATTAATGAGCTGGAGAGAGTGCAGAGACTGCAACTAAACTGGTAAAGGGGATGGAAGATTTAAACTATGAGGTGAGACTGTCGAGGTTGGGGTTGTTTTCTCTGAAAAAAAGGTGTTTGTGAGGGGACATGATTACTCTGTACATGTATATTAGAGGGGATTATAGGCAGATAGGGGGTGTTCTTTTTCCCACAAATATGATCAGCGTACCAGAGGCCGCCCCTTTAGATTAGAGGAACAAAACTTTCATTTGAATTCAGTTTGAAGCAGCGTAGGTGGTTTTTCACGGTGAGGGCAGTGAGGTTATGGAATGCCCTTCCTAGTGATGTGGTAATGGCAGATTCTGTTAATGCCTTTAAGAGGGGCCTGGATGAGTTCTTGAACAAACATAGTATCCAAGGCTATTGTGATACTAATATCTACAGTTAGTATTAATGTTGGTATATATGGTTTATGTATGTGAGTGTATAGATAGGTCAGTATGGGTTTATGTATGTGAGTGTATAGATAGGTCAGTATGGGTCTGTATGTGAGTGTATAGATAGGTCAGTATGGGTTTATGTATGTGAGTGTATAGATAGGTCAGTATGGGTCTGTGTGTGAGTGTATAGATAGGTCAGTATGGGTCTGTATGTGAGTGTATAGATAGATCAGTATGGGTCTGTATGTGAGTGTATAGATAGGTCAGTATGGGTGTGTATGTGAGTCTATAGATAGGTCAGTATGGGTCTGTATGTGAGTGGATAGATAGGTCAGTATGGGTCTGTTTGTGAGTGTATAGATAGGTCAGTATGGGTCTGTATGTGAGTGTATAGATAGGTCAGTATGGGTCTGTATGTGAGTGTATAGATAGGTCAGTATGGGTCTGTATGTGAGTGGATAGATAGGTCAGTGTGGGTCTGTATGTGAGTATATAGATAGGTCAGTATGGGTCTGTATGTGAGTGTATAGATAGGTCAGTATGGGTCTGAATGTGAGTGGATAGATAGGTCAATATGGGTCTGTATGTGAGTATATAGATAGGTCAGTATGGGTCTGTATGTGAGTGTATAGATAGGTCAGTATGGGTCTGAATGTGAGTGGATAGATAGGTCAATATGGGTCTGTATGTGAGTATATAGATAGGTCAGTATGGGTCTGTATGTGAGTATATAGATAGGTCAGTATGGGTCTGTATGTGAGTGGATAGATAGGTCAGTATGGGTCTGTATGTGAGTGTATAGATAGGTCAGTATGGGTCTGTATGTGAGTGTATAGATAGGTCAGTATGGGTCTGTATGTGAGTGGATAGATAGGTCAGTATGGGTCTGTATGTGAGTGGATAGATAGGTCAGTATGGGTCTGTATGTGAGTGTATAGATAGGTCAGTATGGGTCTGTATGTGAGTGGATAGATAGGTCAGTATGGGTCTGTATGTGAGTGGATAGATAGGTCAGTATGGGTCTGTATGTGAGTGGATAGATAGGTCAGTATGGGTCTGTATGTGAGTGGATAGATAGGTCAGTATGGGTCTGTATGTGAGTGTATAGATAGGTCAGTATAGGTCTGTATGTGAGTGTATAGATAGGTCAGTATGGGTCTGTATGTGAGTGTATAGATAGGTCAGTATGGGTCTGTATGTGAGTGGATAGATAGGTCAGTATGGGTCTGTATGTGAGTGTATAGATATGTCAGTATGGGTCTGTATGTGAGTGGATAGATAGGTCAGTATGGGTCTGTATGTGAGTGGATAGATATGTCAGTATGGGTCTGTATGTGAGTGGATAGATAGGTCAGTATGGGTCTGTATGTGAGTGTATAGATAGGTCAGTATGGGTCTGTATGTGAGTGTATAGATAGGTCAGTATAGGTCTGTATGTGAGTGGATAGATAGGTCAGTGTGGGTCTGTATGTGAGTGTATAGATAGGTCAGTATGGGTCTGTATGTGAGTGGATAGATAGGTCAGTATGGGTCTGTATGTGAGTGTATAGAGAGGTCAGTATGGGTCTGTATGTGAGTGGATAGATAGGTCAGTATGGGTCTGTATGTGAGTGTATAGATAGGTCAGTATGGGTCTGTATGTGAGTGGATAGATAGGTTAGTATGGGTCTGTATGTGAGTATATAGATAGGTCAGTATGGGTCTGTATGTGAGTGTATAGATAGGTCAGTATGGGTCTGTATGTGAGTGGATAGATAGGTCAGTATGGGTCTGTATGTGAGTGGATAGATAGGTCAGTATGGGTCTGTATGTGAGTATATAGATAGGTCAGTATGGGTCTGTATGTGAGTGTATAGATAGGTCAGTATGGGTCTGTATGTGAGTGTATAGATAGGTCAGTATGGGTCTGTATGTGAGTGTATAGATAGGTCAGTATGGGTCTGTATGTGAGTGGATAGATAGGTCAGTATGGGTCTGTATGTGAGTGGATAGATAGGTCAGTATGGGTCTGTATGTGAGTGTATAGATAGGTCAGTATGGGTGTGTATGTGAGTGTATAGATAGGTAGGTATGGGTCTACGTGTGTGTGCTGGGGTTCACTTGGAAGGGTTGAACTTGAAGGACTTTGGTCTTTTTTCAACCTGACTTAGCTATGTAAATATGTATGTAACTATGTAATTACATATTGAGGGTTTTTGTGAAAAAATCATTCATTTATTTTAGTTTCATGCTTGATTATCACTATAGAAAGCTGGCATGAAATCAGCTTAGCCACAGAAATTGATTCGGTTAAATACAATTGTATATGTTATACTGGCACATTGAGAGGAATGTAAAGCCACATAAAATATTTTGCATGATGAAAACAAATGTAATTTACATTTACAATATACAACAATTAAATGTTTCTCAGTCATTTTAAAAGTGTTTTAAATAGGTGCACCCCTAGGCCCCTGCACCCACCCCCACACACTCGCACTCCTGTGTCCCTTCCCCTCTAGGCGTTTGCACTCCCGGCACTCACCACACCCCTTTACTGATTGGCTGCACTGGGGACTGATCCAAAAAGATCACCAGCAAGTGCTATCTGATTGACTGCTATGGGTTACTTGGGGTATCATGGTGGTGCAACTGTTAGTATTGCTGCCTTGCAACTCTGGGTCCCAGTTTCCCGGGTGTATGGGGTGGTTGCCTCCCACATTTCAGTAACATACAAGCAGGTTGGGGGGTGCTAAATGCTTTTACATTTCTTTTCATTTCTTTCTTCATAAAATAAATTGTTAACAGTTCAGGGGCAAACAATGCTACTTTTATTACATTACCGCTAATATGATGAGAATTATTGAATTTCCTTTGTACTGGTAGTTAGACCAAACTTTTACACTTATATTTTTAGACTTCACTGTGGCCCATTTATTTAATCTTGTAACTATTATTTGTATACATCCAAAAAATATGAATTTTTACCCAAATGGACAGTGTTCAGTTCTGCCCATCCGTGGCAAGGAATATATGAACCACATATGAGCCACACAAAAGAATGGCACCATATTCAACAATACTTTTTTAACATAAACCTTAAAAATATAGTCAGGATGAATTACATATTTGCCTACATACAAGTAGTTGCAATTATGAAAATGTATTGAAGATTTGCATTAAATGAAAATCTTAAATATATTCTCCCCTAACTTTTCATGTTTTTCTCTTACTGATTTCCTGAGAAAGAAGAAGAAAATTAAATGGAGGGTGACAGAGCGCAATATGATGACCCTTGGTAAGTTTACTTCTTTCTTATGACTACTGAAGAGTACCCTGTTGAGAAAGATAACTGCAGGCTATTTTCTCTCTGTTGTAGATTAAAGAGAATTGCATTTTTTTTGTATCTGTGTACATTTCTGCTATTGAAGGTCTATATTCTTCCCTGATTATCTGCCAATGTACAGAAACCAACTGCTTTCATGTTCCAACCCCCATATCTTACATGCATTTATTTGAAATGTGTGATAAAACATGTACCTTCTTTAAAATAAAATAAATCATTTAAAATGTAATGTGCTGCTTGAGAACAGCTTAGTGGCAGCATGAAAATATAAGGAGTATGTGTGCTAATGTCTAACCACGTATAGCAATTGCCTGCATGATTGTCAGCAGTTTGAAATTCTCACATTCTAATAATGGGGAAAATATGAGGGTTACAATGTGAAGAGCCACCTCAGTCTAGCTACTAATGTCTCCTGGGTATATTTTTGATGACGCAAAGGTGTTTATAATTTTCTTTACCCTAAATAAAAATAATATTTGATCAATGTTATAGCTGGGTGCTTTATATAATTATATAGTTATATAGTATTGTGACTTACAGCACTAATATTTGCCTATTTGTGTCTGTAAGTTACCCTCCCATATAGATTGTAAGCTCTACGGGGCAGGGACCTCCTTCCTCTTGTGTCTTTGACTCTTAACTTATTGCAGCTGTATTTATCTTGTATTTATCTGTATTTATTGTTGTACTTTGTATTTATCTATTATTATCTTAATAACACCCTGTTTGTATTAATGTATTCTACTGTACAGCGCTGCGTACATAAGTAGCGCTTTATAAATAAAGATATACATACATACATACATATCTGTCTTCCTTTAAATGGATTCTCATGTGCCCAATCCAATAAAACTGGCATCTCCTGCAAAAGCCTTTTTTGTTCTATTACCTACTTCTGCCGAGGTATCCAGGCACTTGAATCATATTATTTTTACTATCTGTAACAGATATGGCACAATCCAAAATCCTAGAACCAGCAATGCTATTGTGATCATTGTATTGATTAATGGACACTTTTTTATTTCTCATTGACTTCATTGACTTCATTTTACTTTGGAATAAAATACTTGTCTTGTTCTTGTTAAATAACCCAAAATAAATCCATGTTAATGGCTAAAATAATTATACTGGGGATTATGGTGTTTATGTAGATTTTAGGTACAGGTATAGAATCTGCTATCCAGAAATCTATTTTCTGGAAAGCTCCAAAATATGGAGAGGTCATCTCCCATAAAATTCATAAATCACATAATTCAAATTTTTAAAATGTATTTCCTTCTCTCTATAATAATAAAACAGTGCCTTGTACTTGATTCCAACTTGATCATAATTCATTCTTACTGGAGGCAAAACTATACTACTGGGTTTATTTCAATGATCTTAGTAGACCTAAAATATGTAATTACAGAATGACCCCTTAACCAGAAAACCCCAGGCCCCGAGCATTCTAGATAACTGGTCCCATATCTGTAGGGTGCTTTATTTGGAAAATCCATGTTCCCAAGAACTTCAAATCTGATAACCCTTATTTTTTTCATTTTTTTTTTAGCTTAAGAAGGATACAGCTATTAGTACATACAGGTCTCTATGAATGTAGAATTTTTAAAAAATGAAAGGTAAAACCTATTTTACCCATGCTACTTTCCATTATTTCAACCACAAATAAAATGCTTCATTTTGCTTTTATTTTATAGTATTTAATTTAATCATATCATTTAATCATGAACAATTAAGCAGACCCTCAGCAAATATAAAGTTCTGCTCAATTTACCATTGTCCAGAATACTGAACATATGTAACAAATTGACTGCAGTGCCAAAATGCTGGTTTAGGTTATTCAGGATCAGCTGATCTTTTCTCCTGGGACAAAACAATCTACATAATGGTCTTTTATAGGCTTGTAAACACACAGTTACACCCAGTATGTTAACAAGCTGGCACACTTCAAGCTCTAACGATAGAATCTTGTGCTTGGCACAAGAATGAATGACTAACGTCAACTGGTTCTTTTGTTGGAAGGATCTTAGGCACAGCACTTTGTGTGGAACACTGGTTTTCTCCTCTGCACATGTTCAAGTAATCACTCATGCCCTGACAAAAAGGAGCACTTGTGGTTTATTAGAAGCCATACTTACCAATTCAGCTTCATTTGTGTGTTAAGCTCAGTAAATGGCCAATAAAAGACCTGAAATCAGGGTGTGGAAATCTTTCAGTTAAAAGCAATATGGATATCAGGAAGTTGTTTTGTTTCTAGTTTTTGTCCTTATTCTCCATATCAGGATTTTATATTAAGGAATAATACTTGAACATATATTTACAGTAGTTTGCCCTGAGAAAATACAATAGTCTCAACATGAACAAAGAAAACAATCTGGAGGGGTTAACCATGCTGTGCCCTAGCAGTTAATTTTCTTCAAACCTGCTTGGTGATAAATACAAGCATGGATCCTTTATACAGAAACCCATTATCCAAAAGCCTCCAAATTATGGAAGGCCATTTCCCATAGACTGCATTTCATTGAAATAATTCCATTTTTTACAAGATATTTCCTTATCCTTATTAATAATAATAATAATAATAATAATAATAATAATAATAAAACAGCAGCTTGTACATGATACAAACTAAGATATCATTTATCCACAACTATTCTACTTGGTTTAATTCTTGTTTAAATGAATTTTTAGTAGATGTAAGGTATGAAGATCCAATTACAGAAGGACCCCTTATGCAGAAAATTCCATGCCCTGGGCATTCTAGATAACAGGTCCCATACCTGTAATACAAATTTACCCTCTTGCAGTATTTCAGGTGCTAATCCCAGAGCTCTAGCGCTACCAGCATGGGGCTAAGGAGCATGTTTAGTCACAAGAACCTTTGCTGGAGATGTCTTACATTATTTCTATCTTCCCTTCATCAGTACTAACTGAACCTTCTTTTCTGCTATTCTTTTTACTTTTCCTACTCGACATCAAGTTTTACAACTCTCAAACCTTGGCAGACTAACAAACAGCAGATTATTTATCTGTGGAACAGACAATCTAAACTGGATAAGATTTAAGACCAGTCATACCACAACCATAAGGTTTCCATGCTAGATGAAGGGATTTGATTATAGCGTAATGGCTTCCCTGCCAGGAGTTCATCCCACTCACTTAGATTTCAGAGATTGCATTGGTGATGGCTTCTAAGAAAAGTGCATGTTATTTAGACTCTGGCATGGATATACTGCTGAAGAGAAGCTACAGGAGATTCTGAACCAAATTGTATATGGTTTATTCAGATGATTACAAGGATGCAGGACCAGGAGGGAAAAGAAATAGCAACAGTCATTTTTGAGCAAAATACTTACAATTACCTATTCTGGCAGCTCAAAGGAAATGTTTACTTCTAAAACATGACAAAAATAATCAATCATATTCATTTATTCTACATCCAAAATATAAAAGAATATAAAACATAAAACATATTATATGCCCTATATACAGCAACAACAATACCCTGTTCCATTCCAAACCAGCAAAACAAACAACATTATTAATAGTGAGAGTTTAGCTCATTTATAAAGTACTGGAATGTTGTGAAGAACTGAACAGCAAGATTTATATTACCTTGTAATATTAATGAAGACTGTGTATAAATGCTTGTGTTACAGTTATCTAGGCACGTGTGTAGTTAATCAGGAAATCATTTGATATAATATAATATGAAACTGCATGCCCTACCACAAAAAAGCATGGCAATGGAAATTAGGAACATGGGCAGACTTTGTAACTTTAGAGAACACAGTGAGATTAGTAGCAGCTACTTGGAACTATCTGGAAATTGCCTTTATTGGTTTCTATAATGCAATTAATATGGCCAAAGGAAACAATGTAGCTTGTTTATAGCAATTATCAGCTAAAGTGTTAAAGCAATGGTGTATGTAGGTCATCATCAGCCGGAGGAAAAAAGATTTTCAGTGTATAAAGTGTTCCACTATGATGCTCCTTTATACTGTAGCATTACTTTTTTTCATCACTCGGCGGTTAACACATAAAAAGGCTTAGTAAGTGTTTGAATTAATGCTCCCAGATCCACTGCTCCCTGGTTGTCTGCTTAAAACAGTCTTTCCTTATTGTCTACCTAGGGTTGCCACCCAGATTATATTTGATCAGCCTGGCCAGCAAATCTGCAGTTGGTGGGTGGCAGCCCCATCTATAAATTCCTCCCCTTACTGACCCTCCATGGGTAATCATCCTCACTGTCCCTTTCATTTCCTTGGCCCATTCACACATCCCCCCTCCCAGTCTACCAATTTCCCTGCCCTGTTTCATTATCACCCCACCCTTCAAGTAATGTAACCCTACCCGAAGGCCAGTACTGTTGGCAAAAAAAGGTGGCATCCTATAATATCCTGTAGAGTTATAATAATAACATTTTCTCCTGGTTCAGTGAACTTAGGTTTTTTTCTGCTAGTGGCTAATATTTTCTGGGCTAGAATATCTTGATATTGCGTTGAAAAAAGACCTAATAGAAAAAAAAAAAACACAGGCAAAATGCCAACAGCGTTCTTCATGCTTTCACCAAAGAAACCAAAGAAATTTCTGAAATTTTAATACAGTTTCCCTGATTTTTCAGCAAAATGAAACGGCTATTTTCGCTCATCACTGGTTATAATCTGTTATCAAGCAAATATACCAATGGTATAATATAATGAGCCGGCTCATACCCTGAACAGAGAGGTACCATTCCCCTGTACTAAGCATTTTAATCATTAAATAAAGGAGACATACATAAATATCTGTACATTAAGGGGGCCATTTACTTACGGTTGGATATTTGTTTCCCAATTTGGATTTTTTAGCACTAAAAGTCCCAACAACTCCGAATCCATAAATACTCCATCTAAAACTTGTCGAGATCATGTAGAAGTCAATGGCAGATGTTCCTTCCCTTCCCTGGGAAATCTTTTATTGCTTCAAATCTTTAGACGTTTTTGGATTTTTGACACCATCTTTTGTGCAACAAAATGAAAAAGTTGCAGTTATCATGCGACAAGTTGGGAAATTCACAGTTTTCTTTACTAGGGATGCACCGATTTTACTTTTTCAGATTCAGCTGAACCCCCGAATCGTTCATAAAGGATTTGGAAGAATACCGAACCAAATCTTAATTTGCCTATGCTAATTAGGTTTCTACTTCCGTGTTTACATGACAAAAAGTCACGTGATTGTTAGCATTCAGATTTGGTTCGGCCAGGAGCGGCGGAATCCGAATCCTGGCGAAAAAGGCAGAATCTTGGTGAAATCCCGAACTGAATCCTGAATTCGGTGCATCCCTACTTTTTACCACACATGCTTTTCCCGTTCAGATTTGCTAAATGTCAGGCATTCATGGAAATTAGTTTATTCGATTTCTCTAAATGAGAAAAATTAGAGTTGTATTTGCTCTCCAGAAATATTTATTTTCACTACACAAGTCCAGCTACACTACAGACTATTGGGGGAAATGTGATTAAAGGAGAATGCAAGTCAAAATGTAAAAAGCATACTGCCCAATAGTCCTCCTATTGTTTAGTAAAAACGCCACACTTTTGGCTCACCTAATCACATATTTACTCACACTTACTTCACATTTTCTAGAACAGGCAGCCATCTCTAAAAAGGTATTCTCCCTTCCTTTCCCTCCTTGCTTCATACTGCACATGTGTTTCATTCCCTCCCCCCTCTCCTCTGCCAGATCCGCTTCTGATTGGCTGGTGGGCATGTGTAGCTCAGAACAGGAGACAGGATCAAGTTACACACATGCTCAGAGAATAGGAAGGCTGCCGCTGGCACCTACAGGAAGGGGAGAGAGATTTCAGTGATGTCACTGTAGTCTTCACACTGCTGTAGGCTGCCAGCACCATATCTCAGAGAAGCAAGCAGGGATCTGGGAATTTAGATATGCAGTAAGTACTTAAAAAGAATGCCTTTAGACTTACTTTTAATTTATATTAACCTTTCATTGTCCTTTAAAGGTGCAAAGTTTGCTACAGGTCTAATTGTCAACAGCAAACAATCAGCTGGCAGCATCTTTTTAAAAGCAAATATCTAATTGTCGAATTGGTTTTTACACCACCAGGGCAAATGTCATGCCTTTATTACATATAGGGGTAGCATTCAAAATCTTCTCAAACTTGCAATACTATAAATACAGTACATTATACATGATATAAGTAAGTATGCAGTGCCACAGCCCAGATAGATATGTTGAATGAGCACAATATATTTATCAATCAAGATAAGGAATGACAGTTATTTTAAGGGACTTTTAAATGTGCTGTGTGTTACTTCCAATCACCTTGCATAATTTATTAACAACTTACATGCAAATCAATAAAAAAACGCTCAATTACAGTTCCATTTTCAGAAGGATATCATTATGTAATCATTAAAATTTCCCCTGTATGAAAAGAACACTGGCACAGTGCAGTAAAATGATTTATTTGAGGTTGGAATATAGAAAAAAATACACATTAAAGGGTTTTTTTATTTAATAATCTGTTGTAATATCCATTACAGGCTGTAAGCAGCCCAGCACAATAAAATGGTGGCATTTTGAATTTATCGTCATAATGCGTAGCTATCAGGCAGTAAAACTCCCAGCTGAACACAACAGAGTCTGTAAGCGGCTTCCACACCAATAATTACATGTCAATACGCTTGATGCATAAGCAAAATGATGAATTAGTCTCACAAGCCATTAGGCCTGCTGGTTTTTTTAAAGGACTTTTCCCCTTACATCACATGTTATTCACTGATAAAGCTGTCCTTTTATTGAGAAATATGTTTAAAAAAAATACTAATATTATAGCCGGCTGAAATCACTCGGCTGAAACTGTCTGTAAACTCTAGAATATGCTACCAGGACTTTTTAAAATTTTATTTTTAAACAATTAACATATACACTAAATTTATTTTCATTACTGGAAAATGATAATGAGACAAGTGCACAGCTAACAGGTTCCCCAATGGGAAAATGGGAAAATATATATTGATATATATATATATGATAGTGTGGCAAACATAATATAAGGGTATGCAGTGCAGTTTTGGGCTCCAGTCCTTAAGAAGGATATTAATGAGCTGGAGAGAGTGCAGAGACTGCAACTAAACTGGTAAAGGGGATGGAAGGGTTAAACTATGAGGTGAGACTGTCGAGGTTGGGGTTGTTTTCTCTGGAAAAGAGGCGCTTGCGAGGGGACATGATTACTCTGTACAAGTACATTAGAGGGGATTATAGGCAGTTGGGGGATGTTCTTTTTTCCCATAAAAACAATCAGCGCACCAGAAGTCAACCCCTTTAGATTAGAGGAATGGAGCTTCCATTTGAAGCAGCGTAGGTGGTTTTTTTTACGCTGAGGGCAGTGAGGTTGGGGAATGCCCTTCCAAGAGATGTGGTAATGGCAGATTCTGTTAATGCCTTTAAGAGGGGCCTGGATGAGTTCTTGAACAAGCAGAATATCCAAGGCTATTGTGATACTAATATCTACAGTTAGTACTAGTGGTTGTATTTATAGTTTATGTATGTGAGTGTATAGATTGGTAGGTGTGGGTTGTGTGTATGTGAGTGTATAGATAGGTCAGTATGGGTCTGTATGTGAGTGTATAGATAGGTCAGTGTGGGTCTGTATGTGAGTGGATAGATAGGTCAGTATGGGTCTGTATGTGAGTGTATAGATAGGTCAGTGTGGGTCTGTATGTGAGTGGATAGATAGGTCAGTATGGGTCTGTATGTGAGTGTATAGATAGGTCAGTATGGGTCTGTATGTGAGTGTATAGATAGGTCAGTATGGGTCTGTATGTGAGTGGATAGATAGGTCAGTATGGGTCTGTATGTGAGTGTATAGATAGGTCAGTGTGGGTCTGTATGTGAGTGGATAGATAGGTCAGTATGGGTCTGTATGTGAGTGTATAGATAGGTCAGTATGGGTCTGTATGTGAGTGGATAGATTGGTAGGTGTGGGTTGTGTGTATGTGAGTGTATAGATAGGTCAGTATAGGTTTGTGTGGGTTTACTTGGATGGGTTGAACTTGATGGACTCTGGTCTTTTTTCAACCCTATGCAACTATGTAACTACCGGTATGTAAAAACTAAGTAAGCTTTGCCAGAAAGGTCTATGTAAATACAGCCATGAGCACTCATAGAATCGCTGCACCTTTATCAAATGAAAAACAGGATTCCTTGTCTTTGAAAAATCCTTCATTCTCTGGGCCAGAGTCTCATGAGTTCTCCTCTCTCCCTTCTCCTGCTCCCCCCCCTCCCATAAGAATTCATAAGAACTTACTCCCCCTCCCACCAGAATATGTGATTTGAGCTACCAACCACTAGAGCTGCTGCAGGAAGCTATGGAGACCAAGCTAAAATGGCAGCTGCAATCTTAAACAAACGGAGGGAGCTTCTAGGGCTGTTTACTCAGGTATGGTAAAGCTTTCTGTAGAATAAATAAAGCTGTCTAGGTGGCACTAATGTGGCAAATCTATTGGCAGTAAAATATCAAAATGACTTTCCTTCTATAATAGGTTCCATACCTTCAAAGTATAGACATTTTCTTGTGGGTAAAGCGCTTGAACCTAATTTTCTTTGCCTAAGTGTGGGTATTTGGTGACAGAGAGCTCAGGCTCAGAAAAAAATCAAAGACTATGTAAAAATTCTAGGTATTGGCCAAAGGCAGTCCAACCAATATTTATTGACTCACATTCAGTCTCGACAAAACTGGTATCCCCTTTTGGGAACTGCAAATGATATTGTATATGAGTAAATATTTATAACTATGGGGTGATGTAGAGTTTTGAATGTAAATTGAGGAGTGATGTGAGATATAAACCTTCACAAATAATGATGAGAGAATTTTTTCTCCAGGATTCACAGCATAAGTCTGCATTCTGAATATTTTTTCATGAACCCACAGCAAACATTTTCTAAAAAAAACAAGAGAAAAACACCACAAGAAAATAAATGCCCATTGGCTTTAATGCATTTGGAGTAAGAAAAAAAAGTTGCGCGCATAAAAATTTTTCTGCAGTTTTACAAATCTTTTGGCGAAAATGGGCAGATTCACTCATCACTATTCACAAACATATATTTAAGAAACAGAGACATGGGGGATAATTTAAGATATGTCTACCCAGTTGGTTCCTAAAAACAGCATCTATGTATAAGGCTAGTAGGTTAGTGTTCAGTGCCACCAGACTTCAGCCACAGGCGCCATGTTTGATCATCGCAGAGTTCAGGTACCCCCCCCCCCGATCTACTGCCAGATTTAGCTAGAAGGACCCGGCAGCTGCACAGGGGGATTTTTTTAATGTACCTCTTTAATTTAGTATATAGGCCCAGTCAAAGCTACCACCCTAGGAACAGGCCCTCGAATGCCTATATGGTAAATATGACCCTGTTAGAGGGGTTCATCTAAACAATAAAAGTGTTGAGTGCTCAGCTTGCAAGAATTCATTATAACATTAATATGCATGGCATGGAATAGAAAATTAATTGGCTGTCTGTGTAGTGTAATACATCATTTTCTCTAAAGAGAAATCCAATCCGCTATCTCAGTTGGAAAGGGTAAAGGATTATTTTAAAATCATTTTGCATTGCTGATAAAGTCTGAGAATTCATCTTTGAAAATAATGTGCTACTTTAACTATCAACAATGTATGTGTGCGTGTGTAGGCATTACTGTATATATATATATCTGCCTATTATTTTTGTTCTTCACTTGCACTTTGATAATAAGTGATCTAATTTCTATTACATTACAAAATTCATTAGTGGATTTCGCACATAAGCAGTTGCATTCTGATTTCCTCAGCAAATGAATTATAAAGTAAGCAGTTCTCTCTGTGCAGACTATTTAATACTTAATATTGCAGGACCCCTCGACATCTGTGAGTCAAATTATCAAAATAATTATTAGAAACCGAAATTAAAAAATAATGGGCTAAACAATGCAAACAGAAATATGTTCCCATGTTCATTCTACATTGTGTGTGATAGTTTTATACCGATATGGGATCCATTATCCAGAAACCCATTTAACAAAAGTTCTGAATTCAGGAAGGTCATCTCCCATAGACTACATTGTAATCAATTAATTCACATTTTCCTCTATAATAATAAAACAGTACCTTGTACTAGACCCCAGTTTAGATATAATTAATCCTTATTGGCAGCCAAACATTTAATGCTTAAATGATTTTTTTTGGCAATACACAAACATATTTGCTATATTCATCAGTCTTGGTTAACCTCATACATGGGACCTGTGGACCTTAAACTAGCAAAATGCCTAAGTGATACCAGTGGAACCTGCCCCTTCAAGATGGTCAGACACAGACAGGTTTTGCCCTGAAGCAAAGAGAAGATTGGTTACTTGAAGGACAGAACGTTGCTAAAATCAATGATGTAATTGATATACAAGTAAATGGAATAATGAGATATTGGTTCTTCTTCCCAGAGTTTTACTCCTTCAGAGATTTCTGCAAAGGGCCATAAATTTAACTTGGTATTTGCTGATTATACCATAGAATATCATAAGGCATTCAGAAAACAGCAACAAAAGCAAAAAACAATAATACAACTTCTGAGTTGTATTTTCCCAAGTCATTGTAATAAACCAGACTGTATAAAATTGTGTTGGTATGCCTGGTAAGTAATAACAACCCTTAGGTTGCAAGGTGCTAAAGTGACAGCAGTAACACTGGCCTGTCTGGGCCAATAAATAATAAAGAAAGCACAATGCAGTAGCACACTGTCGTTTTGTAACTGTGAAAAAGATGATTTATTGGCTCAAAAGGAATCTGACCCAATAAATCACTGATTCTTTTTCACACTTGCAAATATTCTACAACAACTACTGTATTGTGTTGTATTTAAAAGGTCCCAAGACATTTCCAGGTGAGATTAATTCAGGCCAAACATCTGCATTCTGCAACCAGTAGAAATATTCAATCCAAAACCACAGTTGGGAAAAAAGGAAGGAAAAGGAAATGTATAGACACAGAAAAGATAAATATGTGAATTCATGGGTACAACTTAGATGAAGGAAAGTTATAATCAATGAGGGGCTCCCCCCATTCTAAGACCAAGTACTTGCATTACTTTGTAGGAAACAGAGTGGTGTGACCCATAACCACATTCTAGCAAAGGACTATCATACATCATACAGCCCAGAGCAACATGTTGCTCCTTTTGTAGACTAACCCCCATATGTAATAAAAGGCACTAAGTTTGCCAAAGAGCAGTAACCCATGGCAACTAATTAGATGCTTGCTTTTAAACAGGTGACCAGTAAATTCTACCTGCTGATTGGTTGCTATGGGTTACTGCTCCTGGGCATACGTAGTGCCTTTTATTATATAACCCCTATATCTTCATATATTCCATAGAGTGTACATATTAAACAAGTGTACCCCTTAATCACAACTGGAATTCTTTAGTTTACCCTTTCTGCGTAGTTTTTATAATGATAGTGATAACATTTCCATTTTTTCTTTAATGTCTCCAAAATACATCATAGTTATAACAGTAATGCAATATTCCTTATTCATTTAGCCATAGCTATATCATTGTCAGAGAATCAAGCTATTTTATCCAGAGCAGATTCTATTGATGTGTGCACTTTTTAGGTAACATGAAGAATCAACCTAATGTATTTCTTATTTATTTTGTAACATGTAAGTGCTTGAAAATGACCAGCAAGTCGATCAATTAGCTGGAAAATAAGAATGAGACACTGTACTGTAGAACAGAAGTTTGCACCACACTAACAGTATTACTAATTCATGTTTCCTGCAACAACCTATATCCTTTTCAAAAGGTCACTTACTAATATGTCTAGATGCTTATGAACAAGAAAAAAACATTCACCAAATTAACTTTTCATGGGCTTGTGCGGAAAGAATTTCACATTTGCTTGTTAGTATAGCTGATAGGAGCACTTACTCAACAAGTGTCCAGTCCCCAGAGAACAAGTCCTCAAATTGGTGCATCAGGAGGGATATATCTCTGTCACTGAGCCTATATACTTGTCTAGGGTTTCTACTCTAATTGCAGGAGCTCCTGGTTGCTTTATGAATTCCACTAATCCCATACCCAGTGTCTAGAGTAAACCATTACAGAAGCAAGTGCTCCCTCCAGCACCATTCCCCTCCTCCAGCAAGTGGTATCCAAGGAGAATGAAAGTAGGGGACGCTCAGTTTATGGTCTAGAGAACCAAATGACCTCTCTGGCCAATAAAAAGACTACAGACCAACCCATAGCTAAGTTACCCTTGTGGGGGTTTTACATGTAACAAGAGGGCAAACCCTTACCTTTACATTACATTAACCCCTTATTTTAATAACAAAGCCTTTAATTGCTTCAGGGTTGGATTGGGGGGTGCATGGTCCCAGGGGCCTCCACACCCCCCCCAGCGGTCTTCGCTGGACAGGCAAGCCCCCCACAAATATGTGTACATTATACTTAATAGATGGGGAGGGAACACAGTGGGGGGAGCACCAGTGGGGGTTGGGTCTGGTCCAACCCTGAACTGCTTTATCAGCAATTAAATACTAAACATATAGTACAGGTATCGGACCCCTTATCTGGAAACCCATTATCCAGAAAGCTCCGAATTACGGAAAGCCCGTCTCCCATAGACTCCATTTTAATCAAATAATTCAGAATTTTAAAACTGATTTCCTTTTTCTATGTAGAAATAAAACAGAACCTTGTAATTGATTCCAACTAAGATATAATTAATCCTTATTGGATGCAAAACAATCCTATTGGGTTTAATTAATGTTTTATTGATTTTTTAGTAGACTTAAGGTATTGAGATCCAAATTACGGAAAGACTCCTTATCTAGAATACCCTTGGTCCCGAGCATTCTGGATAATGGGTCCTATACCTGTATTCTAAATAATCAGTTTTCTGCTATGCAAGATGAGCCCAAAAAACTTATTGCTTCTCTGCTGCAAAGGAGAAACTATATACAAACAAGGTTTACATTTTTTTAATCAAATACACAGTTTTACAAAAGATAATGGCAAAAGAGGCATCTGGTTTTATAGGCTGTTTAGTTCTTTCTAGAATTAAACACATATTATCAGTAAATATTCCATATTGCAACTTAATTTCCCATAATATATAAACTTTATGAAGCCAAGCAGTGACATGCTGAAAGACTAAGCCTTTTTAGTGTATACATAGGTGGGCCCAGCAGCACCTGTGGCAGCTATTTCTTCTGTCACTCACTAGCAAATAATGTCAAATGACACAGGGAAGAAAGCATATTGTTTGAATTCAGAGACAAAAGCATTTATAGCATGAAACATGTAAATATTCTCTTTTTTAAGAAATCTTTTACAGTAACTAATCCAAATAGGAAATCCCTAAAGCTACAGGAACCAGCTGTGATGTTTAAATGCATGTATATCTAAATCTCATTTTTTCTGATAAGAAAGCCTCTGTCAGTAGCTTTGAAGGCTAATGTAAGAAGATATATAGTTCTATAGATGTTCACAATGGTTGTCTATATTGCAAATAAATATCACAATTCAGTTCTATGCTAATAGCCTGCATCTGACCAACTGAGATATGTGCTATTTAATTGTCTGTATTGATCATCAAAATTGTATTCTGCCTTTTTTGGCTATAAAACTAATAATGCAGGCCTTCATCCTCACTGCATCCTCAATGATGTGGGATAGCCAATTCATAACTAGGTTACAACAATTAAGTATGTAGCTGCCTATAAATTTGTAATCCCTACTTATTTGCCCTTTGGCTCACCTACGAACTGTCTCAATCCCCTCACTTCCCTCTCCCTGTATGCCATCAAATCGGGCCTACTTAGAATTTGGACCGGCTCTGTCAAGCTGCATTTCTGCAATGTCACTACTCCACCCCATGACATCATAAGTCTGCCCCCTAACCTTTACGTCATTGGCCAGTAAAGGCCTAAAGAAAAGAGTGCAACCTAACTTGTATGTGTAACTTTTACAGCTCATCTAGGGGTGCAGACTGATCTAATCCCACTATAGCCTCAAACCTTTTTTAATACTGTGGCTTTCTTTGTGTACCAGTTAGGGACCAATTAATAAAGAATTGAATGATTAGTGCTTAGTTTATATCCTCCTGCTCCTGTGTCATCACTCAGCTTCCACATAATCTATATCCCACCCACTATGGAAAGCAGAGGGACTTCAAGTCCCTTTAATATCTTTTAGTATCTTTTGTAATATTAATATCTTAAATATCTTTTTAAAGGACAATTGTTTTAGCTGATAATTTATTGTCCCAATATCTGTTTTAACTGATTTTAAAGTTGGGAGTTTAGTGTCTTTGTTTCCCCACAGTATATGAGGCAATATTATGGTCACTATTACTCAGTAGTTCCATTATGTACACATCTGTAATTTAAGCTTGCTAGAGACAACTACATTTAACACAATTTCTGGTTTGGTACAATTTGTGACTTAAAATTGTTAAGCAGTTATTCAAAAGATGATGAAATATGATGGTAGTACTGCTACTCCAGTCAATATCTGAGTTGTAAAAAATTCTCATGATTGTGACTTCAGACTTTTAGCCTTTTCTATTTGCAACAACTGTTGAGCCGATTCCAATTCCTAAATGAGGAGATCTATAAAATACTGATACAAGTAACTTGCCTGTTGCCTTATAACCTACCCATATGGCTTCAGGCCTACTAATAGCCACTCAAGTCTTTCAAATCACCCCTAGCATATAGATATACTCTCATTTTCTACTTACTCCATTTGTTTCAAAATGATATAGCTTTTATTATTTGCTGCCCAATCATGCAATTTAATCAAACCTGTTCTTGGAAATACCCATAATATCCTATTTCTCTCTCAGTGCTATTAACTCAAGCTTACCCATTGTAGTCAGTATAATACCGATACCTGTTTGCATGTTGTATTTACCAATCCTAAAGCCTTAGGTTCTGATTTCTGATTTTCCTAAATCCACCCAGCTGGGGGATGTTCTTTTTTCCCATAAAAACAATCAGCGCACCAGAGGTCACCCCTTTAGATTAGAGGAATGGAGCTTCCATTTGAAGCAGCGTAGGGGGTTTTTCATGGTGAGGGCAGTGAGGTTATGGAATGCCCTTCCTAGTGATGTGGTAATGGCAGATTCTGTTAATGCCTTTAAGAGGGGCCTGGATGAGTTCTTGATCAATCAGAATATCCAAGGCTATTGTGATACTAAAATCTACAGTTAGTACTAGTGGTTGTATTTATAGTTTATGTATGTGAGTGTATAGATTGGTAGGTGTGCTGGGTTTACTTGGATGGGTTGAACTTGATGGACACTGGTCTTTTTTTAACCCTATGTAACTATGTAACTATCATTTTCCCTTACAATGTCCATGTCCCGATCTAACCTGCTTTTCACAGTATTTCTCGTTGTTACATTCCCCTTGTTTAAAATCTCCTCCAACATTCTAGCCATGGTCTCCCCTGAAACACTTGCACCATCATCATTGCTAGCCCATCCTGGCAAAAGAGCCAGAAAAATCAGCCTAGAGGGTACATCTCGTTTAGTCATATGGAATATTGCTTATATTTTCCCACTGCCAGGAGGGCTTTATGACTGGAAAACAAAGAAGCCTACAATACTGTGTGTATCCTATTAACAGCTATTAATAGGTAAGACATGGAGAGTATCTGTAATAGCCATTTCCTTAGTTCCTATAGTGATGAGAAAAAAAATCACAAAACGGGAAAATTTGGTCTAACTGTATTGGGGTCAATGGGAAGGTGAAATTACATTGTGGTTAAGGTATTTTTAGCTCTGCAATAGCATAAACATTGCTATACCCTGTCAGAAAAGCTCCTTTACACAATGCTACAACTAAAAGGCTCCAATGTTGGCGATTTATTCCAAACACTGCACCCGGACAGCTCCTTAGACAGGGGGAGGGCCCCCAATCCCTTTAGATTACATGCACAGCTAAAGGCATATAATAATGACGTCTGTGTTCCTTCATGATTTTTTCCAACACAACAAACCAAATTTTTTGGGTAGTAAAGCTCAACAGAGAAAAATCATCCATGCCAACTTTAACAGTACAATTCAGTGATACAAAAAAAGCCCAATATAAGCCCAATAAATAGAACTTGTTTCTAAATTTGTTTGGTCTACTGTTTTTTTAAATATAATATATATATTTTTCAAGTGAAACAGAAAAATGGCATTCCCAGCATATTGCTTGAAATATTGCACCTGTTAATTATAGAAGGAAGGATTTGCTACAAGATATAGAATATCCATTTTAATGAATTGACAAACTTCACCTTTAGCATTACTATGGGTATGCATAGATATTAAATATATGGAGAATGTGTGTGATAAATTAATCATTTTATTTTACCACTAATTTAATGCGCCACAAGTCTCTATAATACAGTATTTAGTCAGTTGAAAGTAATAATAGGGCAGTTATGATTCTATTTTGTATTTTACTATATTGATGTAAATGTTTTTGCTATCAATTTCTTGAATGTTTTTATTTTTGGTGATTATTTTGGAAAGATTTCATTGCATTTTGTCAGCTAGTATTATTTGATATTTAACATATTGTCAAAAAAACACCCCAAAAAAATCCTACATTCATTGTCCTAACATGCAAACATTGCAGTATGTTTCAAGCATAATTGCCACTTATTTTAAAAGACAATGTCATTTTTTTCAAGCACTCTTTTTTTTTATAGTATAACATTCACAGAGGCTTAACACAGGGGAAACGTGATTACATTAAAGACAATTACATGAATAATTCATGACATCACATTTTGTAGTCCCCATGTTAATAAGCAGGAAACCAAGAGTTTATTTCCTAGCAAAAAATATTCCCATCATTGTAATTATATGCATAATGTGGTCTATTATTGCTCAAGAAATTAAACAAATCTATCTGACCAAACAAAGGAACAATATTGTTTTGAACAATATATCTAATTTTCATCCAAGGAATGTTTTAGAGGGAGAAATCCCAGAAAAATGGTCTTTCTTGTTATTATAACTAATGCTGACAATAATATTTCTATTTTATATCTTTTTTTTCTCAATCATAAAAACAGAACCATAAATTATGAAGAAATTCAATCTTTTTTTCAAATGATATAGAAATTCACTTCTTTGTTTGGCCGTTTATTTCTGTGGACGGTCAACAATCAGGGAGCAAAATGAAGGTGTTTATTATGTTTGTTTAGAATTCTGTTTCTCTTTTGAGTTCACTTGTTATGTTATGTTTTTTAATGGCTTTTATGATATATGGGTTGTAATAAAAGAACAAAGAGTTGGGAAATTAAAAAGAATTTTACTCTGCACCAACCAGTGGAATTAATTGTATGATAGTACTAAAAGCCAGGAACATAGTTTATTTTTGTAATAAAAATAATCATTGTATTTACTGCATTTATTTAGCTTCATGTAATTCTGTTTTGGAAGAGTGGCACCTTTGTTGGGATGTGTCTTCTAGTCATCCAGTTTTGCCATCTGGTTTCCATTCCAACAAATCTTACTGTGGACAGCTCTCGGGCTTTGCAGTGAGGTCAGAACAAGCCCCTGCTGAGATAGCCACTCATTATTCTTGTTAAAAAGAACCCAATGTGACATGTGGATGTCCGTATCATTCTTTGCTATTATAATATTCCCAACAAGCAAAACACGAAAGGAACAATCAAGCATTTACATGAATCATACAAAGCAATTTATTCATACAACATGACAATGCATTGGATGGGCGCTTACTGTATACTGTTATTTATAATGGAATTGCTTTACAGCCCTGATATAAGTGTTATACAAGGAAATGTAAACTGAGAGCATTTCATGTTTCCTCCAGAATAATATAAACACCCCCTACATAATTAAAATACAAAAACATGCCATTACCTACTGTATATGATGGCATTATTTTACATGGCACTGTAACTAGAATCAGTAGTAACAAAATTTGTAAACTAAAACTGGGAAATGCAATGATTTCAGTAAATATTCTATGCTATACTCACTTGGAGTTGGTAGCATTTACAGATTGTATACCTATCTACCCACTTCACATGCTTCATTATCCATCATGAACAAAACAGTGAATCCTGATTACAGAAAAGAATGTCTTTGATAGTTGTATCCATGTATGCCGGGCAGAACTGTGATACACCACTTTCCTACACTAAATACTTCATATTGCTGTATCCATTCTGACTGCAATGTTCTCCAGGCATTGAATCACATCAAATAAAACGTGATTCTGAGCTCATCACTACCCTTCATCACAATTCAGCCATCATTGCTCATAATGACACCTTTAGATACAAAGATATAGCTGTTTCAGTATTAGATGCCTTGCAGGGAAAAGTGTCTAGAGGATACCATCTATTAACAGAAATGGTGTTTTTTTACTAGTTTGCTCTGATCAACCTCATCTTCTTTTTGCCCCATTAGAAATGTAACTATTAAGGTGATTATGTGTTTATTAGGAAAGTACTGCTGAAAATGGTAATTTAAACAACAGCAGCCATTATATATTGTTTAGCACAAAAGCAAGGCATGATACAAACTATACTGCCTGAGTTCCTTAGATTCTACATAAAAATCAAATTCCACTCATTAACAACACCTTTGTTTCATTTATGCAATGATAAACATCTTGCTTAACAAAATAAAATACCTACGTGCCCTAAAATAAATGTTGTTACACTGACCCCCCCCCCCACCCCACCTATGCAGCATCAAAAAAAGATTTTGGGCAGCAATAAGCAGCAATTTTCATGTAAGTAAGGACATTAATACTCTGTATAAGCAAGCTCGGGAATTTCTCATCTTCAAACACACATCAAAAAGAGGAGCGTTGCTTCTTTTAGGGGCTACAGACTTGTGGGTGTTTTTTTGCACTGCCTAAGGGTATCATTGGAGGTTAAAATTCCCAGTAGTAGTTAGCACCAATGGACCTGCTCAGATTTACAGTCCCATAGGAATTAATAAATTACAGTCTGAAATATCATGTACTTGTATCATGTAGTCTTCTATACTTCAGTGTGAACACAAGGATATAGCATATGCAGATAACAACAATCATTTATAGCACAGGTAACCACCCTCCACTGGCTTTTGATATATTGATGATCTAAATTCATAAATGATTATTTAAAAAAACGTTACATTAGAAACAGAAATGGACATGTTTCAACAGTCCTCCCATAATTCAGAGCTTTCTGGATAATGGGTTTCTGGATAGTTATAATATAATTTTAGTTATAATATAAGATATTAATCTTCCTTTGGCTTCTCTACTAACTCTCTTAAACACTCTCTTATATACATTTGCCAGACTTATTGACTGTTCTCAGTCAAGAGAAAAAGTTGCAGTAGGTTCTGTGTTTAGGTGAAAAGAGGCAAGGATTTTAGTCTTTTTTTTCTAGGTTTATTTTTCTAGGAAAATGTCATTGTTGCCACAAAAATTTCCCCAAACTTTCCCAAGCCTAGAAAGGTTTTTCCTTGATTTTATTATGAACCCTGAATAAAAAGGTTAGATTGGAAACGTTTTCTTGGATTAGGCAGTAGAGAGAGATTGAGCAATGAAACCCCAAATGATTATATCATTCTTTACACTGATGTCCTGTCAGGTGTAAAAAGGTCAACTGAAATATCATTGTTTGAAAAGGTTCTTCATTGTCACCTGTGCTGATCCTTAAAACAGTTGGGTAATTAACCAATAGGTATAAAGTGCTAAATGGAAGAAATTGGTACAATCACCCTTTTTAATATGCATGATACCTTTCAAGGTACAGCAGGAATTTGCAACTAAACATCTTGACTCTGTTCACAAAATGCACTTCTTGCTTGTCTGAAAGGTCTTTATTGTTCTCACCTGATCCTTAACTCAGAATGTGACTCAGTGGGGGTGAACATGGGCAATATATTTGGTTGGCATTTGGGCTACTGAGATCTATAGCAAATATATTTTATATTAGCAGTACCTTCTAAGGCTTTGCATGGCTTTTTTCAGTTCATACCAATTATCTGGCTTATATTTTTACATGGCGTGAACAGTCTTCCACAAGGTATGGAAATCCTATTCATCTATCACAGGGGTCCCCAACCTTTCTTACTCATAAGCTATAATCAAATGTAAAAACATTGGAGAGCAACACAAGCACCATAAAAGTGCATGGAGGTGCCAAATAAGGGCTAGGATTGGCTATTAGGGGCCTCTATGCACACTATCAACTTACAGGGGCTTTATTTGGTAGTAAATCTTGTTTTTATTCAACCAAAACTTGCCATCAAGTCAGGAATTCAAAAATAACTCCCTGGTTTGGGGGCACTGAGAGCAACATATAAGGGGTTGGGGAGCAACATGTTGCCCCCAAACCACTGGTTGGGGATCACTGATCTATCAAGTTATTTTGAAGTTTTGCCCTAAGACTTATATATATATGGTTTATCACATGAAAACTCATGGGCGAGATTCAATTTGAGATCCAATTCAGAAAAACTTATCTATTTGTTAATCATGTGATAACTAAATTAGGAGAAAAGTTTTTTCTCCTCAAATTGAATCTCATCCATGAGCTTTCACTTGATAAACCAAGAAATAACTTTTTCTTACTGAATTGAATCTGGCCCATAATGTGTTAAAACCGAGATGCTCATCTCAAGTACAAACCTTTATTGGGTTCATACATTTTCTAAAGAAGGACAACTGGCTGCAACTGTAATGGCAATGGCTTCGACAATATAGAAAGCCTTGCAGTATTAATTTCCCCTTAGTTAAATGATCAACAACTGCACTAAGCTTATATGAAAAAAGAATTTAATAAGCTTTCTCTTCAGGAACAATATGCTACAGTGGTTTCCAAATTCACTCATCAAGCAAATCTTTCTAAACTGAAGTACTGGAACAGATTTATGCCAGATAAATATGTGGTGTTAATTAAAAAGGGAAGGACATCCAACCTAGTTAATCCAACTACCTATTCGTTATCGCTGTATTGTTTTATTGTGTTTATTATTATATTTAGAACTGTATGATGATATTGGAACATAAATAAAATGTATTTCTATGTACAAGTCTGTTATCCCAACAGAGAAATACATCTGCAAAAAGAAAAAGAAAAACTAAATTATATATATATATATATCTAACTCAATAAAGAAGCAATTTCTTTATATTATGTAAGTAAAAATATGCATATACGTTCTTGCTTGGACCTAATTAAAGATCAAAAACTCAAATTGGTTGCAGTCATGGTTACATACAGTAGTTACATAGGAGGAAGTTCAACCCTTCCAAGTAAACCCAGCACACACAACCTATACTTACCAATCTATACACTCACATACATAAACTAAATATACAAACATTAATACTAACTGTAGATATTAGTATCACAATAGCCTTGGATACTATGCTTGTTCAAGAACTCATCCAGGAAATGACCTACAAGCCCTTTTAAATGGATAGTTCTTCTTTAAGTTAACCTTTAGTATGTTATAGAATGTCCTTTTCTTTATACATTTTAACTGGTCTCTATTATTATATTTTTTACAGTTAATTATTTGCCTTCTTCTTCAGTCTCTTTTCAGCTTTCAAATGGGGGTCACTGACCAGAGCACCTAAAAAAAAAACCTATTGCTCTGTGAAGCTACACTTTTATTGTTATTGCTACTTTTTAGTATGTATCTTTCTATTCAGGCCTCTCCTATTTATATTTCAATCTCCCATTCAAACCACTGTCTCATTGCTAGGGTAAATTGAAAACTACAAACCAGATGGACATCATTTGAAAAATATAAAAATAAAAAAATAAAGACAAGAACCAAATTGTCCAGCAGACAGAGGGCACCCATTCTGATTAGAAGAAAGCAGGTTCCATCTTAATTTTCGGAAAGGGTATTTTTACAGTTAAAATTGCATCGTTGTGGAATTCTCTCCCTATATCCGTCGTACTGGCTGATACTTTAGCTTCAAAAAGGGGTTGGATGGCTTTTTAGCAAGTGAGGGAATACAGGGTTACTGAAAACATCTCCTAGTACAAGTCAGAGGGCTTCAAATGGGTTTTTTTTTGCTTTCTTCTGGATAAACTAGCACTTGGCCAGCTTTATATAGACATAAAAGGTTGAACTTGATGGACATGTGTGTCTTTTCAACCTTATGTACCCCCTATTTGGCTGTAAAACAGTCAAAGCATGGCTAGTTTAGGTTTAGAGCATGGGGTACATGCGGTTCAATCCTTCAGGATGGGCCTTCGCTATGTGGAAGTAACCGTGTAGTGTCACTACAACTCACTGTATCTGTGTGCAGTGCAATTAAGCAAAAATGGGCGCCAGAAGGTTTTTGCAGTTGAACAAATGATAACTGGGTTTATTGTCAAATATAATATGCATCTTGAGATAATCAAATCAAGATGCAGGGTAATAATACTCACAATACAGATAGTATATGATAGTGGTACAACAAGAGAGGATGCACACTGGTTTATCCCACCTCTTTTTGGGAAAATGGGCAGGTTAAATGCACCTGGTCAGTTAGGCACCCCTATGGAAGCAGTCTGGATTGATACCTCAGTCCTGCAGGTTAAATACCTCTAACTTTAAGGGGCTGATTTACTAAGACACGATTTCGAATCCGAATTGGAAAAATTCCGATTGGAAACGTACATTTTGCGATTTTTTCGTATTTTTTGCAATTTTTTTTTGGCGTCTTTACGATTTTTGCGTAAAAACGCGAGTTTTTCGGCGTCTTTACGATTTTTGCGTAAAAACGCGAGTTTTTCGTAGCCATTATGAAAGTTGCGCAAAGTCGCAATTTTTTCATAGCGTTAACACTTGCGCGCAAAGTCGCGCCTTTTTCGTAGCGTTAAAACTTAAAAGGCGCAACGTTTCGCGCAAGTTTTAACGCTACGAAAAAATCGCAAAATTACCGATCATTCCGAAAAAAACGCAATCGGACGCATTCGGCCCGTTCGTGGGTTAGTAAATGTGCCCCTAAGAGTCCTCCAGCCAACTGTGGATCAGGGTTTAGATACTGCCTGTTTCCTATGTCTCAACTGTGGACCTACGCTGAGGCAACATTGCCTGTATGGAAGGGTACTTCCAGCTACTTTCCTTGGTGGAGCCAAAACTGCTCTTGCTTCCTTCCCTCTCTATCTCATTTTCCTAGAAAGTGCTCTACAAGAGTAACTATCTAACTGGTCCTTGTCCCTGTCCCCAACTTCACTAAAGTAGATGATGACTCTAGGGTAAATTATGGCTTTACTGGGGCCTTGTTCATCCCAGGCTCAGAGGACCTTCCACCTGAGACACAGAGGTAGCCGAAGAGGAAGATCCACCCCTTTGCTAAACACTATATTGGAGTGCATAGGGAGTGGTCAACCAAATAACCAACAAGGCATAAGATCAAAGGATAAACTTTGCCCAGTAACAGCATAAACTAAGGAAGTTGTAGGGTTTAAAGCCATAGGGGAATGTTAACCCTATGGGTCCCTACACCTATATATATATATGTATATATATATATATATATATTCAAAGTTTGAATAGCCTTTGTGTAGGCCGAAACGTCAGCCTCCAAATAAAGTTTTCTTTATCACCTTTAAGTCCTGTGATGGGCGGATCTCCATTACATTCTGAATACCTTATTTTCCAGACTGCACCCAGGCCATCAGAAAGAGGAATTATACGTGAGTACCTGCTACCATTGACTTTATATATATATATATACAGTATATATATATATATATATATATTATTGTTTTTATCTTTTCTACAATAAATATGTTTTAGTATCTTTGGAGTGTGGCTCTGTTGGACTTGACTCACAATGGGAGCATACACACCCATCTACAAGAGTGTAATTGCAAGTGTGCATCATACCATATGGGGTTAGAGGGGTTGAACTTCATGGACTTGTCTTTTGTCAGCCAAATTAACTATGTTACTATGTAACCCAGAGTAATCATGCAGAAGAAATAGGAACCACCATCACAGAATCTCATCAAACTGGCATATACATATTGATACGTATTTCCCTTTAACATCTTTTGCACTGAGCCACCATTTTGTGATATTCAACGCAACACTCACTGATCACCTGACAGGAACAACAAGAAGTGTACGAGTACAAGACGTGACGTCCATTCATTGGCTGATAACCTAGCATGTATGTGTGACCTGGGTTTGAGCGTAATTACAAAGCATTATATGATCCATAGGGAGGGATTTGAGTATTAAAACTGGAGAATTTTATTGGAGAAATCTATGTTTCATGATTTACTTGAAGTACTTGTTACTTGTGAAGTATTTTTATAGAGAACGGCAGTGTTAAGAGTTGGGATATAGTTTCTCTTTAATCATGGACAAAATATTGAGCGTCTCCATGTGTGCTATTGCTGTTAAAACTCTTTTCCCTCCTCATTCCCAATCATCTCTCTGTTTATGGTATATTATATAAATGATCTGAAAACAATATTTATCTTCATTCTCTTCCCTCAGGAGACACCTCGCCAGATTTCTTTGTTCAACTTATTTTTATTGCGCCATTAATGTTTGCTCTGTTTCATCTGTGCAACAATAAATGAGAGTCAGCGCAGAAAATCTTAGGGTCATGAACTACAGTATTTTGTGCGCAATTATAGTTTTAGCATTAGGAGAACTTAAGAATGTTCAGTTCCACACAAATGGTTAAAAGAAAACGGCATGCCACTAGATTTTTACAGCTATAAATGTATGGACGCATTGAGAATAATTGTACATAACAGTAATAATAGGTGTTGTCTAAATTGTGAAGGTGCCACATTCAGACCCTGTCTGTGATAAGACCTGTGTTTAGAAAACTATCTTTTCTAAGGTTGTCAAAACTGATAGTCGTCACATATACATTCTGTTTTGTATTTCTGAAAAGCTGCTCCAAATGTCCTTAACATTGTTACATGAAGCTAATATCTGATGCATTCCATATAAATACATATATATTATGTGTGTGTGGAGGGCTGTGACCCAAATGATAGAAGAGTCGAGAGGAGGAAACAGCGACACCCAATGTAATTTTCAGAACACACTGGATCGGTTGGTGACAATATATTTCTCCAGTTTTCTTTTTTCATAGTGCTTTAGCCACTATTAGTGCTATTTCATACAGAAATTATGAACATTTTGCTTACAGGTTTTTCCCTCTGCTTTCTTAGTTGCACAACACCCCTTAATTCACAATGAACCCCCTCCCCTTTTTCCTAGGTTATAACTCACCTGAAAAATACAATTAAGGCTCATTTATAAACACAAACAACTTTGGACCTTAGCAGTAACCCATGCCAACCAATTAAATGTGTACTTTCATTGTTCAACTTTACTTTGGCCAGTGTTATAAATGAGCCCCAGTGAGTGAAGACACCCCTATTATTTCTACTATCCCTGAGACAAGATCTAAGGCATTTCATACCCTTAAGGTGTCCATACACGCACCGATAATATTGTACGAAAGTTTCGTTTCGTACGATATTCGGTGCGTGTATGGTATGTCGGCGAGTCGACCGATATCACAGGAAGCTGCTGATATCGGCCGACTCGCCGATCGGACCAGTTTGAAAATTTTGATCGGGTGCCATAGAAGGCACCTGACCAAAATCTCCCTTCAGTGCTGAATCGGCAGAAGGAGGTAGAAATCCTATTGTTTCTACCTCCTTACCTGCCGATTCAGCCCTGAATGGTGTGTGGCGGATCTGACGATGTTTCGTGCGACCATCGTCAGATCGCCACGTGTATGGCCAGCTTAAGAGAAGAATACTTAGAAGATATGATAACTAACAAACTTTTTGGCAATGGGAATATATTAATGCAACATGATATTTAGAGCTTCAATTATAGCAGATAAATACATGTTCACTATATAGCATAAAATATATATTTGTTTTATCTAAATTGGAAACCAAAGTAATCAGTTAGATGTGATACAGAGTCAATGTTGGCAATAGTTTTGACACTGTGCCACAGAGGGCTAACTATAAAACTATTTACACTCAGCAATAACAACATTAGTGTTCAATTCACTTGGCACAGATCAGTTGAGACTTTGGGTGCAAGAGAACCCTGGAATTAACATTAGGTCCAGGGAGTGGTAGCCTCACTTATGAAGGGTACAGTAAGGAATTGTTAGTTGCAGGTCTTCACTTCCCAAAATGAAGCACAAAGATTCCTCAAGATTTTTAGAAATATCCCTTAAAACCATAGAAGTCATGGAAGTAATTACTGTGCTGTGGCTATGTGCAAAGTATCCCCAGTATAAAGTATGCGCCCAGGTCCTGCACTGCTTTGCACCTCAAATTTATTATTAATACTTGCCTGGCCACACTACATATCAAGGGCCAAGCTATAAATAACCTTCTAAAAACAACATTATTGAGAGTTGGAGCATGTTACCTACTGTAAACTAACTTTATGATCAAGAGCCCATTATCATCACATTAAAGTGTTACTGACACTTGAAAACTACTCATCAAAATATGAATGTACATAAAAGTTACCTATAGGTAACTGAAATGGCTGCTTTTGTAATTGTTCCTTGAAGTCCCTAAACCTGACTGTTTTGCCAACCTGACTGCCCCTTCTCAACCTGTCAGTTATAGCTTCTAATGCTAACGGCCTCCTGCTGCACAAATATGGCAGCCCCCTCATAGAGGAACATGGGGGATCAAGATAGGTAGTGTAAAAGCAACGGTCATACTTTTAAGGCAAAAGTATAAATAGCATGCAAAGGAAATGTTATAATAGATGTTAAAAATTGTTAAATTTCTGGTGTCAGTATCTCTTTAGTAAACACTATAGAGCCAGCAAGTTGTGCAGCCCTTTACAATAATTTATAACAAACAGGTCTCCATAATTTAAGAAACAAGGATTACAGAATAAAAATAGGATTGGCTGGTTCTTCTCGCAACATAATTGCACCCTTCGTTCCCCTCTTCTCTACCCTAATCCAAATGCTTACTCATTTTTAAGGCATTTTCTCAGCTCTAGCTCTTACAAGCTAGAGATCTATGGGTCCTACTGCCATACAGGCCATAGCTACTCAAAGTGCAATTACCTTTTATCTCTTTTGACAACAAAGCGTATTTTGAACAGAATGTGTAGGTGTTGTCCAGAAACCATGCTTTGGCACATTATCATTTCGCTTTTTGTTTACCTACTAGTTGGATGTAGTAGTATTTTGATCTATATATACAAACGTCAGAAGCAGACGTTTTTTAAACTACTTTTCATATCTCAAATAGTTCAGCCTCACAGTGTAACCTGGGAAATATGTTTGAAACACAGAATGAGGCTATTATATTCATAGTCTTTCTGAGTCCCACTTTTCACCCAGCATCACTAAATAGTGCCTAATGTATTTTTTGCATTTAACTGAATCTATACTCTTTTAAAGCTCCACCAGGAACTGATTATCATAATTATATCTGTTTCTATGGAAACCCTTAAGTCTATCAGTTTTGATTCATTATATTGTTATACCTTCTAGCAGTTTCTAATTATTAGGTACCCATATAAAGTCTCGGTGGCTGCTGTTACTGCAGAAATTAGCTCAGTATAGAACAGTTACAGTTTTTAACTCCTGCAGAACTGGTCTGGTTAGATAACGAAATCTCACAGCTAGGAATAATGACTTACAATGGTAAAGAAACAGATGAACTGAAGTTACGTGAAGATAAGGATAATCTGTTTATCAGTGTATCTGTATTTTTAACCCATAGATAAGTGATGAAATGAAATATAAAAATATTGGCTACTTATCACTTTAGAATCAACAAATGAACATGAAAGGACATTTTATGACTTCATTGTGTTTGTCCCAGTTGGTAACATCCCAATATTATCAGACAGAAATGTTATGCACCATTTACATTTCTTTCTTTACTTATTCTTATGTCCTCCTGTATTGGTGACCAAGAGGGTTACAGCAATTACAACACTACTAGCAGCCAGTTTCCACTCTACTTAATGGGAAAGGAGTAGCCTGTGTGGCTGGCAGAGTTTATAATCACAGTGTGCTGTTTTCCAGTAGTAGAGGCTGCCATTGGTTCTTCTGAATAGCCCCTTAGTAAACATTAGTCCAGGGCATATAACATATACATTTGTGAAGTTTAAGAGGAATCTGAAAGTCACAGAGGAGTCCTGTGACCATATACAGTAAATGCACAAGGCTGCAGGCCAGGAGCAGTGAGTTTGAAGAGGACTTCTAATTCCCTTATACATTTTAATAGCAAGTACATTATCCCATATAATTCTCAATGTGACAGCACTGAATGTGAGCAGTAGATCATAGGGACCTTGAGGGCATGTTATAAGTGGCAGACACAGTGCACTAACTGCACAAGAGACACTTTATTAGATTAAGAATTGTCTGGAGAATAGAATAGAGAGTACAAAGTGTCAAGGAACACAAGATTTTGGTAAATACTGTATAAACAGATGTTTATTACCTTTTGAAAAGAACCATTTCAGTACATGCAGGTGTACTCTAGTTTGTACAGAACTATTACTACTATGTAACAAAAAGAATCCTGTGTTGCCTGCCATTTCTATTCTGTATTTGTAGTTATAGAACAATATTAGTGAAAACATGGGAAAAAAATATGTGCCTTTGTCTGCAGCTACTTTTCTGAAAGAAATGTGTGACCACATGATAATAGAGTTGCTATTCTCTTCTGAAGCTAATGCTTGCTCTAATTATAAGGCATTTCTGCCACCAGTGACACCAGGCTCTAATGGAACCAATTTAGGAATATCTCAATTTTTCCTTTTATATTTCTACCTGAAGCCTATATAATACCTATAACATCTAATTGTTGGATGTCAGGTTCTCTAGAGCACCTTAGCAGCCCTGGCCTGACACAGATGACACTGCCCAATTAGCATCCATCTATAATAACTTATTTCTCCTCTATTTTTTCTGGGACCATCCCTATACTTTGACTGCTCAACCATAGCTTAGTTCTGCTTCCTTCCCTATACACTCTGTGCCGAATTTCAAACTAGCAGTCTGTTATTTGCTTTGTCAAAAAATTATAGTTTGACTTTGGAAAAGATGTGTTTAGGTAAACTGAAAACGAAAAACCTTTAAAGTGATTTCCCTGTTACTTTGCAGGTAGAGGGACTATTCTTTAAACATGACATTGTGTCACAACCCACTGCAGCTATTTTGTGCTTTGCTTTGGAAGCATAAAACCATAGCCCAAGTTAAAACAAATGTGATTAACATATTTAAAAGCCAATCAACCAAATTAGTGCTTATTTATATTTCTAATGATTCCATTGGCTTGCATTAATCTATTCATTATTGTCTAATGAGTATACATTACTAAATATCCCATTCCTGATACCCTGATATATGCATGTCATTTTCCCAAAAACATTCTGTTTAGTCGAACATATTGACATACAGTAGGTTCTTTTGCACGGAGTGGTAACCAGAAACGCTAATGAAACAAAGCCTATATTTACAACAATTTTAAGAATAAATGATGAAATTATGTGTCGGTGATTTAGTTTAACTTAAACATAAACCCAGAACTAGACAGTACTGTCTTACAGATAAGGCAAAATGTATTATGACTTTGCTTTATGACAAAAAAATGTGTTACATTCAGTGTTATCTTTCTGCAATCTAAGGCAACAACCCGCAAAAAATGTTCCAAGATTTATAATGCGTCAAAATTGCAACAAACCTGTGACAGTTCCGAATCTGAAAATACGCTATCTAAAACCTGTCGAGATCATGCAGAAGTTAATGGCAGATGTCCCTTTTACAACTGGAAGATCTTTCTTTGTTTTGTGGTGTTTTCGTGTTTTTGGACACTACAAAAATGCTGCAGTTATCGTGCCACGTTACCAAAAAGTTACCATTTTTGCAATTTTTTTCATTCGTGCTTTTTTGGTTCAGATCTTTTGATAAATACCTGCCATTCATGGAAATTATTTTTTTGTGGTTTCAAACAAATATAAATCAGCAAAAAAAAAGCAGTTTTAGCAAACCCCCCCATTTACTAACAATCCAATTCGGATTTTTGGTGCTAAAAGTCACAGGAAAAAAACGTCTTGACTTTTCCGAGATTTTCTGATTTTCTATACTTCAAATGAATAATTATTATAATTATAATAATTAATATAATTAATAATCCGAATCTGAGAATTCGCCAGCTAAAACTGAGCTCATATAGAAAACCGAGATCATATAGAAGTCAATGGCAGATGACTATTCCCTTCCCTGGAGGATCCTTCTTTTGCTTTTGGATTTTTGATTCTGTTTTTTTGTGCAACAATTCAAAAAAGTTGCAGTTTCCATGCGACAAGTAGAACATTTCTCAATCTTTGGACTTTTCAGCGACTTTTCCCACATATGCTATTTAATTTCCAATTTCTAGTGACATTTGTGAAAATGAGTTTATTTGAATTTTAAAATAAAAAAAAAATTAGAAATGTTACAGTTTTAGTAAATCTGATTAAAGTCCGACAGGTTTCAAATACAAAAAAATCTTATTTTTTTCTACTGCGCTTATTTTCTGTGACTTTTTTGTACTTTGAGACAAAATATGTGTGCGACAAAATTGTATTGTCGTGCCAATTACGGAAGTTTTGGATTCATTCAAGCTTTGGTATCGTGACTTTCCTTGGCTCAGGTTGGAGCTGCAGAGTGCCATTGAGCCCTATGGGAGGCTTTCCTTGGGCCGGGTTGGAGCTGCAGAGTGCCATAGAGCCCTATGGGAGACTTTCCTTGGGCCGGGTTGGAGCTGCAGAGTGCCATTGAGTCCTATGGGAGACTTTCCTTGGGCCAGGTTGGAGCTGCAGAGTGCCATTGAGCCCTATGGGAGGCTTTCTTGGGCCAGGTTGGAGCTGCAGAGTGCCCATTGAGCCCTATGGGAGACTTTCCTTGGGCCAGGTTGGAGCTGCAGAGTGCCATTGAGCCCTATGGGACACTTTCCTTGGGCCAGGTTGGAGCTGCAGAGTGCCATTGAGCACTATGGGAGACTTTCCTTGGGCCAGGTTGGAGCTGCAGAGTGCCATTTGAGCCCTATGGGACACTTTCCTTGGGCCAGGTTGGAGCTGCAGAGTGCCATTGAGCCCTATGGGAGACTTTCCTTGGGCCAGGTTGGAGCTGCAGAGTGCCATTGAGCCCTATGCGGACACTTTCCTTGGGCCAGGGTTGGAGCTGCAGAGTGCCATTGAGCCCTATGGGAGACTTTCCTTGGGCCGGGTTGGAGCTGCAGAGTGCCATTGAGTCCTATGGGAGACTTAACTTGGGCCGGGTTGGAGCTGCAGAGTGCCATTGAGCCCTATGGGAGACTTTCCTTGGGCCGGGTTGGAGCTGCAGAGTGCCATTGAGCCCTATGGGAGACTTTCCTTGGGCCAGGTTGGAGCTGCAGGGTGCCATTGAGCCCTATGGGAGGCTTTCCTTGGGCCGGGTTGGAGGTGCAGAGTGCCATTGAGCCCTATGGGAGGCTTTCCTTGGGCCGGGTTGGAGCTGCAGAGTGCCATTGAGCCCTATGGGAGACTTGGGTATCCGGTTCTCTAAAGTTTACAATTTAATATTCCTTTACTATGCACAGTATTATCAGGATCAGTTATTTTACCAGCAGGTTTTACAAGGGTGGGAGAAAACCAGAGGAAAGCACACAAACAATGGGAGTTCATATAACCGCAGAGATTTGCTTTTAGCTAAACCACAACTTACTTGCCTTGTTTCATTTGTCCCCTGCACGTCTCCTGAAATCTCTAATACTGAACTATTCCTATTAGTATAGCGACCATATTTTTTTTTGTAAGATCTTCAGCAAATTGATCTAATTGAAGATCTTCTCTGTGAAAGAATATTGTATTTCTTATCACTTAATCAGACACACAAATCAGTCAGGCTTTTTGTATTTGTTTTATTCATTTAAACAAAAGAATATTATTTTCAAAGACATTGGTGTCATTTAACACTTTTTTTATTTACAGAATAAAAGGTTTCAGTAGAAAAGGAAAAAACTTTTTCAAGGTTCCTGCAAGAAAGACGGAAGCATTTTCTATCAGGTTAATTTAACCTCAAAGGTACACAGAAATGTGCAGTGAATAGCTCCAACATCTGAACATTTTCAACATTAAAGTTTATGGCTTTAAAGGTTTCCATGCACACATAAAGCATAGACACATTTCTATAAAAATCTCACTTTCAGAGGTATGTGAATAACAGAATTGTCCCAGTTTCCTGGTAACAGTACGTTATATAACATATACCATTTTGTTCCAGAACCAACAGACATTTTCCCACAGAGTTTTGCTCTACATAGGCCAAGCCTTTTTGAAAAGCTCTTCAGTGTTCATTCATAGAAACTCTCTGTCAGGTTGCAACAGCAAACATAAAGCAAAGTCATAGCTTTATTCTGCAAAAGGAGAAATGGAATTTGCAGTATCCTTTCTGTTGCTGTACAGAGCTAAAGGATTTGATCATTCTCTTATGAGTTTCTTTGCTAGCATCTGACTTATAGGCTTCTTTGAGCATTAATTAATGGGGTGCTGTGTGTAAAGCTTTGATGCGACTATGCCCGCTTTTATTCAGCATATTCTCTGAATATACAGGAGTTAGGCTGCGGTTACATCTCAGCTACCGTGGGTGACTAATCTCCCCGAGATGCCATCCTTATGGCAATAAAGTGAGAAGGCATATGTGGCACTTCTTTTCCTGAAAACTAAGCACAGTGTATGCCTTCCCACTGGCGATTTACTTAATTGCCAGTTGGAAGGCATCTCAGGGAAATTAATCACCTGTGATAGCTGAGATGTAACCACGAGCTACTAATATCCCCGTGAGGGCTAAATGCAATTTTGGCTTCAGTCCCAAGTTTTTTTTACTGACAATTCCATGTTTTTCAAATAATTCCAGCGTTGTTGTTGTCACCAGGAACAACTGCACTTTAAATGAGAATCAAATGCAATTGCACTGAATATTTTCTAGGTCTGGTCGGCTTCTGGTGATCCCCATCAAAGATTCTGTAGGCACAACTGTGCTAAGGGAATTGATGCAGATGACTGTGGAAAGCTTGGGGTTACCACCTGGTTTGGAGGTGGTGGTGGCTCTAAGGTTCCCCTGTGTCAATATGCACAACCACATGTAACTCAGAACAGGAGGTGGGAAGGACCAGCTGGTGCCGAGAGCAACTATATGGAAGTGCATGGAGCACATGTTAACCCAAGTACCGTATATACTCGAGTATAAGCCGATCCGAATATAAGCCTAAGAAAACTGGAAAAACTTATTGACTCGAGTATAAGCCTAGGGTGGGAAATGCAGCAGCTACTACTAAGTTTTAACAATCAAAATAAATACCAATAAAATTACATTAATTGAGGCATCAGTGGGGTATATATTTTTCAATATTTATTTCAAAGAAAAACAGTAAACTAGCTCTGTAAGCGGAGAAGAGGGTCAACAAAAACAATATGAGTACTACCCCACGCTCATTGCACATTGGCAAACTGGCAGCACACCCAGTCCCGGAGGACACGTAAGGGGGAATAAGTATTGGGTGGGCCAGGGCACTGGAGGGTCTGGTTACGGGTGGTCTAATTTGCACACAAAGGAGAGAGGGTGCTAGTCTAGAGGGACCCATGGCACCTGACTCGAGTATAAGCCGAGGGTGACTTTTTCAGCAATTTTGGGTGCTGAAAAACTAGGCTTATACTCGAGTGGCATTTTTCACTAAATGCATGCAAATATTGCTGACCTTAAATGAACATGCGCCATAAATGACCCCTATAGGTTAATTTCTAACAGGCCTCTATTACACAAATATAAGATCAGGTGCATATTCTTACATATTTATACACTGGACAAATCAAACTGACATTTCCTATGAATCACCGTAATGTTAACTGACATATATTGCATTGTTTAATCTTACAATTAAAAAATGTGAATGTGTATGTTAGTTGCCTATCAGAGATACTGTCTGTAGTACTGAATGGGGAGACACACAATATCAGGGCTATAATGAGTGTATGACAGACAGAATTATTTGCTGACAGTGTTTAGATTCCTTTCTGCTGGGTTGAAACAAAAAATCTCAGACAAGAAGAGCAGAAATGATTTTAAGACCTAATTAAAACTACCTTTGATAAAGAAAAGACGCTCTCAGATCTGAGCATGCAACGCAATCCCAATTATCATTTCCATTTAATTACTGTAACCTGGAAGCATTCGAGAAGTCGGATGTAACATTGTTAAATTTTAATAGAGATGCATATGTATTTAAATTTATGGAAATCTGCTTGCAACTTTCCAAGGCAGTTCTGTCTCTAGCTCCCAATGGAAATCCAGTTCCAGTCTCTACAGGATTATTCAGTCGAAAGAAAGCCTATATATAAAATGAAAGACATAAATAATTCAGTCAAACATGATTTGTACAGCTCCAATCGCAGTACTCTTGCTTTCTGGATACAAACCAGTTTACAAACCTTATTATCAACTATGCATTTTATCATTTATCTACATTTCCTTAACTAAATTGTTTCACTTTGTAAGACAGCAAACTGCGACATCAGTCTCTAAAACATAAATATCTGGATGCATGTGGAATGAATACGCAGGTACAAGGTTCTTCTCCTGCCTGAGTATTCTGTCCCGTGCAGTTTAAAGCATAGGAAACACTAAGAGGGTAATGCATCAAGCATTCAATCCAAATCTTTTCCAAGATTCTAATTTTTTTGCACTAAAACTCCTAATATTTGAATTATGGTTCAAAATCGAAGCTTTGATATTTATTAACTGCAAAAAAATGGAAAAACTTTAATGTAAAACTTGGCATCTAAAAACTAGTGTGTTCATGTAGAAGCATTCCTCTGATGAAGCACCTAGTGTGCAAAACGCGTTAGGAAGGAGAGAGGGTGCCATGTAGCATGGGATGTACCTTTCCATTTGGTATAGTATGGTTTGTTTTTTGAATTTTGTGTTTAAATTCTGAGCCAATAAATGGTTGTGTTTCTCACTGAATAATGTGTTTAATTAATAGTATGTTATTTCAGGACCTTTCAGTGAGATACTTCTTAGGTTTTCCTTCTCAATCTTACTAATTGCTATTGATTGTTCATGTAGAAGTCAATGGGAGTTGTCCTAGGCAAAATTCAAGCCAATTTTTCAATTTTCGATTTTTTTGTCGAGTTTGTAAACTCGCAAGTTTAAAGTATTCAAGTTTTTTTATATTTGGATTTTTTAATAAATAAGCAAACATTCAAGTTTTTTTAAATGCCCGTTTATTCAATGTAGAAAATAACTCTAAAATTCACAAACCCAAAAAACTGGATGCAATGTACAAATTATTACATTAGTCACCGCCAGGGCTTATACCAGCATTGGCCTTATGGTTTTTGTTCATTTACAGTTAAAGTTTTGTTCAATTAAATTAAAGTTTTAGAACATGCAATAGAAGGCACCACCTATTGCTGTTTACCGAGACAAGCTGGTTGTCTGAGAGACACCTGAAATGAGTCAACAGTTGGGTTAGTTAGTGGTAGGTTAGACCCGCGGAGCTCACTGTAGGTGGCCAGAGATAGTGGTAGGCCAGCTAGCTAAACGGCCAAGACACCAGTGAGGAACAAGGAAGGGACCAGTGCCCCGGTAGTACCTCGCCAGAGAGGGACCCAGTAAAAAGGAAACTAGGACTAAATAGGAATTAGGACTCTAAATGCAAGGCTGATGCCTGTGCCTAGAGTCTGTACAGTACAGAGCCCTTTGCCTGGAAATGAAGAACAGGAGGGTTGGCATCAGGCAGGCCCAGGGACCTGGGAACCCTTTTTCTGTTTGTTGGTTGATTTTTGCTTAACAATTTCTATAACAGTAATTACTGGGGAAGTTATACAGGTGACTGTGAATAAAGTGTTCCTGTGTTCATCTGCAAGACTATGTGGACCTCCAGTGTACTCTCCTCTAAATGCATAATCACAAGTCCCCTCTGATCTGTGAGGTGTACCATAAAGGGTTCATTTGGCTAGTTATAACTAATTGTTATTGTGCACCATGTTACACCTTGGCCGAGATTAGTATAAATCAAGTCTGATGCTGACTCTTCAAATCTAAGGGGCAGATTCACTAATGCGCAAATCAAAATCACGAAATCCGATCATTTCTGATGATCGCAAATGTCACGAAAATTCTTTTCGTTTGAATACGAAAGTTTTGTACTTCCGATCCGAAAGTTAGGAAAGGTTAAGGTTCATCTTCTAGGGTTTCAATGCCTCATGTGGTCTGGAACCCATGCAGCAAGACATGGATCAGGGAGAAGACTATGCCTGAATCCCTTGTCAGTAATATGGTCCCCTCACTTAGGCCAGCAAAGCCTAGGGGAGAGCTACTCCCTGCTATACATCCTTGTTGAGACACAGGCTTACTAGGTGAATCAATCTCCCTTTTATAGAAAGTGCTATAACAATTTCTATCCTGTCACTGACTAACCTAATTCACTGAGTCCCTGCTCCCCAACTTCACTAGAGGGGTTGTCCCTCTAGGGCAGAACACCTGCTGGGCCTTGTTGGTCCCAGGCTCCCTGAAGCACATCCAGTCAGGGGTCAGCAACTGAAGGTCAAAGGGGAAGATTTACCCATAGCCAAACGCCATATTAATGTGTGGCAGAAAGGTCGTAAGCCTATAAGCCAATTATAAGGATATGCTCAATAGCAAAAATTGAAACATGGGCCTAGTAACTAGAGAATAAGGAAGCATATGGATTTAAAGCCATAGAGGCTATTAACCCTTTGGCTACCCATAGTGTTATCACAGAGGGCAAGATAAAATGGGTTTATTTGCAAAAAATAGGTAAGTGTGGTTGTTGGTAGAGAAGGGTGTTTGGATTACTATTTCATGAGATGACTTGCTGATCACCCACACAGCGTGGGTATTTTATAAAATATGACAAAAAGATAAGAGTACAAACCCACATTTCACTTCAAAGTTGGTTTAAAAGTTACCCCCCCCCAACATTCTACTTGTTTATTGCAGCAAACCAACACTTAAATGCAGGGGAGAGATAGAGAAAAAAGGAAAAAAATATATAGTGTAGTATTTTTCTGTTAATGCAGACAGACTAATGATATTATTATATGCTAATTGAAAAATAAGGTGCTAGTGCTCAATTTACCAATAACACTTAATGCTGAAGATCATAAAGTGCTAATATTCATAGAATGAGAGTTGTAGTTATACAACACCTCTATGACAAACTTAAAAACATGCTAAAAGGTGCTAAAAGATAATGATAATAATTATCCAATTATACCTAATAGCACTAGCATTTTATAAGCACTTTGCTCTGCTTTGGGCTAATAGCACTGCTGGTACTGTCCTGAATTTTAGCAAGTGGTTAAACAGACAAAAAAAATTAGATTACATTGGTAAATGTGCTCCCATACTCCTAGGGGTAGGCATAAGAATATCATCCAAGTCGGAGAAACCCAAGTTGTGTCTTGCTATTTTGGAATTTAGGACAGTACATTGCATTGTGAAGTGCTGGCTCCTTTGTAAAGCTCAGAACCAGGCAAATGTACTGAAACTACTGCCTCCATACAAATATTACAGGTAAAAAAATACAATTGCTTTAAAATGAAATTGCTTAAAAATAAACATATGGCTTAGAAATTAGTTTATATGTGAAAAGAAACTATTGCACATAATATACAGTGTACATCATTCTTATGCTAAATTCCTTCATTGACATTTCGATGCATTACAGGCACCTTCATGAGATTAAATAATTTTTAAAAATAGCCCTTTAACCATAGAAAACCATAGGAAAGGAAAGGTATTTTAACAATACACTGTTTCCAAATGAGTGTGGAGTAAAATACTACTACAAAAAAGAAATTTATCAACAGAGAAAATCACAGTATTCCAATGATTATTCTGATGAAGGTGCCTCAATAACATATTAGCATCAAGTTTAATGGCTTCAAGTCCACAGAATTATTAGACTGGTGTAAATTCCAGAATTCTGTTGCTTCGATATGTGCAGTTCATAAGAGCAGGCGGATCAATGGTGCATGCTGCAGAATTGTAAAGAGCATGTATAGTACCTTTGTGACCATGCTAGGGTTTGCACTTAAGCCTACTTTCCTAAATGAGCCCTTTACTGCAATTCAGCAATTACTTTGTGAAAAATCCATATTTGCACAAGCAAACACAGACTAAATTTGCTATTTTTGCTTTTTAAATATATTTGAAAGTTCTTACATCAAAGTTGCAGGCTTTTTATTTTGCTTTAACATTTATACATTATAGTTTGAGATGATATGAATATATCCATGGCAGACAACACTGGATAAATAATTCAGCTGCAGCTCGTAACAGGAAATAAAATGTCTACCTTCATAGGGAAATGCTTTCCTTCCACTTGGAAGGAGACCTGATTCATCAGTGCATCTGCCTTTTTGGTTTCAGAAGAACTGCCATCAGCTGTGCACATGCTTGATTTATTTGACTTCATTTATTTTCTCAGCTAGAAGGTACACACTATGGCTGCCTGGTAAAGACATCTGCACAACAAGAAAGGCTTTCTAGGCAACGCTATCAGCAAAGGGGTTAAAAGCCACAACATTTTAAGCTTTATTACCTGCAACTGTGGGATTTAATTTCATCTTATTTGCTTCAGATGGGTATAGCTAAAAAAAAAATCATATAGGCTGCAGCAAATGACTTGTGCAATTCTGAATTGAGCCTCAGCAGATTTAGTTTGAAGGCTCAAATCAAACCTGCTGATAATAACAGCTCGAAGGACAAGTGAGGAGAAAGAGAGAGAATTTCATGAGGAAAAAAAGCACCATCTGGGTTCTGAATTAGAATGGTTTTTACGTTTTAGTGTTTGTATTAAACCCAGGAGGCTGTGACAAAGCATCCTTCCGATCTATATGCCTCAAGATCAATGTTTTATACAACATCAAACAACAGCAGTGATCAATTGGTTCAGACATGGGGGCGTTCTGGTTGTAAGATTCATGCAAGCAGCTTGACAGGACTGGAGGCCAGTGAAGGCAACGAAGAGTAAAGCCGAGAGAAAGAGATTTTATAAGAAAAAAGGGTTAATTTAGTGGTCTTTGAATAACTTGGCTCAGCTGATACATATTCTGAAAGAAATTTGGGAGTTGATTTAAGAATATGCAGAACCTCAAACAGTGGTAACGATTTAAAATGCATTCCTTAAATGCAAAATTGTTGTCAAGCACCATTTGGCTACCATTGAAATATATGGCAATACGTATTAATAATACAAAGGTATGATACTTCAGAGTGGGTGCTATTGTACAGGTCAGCTATTAAATGAGTGCTATATATTTGATATACATGCACACACACACACACATATATATATATCCTGTTGGTCCGTGAGGTTTGAGACTCTTTATTAAGGAGATAAGAATGCTTGCGACTGCATGAAGCCTGGCAGGCAAAGTGGGAGAGTTTGAGTTAACTGCATGTACAAAAAATATGCTATAATTGCTATTACTGAGACCTGGGATGATTGGGAAATATATTACAGGGCTGTGAATTTGCATGGTTACACTTTTTAAAAAGGGGCAAAGCCAGAATTAAAGTCATGCACTAAAGAAATTAGCAAGGACAGCATTGAAGGTGTGTAGCAGTCCTGTGGGGAGATATTTCAGCTGGATTTAAGATTAATAAGAAAATTCTATTTGGTGTTTGCTACAGACTAGTGATGAGCAATTTTTTTCGGCAGGCATGGATTTGCAGTGAAATTCTGCATTTCAGTGAATTGGTGAATTTCTCTGCGAAACAGCCACAAAATTTTGCTGTGGAAAATTTGTGGGCGCATCAAAAAAAGTCATGGTCGCGTTAAAAAAATCTTGTGTCAAAAAAATTGTGTGCGTCAAAAAAGTCACGTTTTGCAAAATTTTCAGAATAAGAATAAGTGAGGAGAATGAAGCTCAGCTACTTTTACAAATGAGAGGCTTCACAACTGCAGTAGGAAAGTTCTTTTTATGGGTGACTTTAGTTATCCAGACATTGACTGGACTATTGGTGTAACCAAGTCAGAGCAGCCTTGTATATTTGTTAAAGGAACAGTTCAGTGTAAAAATTGAACTGAGCCAATATATAGGCTGTACAAAATCAAAAATGTTAATAGCCAGAACACTACTTTGCAACTCTAACCTCTTAGTTAGTCAGTGACTTGAGGGGGGCCACATGGGACTTAACTGTTCAACTAGTTTGGTTTTGATCCTTAGCATGATTGAAAAACATTTTTTTTTTTATTTTGTACAGCTTTTCTATTTATCTAGTTTCATTTTTACACTGGACTAGTCCTTTAAATGAGAACTTTTTTTATCTTTAACTTTTTAATGCATAAATTGCAAAAAATGAAGCAAGAAGTATCAGAGGGAAGTGAATTGGTTTAAATGTATTTGTCTATTTACACAGCTAAGAAACCAGCTAATGAAGGTTTCCTTTTTAATATACCCAGTTCTAATTATTGAACTTTTGATGGCTGGTGAACTATGCTCTATGATTACCAAATCACTTTACTTAATATTCTTTGATGTAAGGCATGGTTTCAAAAGAGATTGGCAAATTGCTAATGTTGTGCCATTATTCAAAAAGGTATCCTATACTCTAAACCAGGGGTCCCCAACCTTTCTTACTCGGGAGCCACAGTCAAATATAAAAAGACTTGTAGAGCAACACATACACCATAAAAGTTCATGGAGGAGCCAAATAAGGGCTGTGATTGGCTATTAGGCAGCCTCTATGCACCCTATCAGCTTACAGGGGGCTTTATTTGGGAGTAAATCTTGTTTTTATTCAACCAAAGTTGAACCCCAAGTCAGGAATTCAAAAATAACTCCCTGGTTTGGGGGAACTGGGAGCAACATCCAAGGGGTTGGGGATCACTGCTCTAAACTATAGGCCTGTTAGCTTTACTTTGGTAGTAGGAAAGTTTTTGGAGGGGGTAATAAGGGATAAGAGACTGGAATATATTTCAAACAATGATACTATGAGTTTGTGCCAGCATGGCTATATACATAATAGATCATGTCAGACAAATTTATTTTTTATAAAGAGGTGAGGAGAAACCTAGACATTGGGGTTGCAGTGAACTTATATTTTCCTAAAGAATTGGATAAAGTATCACACAGAAGCTTTCTGATTAAGAAATATTGTCCTGAAACACAATATTTGTACTTTATTAGAGAAATGGCTGAAGGATAAGTTACAAAGAGTACCATTGGACCATTGTTGTTAGTGGAATACTGCAGGGGTCTGTCCTTGGTCCTTTACTTTTTCATTTGTTTATTAATTACTTTGAGGTTGCCATTGTAAATGCTGCTCCTGGTTGTGTTGATGTCACTGAACTGTGCAAAGTAGGGGCCTCCTGAATTTACAAAATTTTGGGATAGTTGTGGATAATAAACAGTGTAACTCTAGGAAGTGTCAGTCATTGACTATTAAAGCAAATAAAGCACTGCCTTGCATAAAAAGGGCATGTACTCAAGGAATAAAAGCATACATTTTCCTCTTGATAAATCCTTGGTAAGGCCTCATCTTGAGTATGCAGTGCAGTTTTAAACCCCAGTTCTTAAGAAGAGTATTAATAAGTGGGAAATAAATAAATAATCTATAATAGGACAGAAGGAATGGAACAATGAAACTACAAGGAACGTCTATCAAGGTTGTGATTGCTTGGAGAAAAGGTGCCTGAAGTACATAAAAGAACAATATAGATAGATAGCAGGGGATATTTTTCACATAGAAAAGACCAAAGAACCAAAGGCCCCCCTTTAGAATTGTGGAACTGAACATTCATTTGACACAGCACAAATGGTTCTTGAGGGCAGTGAGGTTAGGGAATGCCCTGCCAGGTGATGTTGTGATGAAAGATTCTATTAATTCTTCAAACAGTGACTTCTTGAACAAGAAGAATATGCAAGGATATTGTCATCTACAGTTAGTTTAGTATAGATGGAACCCTTTTTCAACCCTAATTAACTATGCAACTATGACTGAAAGGTAGTTCCACAAAGATTTGTAAACTTATATCCACTTTTTGTATTTAATTATAGGTAAATTTTAGGCAAATGTGTTTTTCTGTACTGAAGCCGTACAGTTCAGTTGCTTTAGAATTATCTCTACTAGATATTTTATATCATGCCCATGGTGAATGAAAACCTTCATGGACACTAAAATTGAAAAACGGCCATCAAGCACTACGGACTCAAGGAAATCTGCTAAAATGCGAACTTTATTTCTTCATGTTTAAAAACAAAAGTGCCTGACGCGTTTCGTGCGTTAGATGCACTTAATCATAGGCCTATGATTAAGTGCATCTAACGCACAAAACGCATCAGGCACTTTTGTTTTTAAACATGAAGAAATAAAGTTCGCATTTTAGCAGATTTCCTTGAGTCCGGAGTGCTTGATGGCCGTTTTTCAATTTTGGAGAGATCTCCCTTCAGCTGCGGGTTCGGGGCCTTGAGCACCCGGGCCACTACTGGATGCCGGTGAGCTTGTTGATTTCTTCAATCCTTAAAAAGACTATTTGATAGATGGAGTTTCTGAGCCTTAAGCGATAGGCTCGGGGTCTTTCACACCCGAGCCTTGTTTGATTACTCGGTATACACTTTACTTATTTATTCACATATTTTTGTTATAAGTAGGTGGACTGATTATCTGCCTCTATATTTTGTTAATTCGTTTATTGTTGCAAATTAGATCGCTATTTACTTTTTTATCGATTTATTGAATTTGATTCACTCATGGAGAAATCCAATTGAGTTTCGCTCTTTGAGCGTTCTCCTTTTTTGCTTCATGGACACTACCTTCAGTACTCACCATCAACAAGACAGCTTATTATTTATCAGACATAGTCACCAAGACAACAGTGTTTTGGGAACAAAGTGGTTTGTTAATGGTGAACCTCTGTCTTGCATATTTTGTCTGGTCACCCATATACAGAGTAAACAACACGGACATTTAGGTGAATACAAGCAATAATCTGTATGTATAATGGCCCAGTATAAGACAGAGCAACATTTCCTGCACTTAATGTCATTATATTGTAGCTCATAATTATATTGTAAACCTGTTTGGAAAAGGGCACTGCTGCTCTTATAAGATTGTTACATGCTATACATTGTCCATCTAAAACATTTCTAAGGGTAGTTTGGTATCTGCAGCTATGCCTTACACCGCAAATTCAATAGAATGTTTCACATAGTCCCAGATAGCTAGATGAAAATTAAGGGAGATCTGTGAGTAAGCTGTCCTCAACTTTCTTACAGACATCTATGCAGCACTTTCCTGTATAGAAAATGTAATAAAGGAATCACTCTACTCTTATTGACATGTAGCCCCTCACCCAGAGGAAGAACATGTCATTAATGCCTCTCCACAGGGTTAAACAATGGTTGATGAAATCTTCAACTGGCCACATATATGCATTCACACAGGAGGGGTATCAATGGCCCCCAGCTGTAAGTAGTTGTTAATATAAATTTTAGCAGACCCACCAAGAAAAATATTTTTAACATATGATTTAGCTATTGATAAGAGATGATTTTGTATTTTCTCCATAAGGATTGCCATAGCTGATAGACAGAGTTTATTCCTAATACAATCATCAAACCCATTCCACCACTTACCCCTCATGTCATAAAACAAAGTGCAACTGTACAAATCAATGTCCAAGTTCAAGCCATTAACATTACTTTTTTTTAATTGCAAAATGGAGAAAATTTGCAAAAGTCATTTTTTGCAGCAACTTTTTTTCCTGAGGTGTATGGAAATCCAAATTACAGAAAAAACCCTTATTTGGAAAACCCCAATTCCCTCTGGACCTGGGGTTTTCCAGATAAGGGGTCTTTCTGTAATTTTGATTTCCATACTTTCTACTAGTCTACTAGAAAATAATTTAAATAGGTGGGATTAAGCATTGTTTCATTATTACAGAGAAAAAGGAAATCATTTTTAAAAAATAGAATTATTTTTTATCTATGGGAGATAACTTTTGTTTAATTCTGAGCTTTCTGGATAATCAGTTTCTGATTAACGAATGCCATACCTGAATACATATACATTGTATATTGCAACAGTCTTTTTGTCCCACCTAGGTGAATGATCCCTATAGGATAAAAGGTAAACCTTCACATGTCCCCAATAGAGATGAGCAAATCTGTCCCGTTTCGCTTCGCCTGCAACTATTCTTGCGACAATTTTTGGACGTCAAATTTTTTCATCCGTTTCGCATACAATGCGCCAATGGTGAAACACGGAAATTCTCAGCGAATCCATGCCTGCCGAAACATTTCGCCCATCACTAGTCTCCAACATTCCCATGATAAATAAGTCTCAAACTACCAATCTGAATAGAAAAAGAATGTATTTTCTTTTTGAAGCAATTCTATTAGCTAAAGTATTGCATCATACAGAGTGAACATCTAAATAAAATAGTATTTGCTAAAATAAAATATATGCACTTCCACACTGCATTATTTTCTTTAAACAAACATGTAATGATGTAATTACAGTTATGTGCATTCATTTCCAGTGAGTGAGACAAAGCACTGCAAGGCACACAATATAAATGAAAGGAAATCAGATGGATCTAAAGGCTGGGATTTTTCCTTGTGCAATTGGTTTAACAGAATATGTCACTGTTCTTTGTACCTCTGGGTTTAACATCCATCTACAAACCCTTCAAGCAGTCTTGTAGAAAATGATGTCTCTACTTCAAAAGACTAGCTGCATATGCTAAACTGTAATTTTTTACATAATATGTGATCTTATCGCTACCGCCCAACGCCAACAAGGATGGCTTGTGGATGCTGGTAGGATTATTGCATGCTAACCTTGACCTCTTAGAGACAAACAAAGTGTCTGGCACGTGCACACAATTCTTCAAAGACAACCCCTAGTCTTTTTTATACTTTGAACCGGCAGCTACTGTATGTTATGCCTTTCAAGACCTAATTTTTCTTAACTTATTTTTTTCTACACAAATACATTTGGAATGAATTACAAGGTCAGATTTTAGGGGGAAAAAACCCTCTGTTTTACTCAGCCAGTCATTCACACGTGTATACATGCTTATAATAGTGCTTAGCTGGAAAATCTATACATGTCAGACATTCAGAAAGAGAAGGACAAAGGCAGTGTGTTAATTACCCATCATTTATTGCTGCCGAGAAGAACAGATGGCAGCGACCAATATGTTAATGGAAAGGGGCAGTGATTATTCAGTTTTTTTATACTCTGGTTGTTTTTGGATAGCAGTAATATCACAATGTACACAACTCAAACTGTCCACTGCTGAGCAACATGCAATCCAGTGTAATTCATGTAGAATTATCCTTATTTTTTGTGGAAAGTTCTAAAAGATGAATATGGATGAGAAAGGGAAAATGAGAACAATAGTCAGTCTTCCAATATGTCAGCAAATATAAGTAAATGAATGCACATCTTTTCTACTTATTTTACATCATTATAGTTTTTTTTTGGTGATATCTCTGCTTTTTGCACTTTTTTAGTGATATCTCAGCTTTTTGCACACAGGGCATTGACAAGATTCAAAAATAGAAAATAGTTTTGTGGAAGGTATGATATAGTCCCTTCAAGGGGATTCTCTTCATGTTGCAATCAAAGGCTCTACCAGTTTTTTGATGTTTTCTCCACTGCACCAAACCTCATTTCCTTCTTTCTGGACAGAGAGCTCACTCCAAGTGCACTATTAACAGCTTGTGATTCATTCATTTCAGCACCTGTAATGTGTTTTCAACCTGAGTGAACACATCCCCTGCTGTTCTCCATGTTTTCTCTTGTAGTAAATTCTGGAAGAGACATGCCTTCCCCCTAGTGAAGTAATGTTCTGCTCTGGAGGTTGAAAAACTGCTGGCACTACTTTCAGTTATAACTGCACAGTATTAATAGTCAGTATTTAGTGGGTAGGACAAAAAAAAAGGCAAGATGGCTTTCCCAATGTCACAAGTGGCAAGCACTTTAAGACTCATTTCTAATCAAAAGGGAGTCATTAAGCTAGAGCTAGAGGCAACTAATAGAAATCCTATCAACTTCAATTTAAGACAGTGCTCAGTCAGCTTCTTACTATGTCATAGTTATAATTGGTCTTTGGCCTTGTGTTTTTTAATATCATGGAACTCCTCTGTGGTTTATAATTTTCTTATATTTGACTATAGAAGGTACAATATTCTCTATATCATTGGCATCAATATGGTTGAAATGATACCTGCAGCTAAAAAATATATGTACAACTATGATAAAAAAAATATTGCACCTTTTTATACATAAAGGAATTTGCTCAATGCAATAATCTCTCATGGCATTAGTGAACACGCAGGCAGGCTGTATAGGGAAAGTATAATCATTGCTGGCATTTCTCTCCCATAATATGTCTGAAAAGCCTGCAATATGATTACATCAACCCTGATGCATTTCACCAAGATGGCCTTATTGTGAGGTGAGACTGGATGGTCGCATAATGCTTTCTTATTCGCAGCTAGATGTCACTTAAATTATGCGACAGCAATGGCAAGAGGATATCTTTATCAAATCTTTATTAATTATTGCTTTAAGAAATCCTAGCACTACTGTTTAGCAATAATAAAGCTCTGTATTGCATATTTATGAAGAAAAGAAAGCAGAGGGCATATAGGATGTAAATATTTATATTCATCAACATCATTTCCAGCCACATGCTTGGATGAGCTACAGTTGCTTTTAACAAGACAAAGAAATACACATACATAAGCAAAATACATGGACAATAGCATAATACAAAAATGCATCCAGCAAGGTCACCCCTTCAATTAAAAAAAATGTTTCTTAGCTTTCAAGTACTGAAGTGGAAGGATATCAAAAATAACAGTCTCCAGTTTGTTACAGAATGTGGAAGAAAATCCTGACTACAATTTGATAAACAGACAAGTTCTTTCTCAATATAGAACAAAAGGTACTAATACTATATTTTCTCAGCAGTTAAAAATAGGCATAACTCCCTTTCTTAAAGCAATTTCTTCTATTGAATCTGCCACTACAGTAAGAGAAATATACAACTTGACCATTCTCACTGAAAAAATACCCTTTCTGCACATGAAGATGAAACCTCTTTTCTTTGTGTCTTCTGAAAAAGTCTATTGCTGAAAAACAATCCAAAAAGTTAATTGCATGGTTCTTTTATACACTTATAGATTTAAGTGTCCTTTCTTCACTATAAACAATCCCATCTTGGCCAACAGGACTTCATTATCAGAATTTAATAAGTCAGTGTTCTCTAGAGAACACTAAAGACTAAAGTGAACTAAATTCTGTAGATAAGGCAGAATGACCTTCTCCTCCCAGGGGAGTCTATACAACTTTTCATCCAGAACACTTTTTTTATCGACTACCAAAGGCTGACATTGCTTGTTACTGTTACGGACAAACACTTAGGTCTTTTTCCATCAATAATTTTAGTCCTATTAACAGTATAAATGTCATGTATATTTTACAACTCAAACCCTTAGATTCCATTTTATTTGCAGAGTAAAATACCAATTTGCCAATATGTGTAAAAGGCTCTTTAAAAAAAATTCTGCAGAGATTATATTGTTTAAATAAAGTTTTGTCATCTGATAACACTGGCAGGTTGCTCACTATAACTGATGTCAAGTGAGTGATAAATAGCATAAAAATAGTGGTCCTGATTTACAAACTTTTGATGCACCATTTTTAACCTTAGTCTAATAGCAAATACTGTTCCCAGGAGCAACTCATCTTAGTGACTTATGACAACCAATCAAATCACTGATTGGTTGCTATAGGGTATTGCCAAGGTCCTGATTTGTCCAGTTTCCATAAACAAGCCCCTTTGTTGACAACAATTTTGTCAAAAAATGTGTCAGCCATAGTCAGTTTTAATGCAGTGATGAAGTCGACAGAGGAAACGTGGGAAAATGAAATGAGAAGAGCACACCAACTTCATAAAGACGACTGCCCAGTCAAAATGAAACACAGGCACTGATCTCTGTATCATAAGAGCTGATTTATTAAAATGTTCATATTTTTTAGTGTAAAAAATTGTGTATTTAAATAATTACTCTAAAACCACACATTTTCAGAATTGAAATAATCACACAAAATTTTGATCACAAAATTTGATCTGTTCCATTTTGGTAGTCGTTTGACTTTGCAGTTTGCCAATGCTAATACTACAGTTTTGTAACTTTGGTCCTCCTTATGATATGGACTAACATGACACCACAATCTATTATCATTTTCCCATTTTCTCTAACCTGTCTGCCACAGAATTGCCCACAACATGCCACAGGTTTAGTTTTACATTCAAGGTATTTCCCAACAGTCCAAATACCCACAGCCTAACATGGTAACACCCAATTCATTAGCAACATATTGTTTTACCTGATATGATTTCCCTAAACCAGGGATCCCCAACCTTTTATACCTGGGTGCCACATTAAAATAGAAAAAGTGTTGGGGAGCAACACACGCATGGAGAAAGTTCGTGGGGGTGCAAATAGGAGATATAATTGACTATAATTGACTGAGCTATAATCTGGTAGCCCCCTCCGTGGACTGGCAGCCTATAGAAGGCTTCGTTTGGCTTTATACTGGGTTTTATGCAACCAAAACTTGACCCCGCCCAGAAATTAACAAATGAGCACCTACTTTGAGCCCCTGGGAGCAACATTAAAGAGGTTGGTGAGCAACATGTTGCTCACAAATCACTGGCTGGGGGTCACTGCCCTGAATCAGGGACAGACTATGTTAAAAAAAAACAAAACAAACTGAAATTTCAGATATTTATGCACCAAGTCTAACTGAATAGGCTCAAGTCAGAAAGGGGGAAATCATTTTCCCTTTTACTCAATGTCCCATCTTTCTTGATCCCCACACCCTGTCATCTTTACTGGCCTCTGCTTAATATGCTCAGCAGTTTTTGTAGCTACCCTAGGTACCTCAGATTCCAAAATAACAAACTATGGGGTTGAACTTGATGGACAATGGTCTTTTTTCAACCCTATGTAACTATGTAACTATGATGTATCAATGCTCAAATTAGATTTTTTTTGTTGCAATTCAAATTTTTTTGTGCAAAACCTCCCAAACTCAAATGTTCGATATTTATTGAGCACAAAAAATGTAAAAAAACTCGACTGTAAAACTTTGTCATCTAAAAGCTTACGTGTTCATGTAGAAGTCAATGAGTCAAGAGTTTTTGGAGTTTTTTTTTTCTTTGAGAGTTGGTAGACCCTTTGAAAATGATGGGTAGAATATAAATAAAATGCATTAGGGTTTTTCCTGAGGTTAAATTCGATCAAGTTTTTATAATCAAATTTTGTCATAAATAAGCAAACATTCCAGTTTAGTAAAATTTCAAGTTTATTAGAAATTTTAAAAATTGCAAATTTAAAAACTGATGTCATCCTTCAACATGTGGCAAGATATAGAATACCAAACCCACTATCACTTTTGCTATCCTTTACATTTAAACCATCTCAAGTTATTCAGCACCAAGGACAACAGAGAAATTACTAACCCCCTTCATTCTGCTTAGTAGATCAGTAGTTCAGTCCTACAGGCAATTTAAATGGGTTTGACATGGTGTTGGGTCTTTATGAATTCCACAGCATTATAACACATATGCTAACACATTTTATTCTTCCCAGGGGATCTGTAACCAGGGGAACAGAAACCAGGGTTGAATGCAAAGAAATAAGGTCTTGATCAATTTTTATTCTGTTGTTATGTGCCCCTATGGGTATAGATTACAGGAAAGCTGTTGGTTAAAACATGTGTTATGCCTAAAAACTGTAATGCTCTTCAAATGCATCTAAAGCAGTTTTGGGTACAAACGCATTCTCAGACAATAATATTAAAGAATACAATATCTCTACACCTCTACACCACACCTGCTCAATTTATCTTGTTTGTGTGGAGAGGAAATAAAGCATACAGGTATGAATGAGATCTATGATCAGGAAATTGGTTACCCAAAAAGCTCCAAACTACAGAAAGGCCATGTCCCATAGAATCCATTTAAAGAAAATAATTCTCATTTGTTAACAGTTTTCTTTATCTCTGTAAAAACAGAACTGCACCTTGTACTTGATGGTAACTAAACTGCCTTCATCCACAGTGGTGGCAAAACAATCCTATTTGGTTTATTTAATGTTTAAATGATTTTTAGCAGATTCAAGGTGGCCATATTACCTAATGAGCTGTTATCCAAAAACTCTAGGTCCCAAGCATTGTGGATAATAGATGTCATACCTTTATTTGATTTCCGCTTACATAATAACATAACAACAATGAAAATTAGCCAAACCAAGTAACTTCCAACCAGTAGTAAAGGCTCCCTTCTGGTTAATTACCACTTGTAAGTACCAGTTTGTGCATCCACTTGCAGCTGGCAGTAAATAATAGAAACTAGTATATTTTCGGTCTTTATTAGTTCACTTGAGATATTTTTCCCAGTAATTTACTATGTAAGCACACTTGTTGTACTCTTTAGACTGATGGCATACATAACAGATTGCAGCATTTCCCCCCTAATCAAACCCCATTAACCTGCCTTTTATTGAAGAAAGAAAAATGCAGGCAAAACATTGCAGCCCACTACTATGTGAGGTTAATCATAAAGACAGAAGTGAAATTAACATTCACATTTTAAAAAATTATACCTTAAATTGTAAACTCTATTTGTAAAGCAAGTCACCTGCTGAATGAGCAGAGCAAAGGGGGAATTAAAGCCATGCCCTAAAGCAAAAGGTTTGGAGCTCCCAAAGCAAATAACAGGAAAGAACATTTTATTAAAACACTAGAAGATGTTCCAGTGATGAGTGATCATAATCAGCAGCAGCTGAGATGCAAAATGGTGAATATTTTATTCAGTACCACAGACAATGATTTGGGTTGTTCTTAGGCCTTTCTCAGGCCTGCAAAAGGGCTAAGTGCATCCCAAAACATTGTCTGTGGCACATAATAAAATGTTCACCATTATGTATCTCAACTCGAAGTGCTGCTCATTTTGATTTATTTACAGTGAGAAATTTCTTTACAATACTTTTGTCTTATTTTTACATGCTTTGTAAATCTTGATCCAGTGCTTTATTGCAGATCCCAAAACAGTTGTGGCTGTTGAACATACAAACAAGCCCAGGACCTTATATTTAATAATGTTGATCCTAACTGATTCATTTGCACTTTTCTATCTTGAAGAAATACCCTGTTAAACATGTATCAAAATTTAGACAAAACAGATTCATAACAAATTTCGCATTAGCCATACATTTTGTTTTGTCAGAATAAAAATTGTGTTTGAGCCTGTTTACTCCAATGCAATTAACACAAGAACAACGCAGAGAAAAAATGTCCATTGACTCCAATGCTATTAGCGCAAGTGAAGCCTCAGGAGACCTGTAACTTTAATGCATATTAAGTTAAAAACACAATAATAAGAACACTAAACATGGCAAGACACATAACTCCCTTATACCTACTGAACTAACTACACTTAATATATATGAACAATTCATTGCTCCAAACTCTGCAACTGAACTACAGTTTTACATCCATAAATGCATACAATTTATGTATCAGTATAGGTACCAATAGCTTGGAATAAAATATGTTGGATTTTATAAGCTCTACATACTCTATTACAAAAGTGAAAAAGAAATTCTGTAAATAACATACCTTTATACATACTATTAAATGTACCTCAAACAATCAGCATACAACTGAATGTAAGCTGAAAAACATGTGACAATGACAATTTGATGTGTGAACTGTCTTGACCACTCAAAACTGAGATCCTCTGCACTCACCCATTATCAATATATATAAGACATTAAGACATTCTGTGCATTAAGCTACAAAGCAATGTCCCCCCTCCTTTAAGCAAAACAAGGATTGTTTGTCCATATATTGCAATATACTTCAAGCTGGCCATCTATGTCAAAGTCATCCCTGGTCTGGCCAGTCCTACACTTACTTATCTGATTCATTAAGAATTCTAGTGCTTCAACATACATTTAACAAAGGGACTGGGTTTTACCTGCAACTTACTTGTTTTCAAGGTTAAAACCCCCATATGGTTGCCCTTTTATTGGCCCCACTGGGATCACCTGACTGTAGATGGAAAGGGTGGGAGCTACAACATGGAGCTGGCCACTGCTCCTGTATAAACTAAAGCAAAAAAAATGGACAGTTGTGTGAGCATACAGGAATAAAAATACAGTTTTGCCTGAAATGGATCATAATGTTTCACTCATTGATATGACTTATTCCTATTGGTTGGTGGGATTTAGAACACCAGATCTAGGGCCCTTGTAGCATATCAACAGAGGGAATTTTCCATTCAGTGGGGGTAATCAATTATACATATATATTGGAGTTCTGCTGATAAAACAAATAGAGCACTTCTGGTGTGAAACTTGCATATCATTCCATATGATTTTGATATTACATAGTATTTAATATATTTTTATCCAGGGTGTTAAAAAAGTTAGAATTTATTGCCACTTTGACTACATTATTCAGGGCTTGAAATAATCAGAAATGTCATATAATATAATTGAGATTATTCTATATAGCAAATAATGTCTGGAGGCTCTATTCTGATAGATTGTAAGAGATTTCATATAAGACACAAACAAGTAAAAAATAATGATAGTAGATAAGAGCATAAGAACTTACACTTGCAATCATCTATATCTCATGTACATGTTACCATACATATAATTTTATTTTCAATGTTTCCATTTTAGATTTTGATGGAAAATTCCAGAAAACTGCAGGCAGCAAAGTGCTTAATGCTTAAGATCTATTAATGTGATCAATGGAAAGAGCAATGAATCATTGCACATAATGTAAAGTAAATCTTTTGTCAGCACTGCATTCTGTTCTTTACACCTGTTTGAGATATTTAGTGGCCGCTGCAAGCCTTTATTATAGCTATTAAAAAAAAAGATTTGATTTTTCAAAATAGTCCTTTGCAGTTTCAGTGCATTGCATGGAAGGCATCAGCCAAAGCAAGAGAGCCCTCTATTGTAAGATCTACAGTATTTGCCATAAAGCGGTTGATGTAAAAAAAAGCAAAATACAGTTGCTTTTGTTATTTTAATGTGGTAAATGTAACTGTTACAACATAGCATTTAGTTTGACATGACAGTGGGGTAATTTCAAATCCTGTCTGTCGCGTTGTAGTTCTAACATAATCTATTGTATAATGTCTGTGCCAAATCTTTATAGCTTGGTGATCCCAACATGTGATCTACAGCATGATGGCAATGAAAGCATATCAGCTACTTTATACTGATGTTAAATGCCAAACTGTCATTATGTAAGAACTTAAGATAGATTTACCAAAAAGATGCAATGCCATTTATTCATAATTTATGGTACAGGTATGGGACCTGTTACCCAGAATGCTCAGGACCTGGGGTTTTCTGTCTACTTTGCCTTCAATAAAGTATTAATTATATCTTAGATGGGATCAAGTACAAGGTGCTGTTTTGTTATTACAGAGAAAAAAGAAAACCTTTTTACAAATTAGAATTATTTGCTAATAATGGAGTCTATGGGAGATGGCCTTTCCATAATTCAGAACTTTCTGGATAACAGGTTTCCAGTAACAAATCCCATACCTGTAATAAGTTACTGCTCATAAAGGAATGAATATACACTTTACGTTTATGTACTTTACCTGCCAGTTTATAGTAACACCAACTTTTTATTTTTAATTTAGAAAGAGCCCATAGTAGAGCATGATGAATGTGCTTTCCTGACCAAGAAAATGTTGATACATGGTAACATTAGTCAATCTGCTGTGGTAGGAAGAATATCTTGGCTAGTATACAAACAATGGCTAATGTCAAACTTTCTTTGTGTAAGCATTGACAGGAACTGGATCCATCTTTCATCCTGAAAATGCCAGTGGGGCAGGCTGCCATTTTTACGTCAGTGGAGAAAATTGCACACGTGGCATTAGCCTTGATCTTACTCTGTATAGCCTTCAGGGTAACCCCAGTCATGGCCTAGGGTCCCCCATAAGTTGGTCAGCCCACCGTTGATAAAACTTTGCTCTAAACAAATAACAAAAGTTCAGATGTATATTTACTTACTTGTATGTTATTGAATACATAGTAACATAGTAAGTTGGGTTGAAAAAAGACATACGTCCATCACGTTCAACCATAATGCCTATATATAACCTGCCTAACTGCTAGTTGATCCAGAGGAAGGCAAAAAACCCCATCTGAAGCCTCTCTAATTTGCCGCAGAGGGGAAAAAATTCCTTCCTGACTCCAAGATGGCAATCGGACCAGTCCCTGGATCAACTTGTACTAAGAGCTATCTCCCATAACCCTGTTTTTCCTCACTTGCTAATAAGCCATCCAGCCCCTTCTTAAAGCTATATCATGTATCAGCCAGCACGACTGATTCGGGGAGGGAATTCCTCAGCTTCACAGCTCTCACTGTAAAAAATTATTTCCGAATATTTAAATGGAACCTCCCTTCTTCTAAACGGAGTGGGTGCCCTCATGTCCGTTGGAAGGACCTACTGGTAAATAAAACATTAGAAAGGTTATTATATGATCCCCTTATATATTTATACATAGTTATCCTGTCACCTCTTAAGCGCCTCTTCTTCAGTGTAAACAGACCCAACTTGGCCAGTCTTTCTTCATAACTGAGACTTTCCATACCCTTTACCAGCTTAGTTGCCCTTCTCTGGACCCTCTCTAACTCAATAATGTCCCGTTTGAGCACTGGAGACCAGAACTGAACAGCATATTCTAGATGGGGCCTTACCAGCGCTCTGTAAAGGGGAAGAATAACCCCCTCCTCCCGTGAATCTATACCCCTTTTAATACAGCTCAAAACCTTGTTTGCCCTTGCAGCTGCTGCCTGGGCAAACTACAGCCAAGTATTTTATCTACAAGGACTCCAAGGTCCTTCTCCATTATGGATTTGCCTAGTGCAGTCCCATTAAGGGTATACGGGGCTTGCATATTTTTACATCCCAAGTGCATGACCTTAAATTTATCCACATTAAATCTCATCTGCCACTTAGCCCCCCAGATTGCCAGTTGGTCAAGATCCTGCTGCAGGGATGTCACATCCTGGATAGAATTGACTGGTCTGCAGAGTTTTGTGTCATCTGCAAACACTGATACATTACTCATAATACCCTCCCCCAAGTCATTTATGAACAAATTAAACAAAAGTGGACCCAGTACAGAACCCTGAGGGACCCCACTGAGAACCTTATTCCAAGTAGAGAATGTGCCATTAACAACCACCCTCTGTACCCGATCCTGTAGCCAGTTTTCTATCCATGTGCAAACGACTTCACTAAGACCAATAGACCTTAGTTTAAAAAGCAGTCGTTTGTGGAAAACGGTATGAAATGCTTTGGCAAAATCCAAATAGATTATATCTACTGCATCCCCACTGTCCAGCTTCTTACTTACCTCATCATAAAAAGCATGTCCTATTTTAAGCAGGTATTCAGTTGGTCTTCATTATAAACTGTATGTTGTGTGGTAAGTTATGTATTTAGCTAGCCAGCAAATAAATGCTCTCTGATTTTCAGCCATTGACCAAAAAACAAATTGATTTTATGAGTTTATAATTGCTCAGTTGTTACCAGGGTGATTTGGCTACAACAACCACAATTTAAAAGCATATGTGATATCCCAGTTTAAAAAATACCTTGATATCTAACCAGCAGTAAATATTAAGCAGGGGCGGGAGGGCGCCCTAGGCAACCCGGTCGGCATGTGCGCATGGGGGGGGTGCGACGCGATAATTCATTGCTCCTACCGCATAATGACAAGCGGAGGAGGGGGCAATGACAAAGGAGCTAGGGGTCATTGTGCCCTAGGCAGCTGCCTCTTCTGCCTACCTATAGTTCCGGCCCTGATAGTAAGTAGTACCTCTCATGATATCTAAATGCTAAAAGCAAAGTTTATTCTATATTTATATTACAAAGCAGTGCTGTTAGAGCTGTCACAAACAAAAGCATCACTCTATAGATTCAAATCAGAATGGTCACTTTCAGGAAAACAACTTCATTGCTGCATTTCAAAACAAAATCTGACATTTTGGGTCCTCCTCTTTATCTAACGGACATTTACTGCCTCAGCACTTTTAAATGGTTGTCACCAAACTAAAAATGGTCGGTTTATAATGCAACTAAAACATTTCTACCCAAAAAAATATATCTCAAATGTTTTCTGTGAGAATAATATCACAGCATTTCATGCACTTCAGAATGGTCTTTACAAATACTTGTACACCTGCTGCGCCTCATCCCTGACAGGTGCCACTGGATAATCAAATTGAAAAACACTGCACTGAGCTCCGTCCTCTGGTTTATACAATTTACTGCCCTCACACACAAGCCAAGGGCACCCAAACATGCTCAGATACATCAGCCAATGAATGGACAGAGCTGGCTTGTTTACTCCCACACTTCCTTCGGGGCGATTAGATCGGTCATTGCCTCTGCTGCTAATGACAAGCGGCGGAGGCAATGACAAAGTAGCACCAGGGGTAGGCAGGAGAGGCTCCTGCCTGGCGCCCCCCAATCGTTGCACCCTAGGCAGCTGCCTCTTCTGCCTACCCCTAGTTCCGGCCCTGCGTTTTGGTTATGCAGTCATTCTGAAAGCATTGGTTTTTCTTCAAAATGTTTAAATTAGTTAAACCAGTTTTATATCTCACTGGTGTCAGATTTGGCACGTGACCCAAGTAGTCTCGGTATATTTTAAATACTAATGACAAAGCTAATGGTAAAGGAGAATCTTAAAGCATTAGCTCAGAGATCTAGGAAAACGGGAAAAAAAGTATTTCTATTTGCTGCCAAGTGCACGGAGTTTGTCAGACAAAGTAGGAGAGCAAGATTTAAAGGAGAACAAAAACCTTACGTAAGAGACAGTGTCCCTGATCCCTCCCCCATTCTGAACAGCACCAACTTGTCCGCCCACTAAAACCCCTTTTACCTTACACATTGAGAAGAAGCAGAGGTTGTCGAGTATTATCTCTAATCGTTCTCTAACAAGCAATTGAGAATTGGCTGCACATGCTCCAGGTTGGCAATCCCCTACAGCAGTATTATTATTATAACAGTGTATAAAAGTAATTTAAATATAATTTACTGTTTCCCTGCATTGGTAAAGATTGTGTGTTTGCCTCAGATATCCTACAATAGTTTATATAAACAATGCTGCTGTGTAACCATGAGGGTAGCTATTTAAACCTAAAGGAGGACTATACTCCCGGGCAACAAAAGCCCCCTTAACTATCATTGCCTTGACCCCCCCTCTCACCTTTCCTTTATTGCATAGTTTCTAAGTTTAAAGGAACAGTAACACAAAAAAATGAAAGTGTATAAAAATAATTAATATATTATATACTATTACTCTGCACTGGTAAAAGTTGTGTGTTTTCTTCATAAACACTACTACAGCTTATACAAATACCCTGCTGTGTAGCCATGGGGGCAGCCATTTAAATTGAAAAAAGGAGAAAAGGCACAGGTTACTAAGCAGATAACAGATAACTAGCATAGATTCCCATTGTATTCTACACAGTTTATCTGTTATCTTCTTATGTAACCTGTGCCTTTTCTCCTTTTTTCAATTTAAATGGCTGCCCCCATGGCTACACAGCAGCTATTTCTATTAACTATAGTAGTCTTTCTAAGGCAAACACACAGCTTTTACCAGTGCAGAGTAACAGTACATCATATTTTAATTATTTTAAAACATTTTTATTTTTTAGTGTTACTGTTCCTTTAAGAACTGTCCCTATCACTAACCCCTAGCTAAAACAACAGAGCAGCGCAGCTGTGTACCTAGCTAACATCTTCTTAGCAACTGAAGACACTTTGGGTGTCTCCGCCGATACGAAGCCTGCTTGCGCATATGCAGTTGGTGGTAACAGGAAATCTGCTTAAACTGAGAATGCGCAAGCAGGGTCCATGTTGGTGCTGAGACCCAAAGTGTCTTCAGTTGCTAAGAAGATGTTGGCCAGGTACTCTGCTGTTTTAGCTTGGGGTTAGCAATAGGGATAGTTGTTATACTTAGGAACTATGCGATAAGGGAGAGGTGGGGGGGTCAAGGCAGTGATAGTTTAGGGGGCTTTTATTCATTAGCAAAATGAAACAGATGGCTGCCCCAGTGGCTACACAGCGGCTTATTTACATAAACTATAGTAGTATCTCTGAAGCAAACACAGAACTTTTATTGGTGCAGGGCAGCAGGACATATATTCCTATTGATTACTTTGAATTACTTTTATTTATTGGTGTTACTGTTCCTTTATTTGATACAAAATGTTTGTTGTGGTTGTTAAGCAATAGTAAATTTGCTAGATTCCTTTAAATGTTACAATGTATTATTTTGTTAGTGTATACTCAATGTTGGGTGCTATGCTGCTCAATTTGGGGAGAGGGTCACTGACCCCTGCCTCTACTACTTTTTTACAGAGATCAGCAGTGCATAACAGGAAGGAGCCAGAGCAGAGTCAGTACTGTACATGCCTTGTCAATTGCTTTTTCATTTGAATAACATGAATTGTAATGCTGAACCATCTGGCTCTGTAGAAAGTTTCAAGTGATTTTTGTTATGTCCCTGTTGTCCAAATACTTATGACTTATAAGATGACACAAGTCATGCTAATGCTTTAACCTTCTCCCATTTTCCTGCTGTGATTTCATTTTTGTTTTTCCACAATCCTTTTTCCATGATCCATGATCGTGTTTTTCCACAAGACTTAATAGCTCACCACCTAAAACCTTGTGAGCTTTTAATTAGAACAACAAACATTTAATTGTGGATTTATACAAGAAATCGCAAGCAATATTTAGATCACTCTTGCTTTTTCTCATACTGCTAAAACTCAATCTATGGTCATTAATGCATCAGCTCGTTAGTGTCAGTCAGCCTTCCTTTTTCAATATACCCAATTTTATATGTTTAAAAATGCATAATACTATGTATATTACTGATATAAGGTATGTTAATATAGAATTTATTATTTATGAGCCTCTGGAGAGTCTTAATGAGAGTAAATCCCACCTTAGCGACCATACGGAGCTACTATATTAGCGCTAATTGCACTAATCAGTCCAAACATGCTAACAAATACATGCTTCTTTACGTGGGAGAAGGCATCCAACTTTGTCCTTTATTTTCCTTTCCTCTTGAAAAATTAAATTCTCTTCACAAGTTCTATTAAAGGAAAAAGTTCCCTTTACGCAAGTGTTAAGAAATTGATCTAAAGTCCTCTCCCTACAGAGTGACCATCTGCTAAGCAAAACATGAGCTCCTGACAGGCAGAAGATATTTCGCTCTGTTGTTGTTGCACATTATTACATCTCTGACAAAAGTAATAAGGGGCTGTCATTAACCTTACATGACAGTTGTTAAAATGGCAGAGAAAGGGGGGAAAATAGAGAATTCAGCACTTTAAAAAGAAAGCGGCTCTTAATTTAACCCTCCAACTGAGAAACATTGTTATTTAAATGCAGCCAGATTAATAACTTTTAATTCCCTCGCTTGCTGTTTTATAGGATATTTTATATTTTGGAATAACAAGAAGCCTTCTATGAAAGTAGTGTTGCTCGGGTCCTGCATTATTTATTGCTCTGCATCTGATGTAAATAATGGAAAGGAGGTTCTTGAAAGCTCTATATAAAAAATACACTGCAATTGTTCCAAGGATAGTCCTGAGAGATATCAATAAGGGTTTCATAATGAATGAAGCAAATAACATTTGTAAAGCTTAAACCATAGACAGCTCAGTGCATGTTAATATGTCTGCCTAACAACTGTCATTTTTCAGCAATTTTAAATCAGATTAAATGGCAGCAGCAAGTCATTTTTGAATTAACTAGCTCATTGTTAGGGATTTCACACAATACATTGCTGTGGCCTTTTGACTGCCAAAAGCAAACCCTGAGATAAAAAAAATGACTAATCTCTACAGAATTCACTGCTCCTTAACAGTTTGCATTGATACTGTGGCAGGTTTCCCTCCTGTGTATTTACTGTGACCAAATCTCTCATTTTTGCTTCTTCTGGCAGCCGAAACCTAGAATTAAGTGTAAGGTGAGAGCACTGACATTTCTTTGAGGTCCTTATCTGGGGCTGAGCTGAGAAGTCTTTCTGTTTATGAATCTCTTTGTATAGCTCTACTGCCCATTGGATTTGAACATGGTCAATGCTAAGATGACTTAAAGGAGCAGTGTACCCCCTAGTTCAACAAGAGCTCAATGAACAGGGGCTTTTGCTGAACATACTTTTGTTGCCTGTTCTTTCAATCAAAAAAGTCTATGGTTGGTATTTTTTAAGCTAAAGAGGGCAAACAAAGAAACTGAAGCTACTCCATGTCCTTGCAAATTAGACAGATTACCAGAGCACTAATAAACTCACTGCATTTTGAACTCCTGCTAACTAAACAGTCACAACAAAGAGCTGAAGGTAAAGGGGTTCTATACTTATAATCTAATACACCAATCTAGGACCAAACATTAAAGAGATACTGACACCAGAAATTAAACCTTTTTTTACATCTATCATAACATTGGCTTTGCATGACCTTTATTTTTGCCATAAAAATATTTGCCCAATGCTTTCATATTACCTGTCTGATCCCCCATGTTCCCCTATAAGGGGGCTGCCATATTTGTCCAGCAGGAGGCCGTTAGCATTAGAAGCTATAACTGACAGGCTGAGAAGGGACAGTCAGGTTGGCAAAACACTCAGGTTTAGGAACTTCAAGTAACAATTATTTACAAAAGCAAATCTCTCAGCGAAAATCAATCAACATGATCTATAGGCAACTTTTTATGTACATTCATATTTTGAGTCGTTTTTTAGTGTCAGTATCACTTTAAGTAGCTTCAGTTTTAACATGTTCAGCACAGGTTTTATTCATGGAAATCATGTTGAACAAGGGGATATATTCCCCTTGTAATGACTAAATGAAAAATAATTACACAGTTAATAAAGTACAACAGCTATAACCACTGAAAGTATTTTATTGGCAGACAATTTACTGCCGACTTTTAATAAAATACTGTCAGGGTACTGTCTGCAGGTAGAAGAAGACAAGACTGCTGCAAGGCTAGAAACACTGTACTTTATATTTTGGGGATCTGTAGCAGCCCAATATAAGGTTACCTGATAATGGGGGAATTCACAAAAGTAACATTAAGACAAAACAGATGGTAAACTGTAGTAAAATGCTCATTTACGCCAGACAATCATGGGATGGCATATTGTCCGAAAGCCATTTTATACCACCCAGCACTATATGCAGTTCCACCAATTAATGCCATCTTTCTGAATGCCAATTACAATGCATTCATATAACTTCAAAATCACTAACTTCAAAATCCTGTTATCCAGAAAGCTCTAAATTACAGGAATGCCAATTTACATATAGTCCTATAAAACTTTTAAATTTATTCATGATTGCCTATTTAGCTGTGACAATAAAGCTTGTACTTGACGGCAGCTAATCTATAAATCCCTGTTTGTGGCAACATAATATTATTTTTAAATCATAAATGTTTTTAGTAGCCAGCACACATTTGGTCTTCAAATTAATGCACAGATTGTAGCCTAAGAATCAATGTAATTTTAAAATTCTACAAGAAGTCAGCTTGAGCCACTAATGCTAAACTTACCTTAAACTGCTAATGCTTGAATGCAAGACATAATGCAAAGAGGTGTCTTGTTTACAAAGGGTTGAACTGACAAAACCTATAAAATCTAAACATTACTTGGCTATTAGTATTGTATTCAGATTTACATTACATACAGCATCATGCTAAAGTACAATAGGAAATAATGACAGGGTAGATCACTATCATCCTAATCACACAGGTTATTCGATATATCTATTTTAAAACCATAAGCTAATTGATTCCCATATATTCTACCTGGTTGTACCCATGACCATCTGCATTTTAGTAATTTACTTGTATGTATTTGACACATGCGCAAAATATAGATATGAATATATATAGATATGAATGGGCGGGCTTGAAACCTCCATGTAATGCATTGTCAGTAGGAAAATCTAACAGGTGTATTCAAGGGAATGCCTACCTAGAGTACTACTACTAGAGTACTCACTAATTAAGTAGAATGCTTCTCTAAAGTAGAGGCTCCTCTAAAATATTGCATTCTTCTAAGATGGTTTATATAGGTATGGTATCCTTTATCCATAAACCCATTATCCAAAAAGCTCTAAACTAAGAAAGGCCATCTTCCATGGAGTCCATTTAAGCAAAAAATTAAAAACAAAAGATTTCCTTTTTCTCTGTAATAATAAAACTTTAGCTTGTACTTGATAGTAACTAAGCTGCCAGAATCTATATTGATGGAAAAACAATGTTATTGGTTTTTTTTAATGTTTAAACCATTCTAAGTAGCCATTAGGGATGGGATTCCAAATTACGGAAAGATGCCTTATCTGGAACACCCCAGGTTCCAAACACTCCAGATATCTATACCTGCACTAACAAGTAGATCCCGTACCTGTATAGTAAAATTAGATAATTCTTTTTTAAGCACTAACTATGCTTTAGTAATTTTGTGACACCATAAATTTGGAGGGCTGAACCTATAGTGGGAGCATCTTTCATAGTTTTAACTGCTCTAGGGTTAGGAAGCAGAGTTTCATTTAGCTACCCAGTAAAGTTCTATATGGCTGGCATATATATGAAATGACCATAAGATAAGTTCCTTCCGCAGGAGAAAACTTCACACGACCAGGGCCGGAACTAGGGGTAGGCAGAAGAGGTAGCTGCCTAGGGCGCAATGATTGGGGGTGCCAGGAAGGAGCCTCTCCTGCCTACCCCTAGTCCTTGCTTGTTTGTCATTGCCCTTGCCGGAACTGGGGGGGAAGGTGCAGGGGCAAGGTGGCCGACTGGGTTGCCTAGGGCACCCAGTCAGCTTGGCCCGCCCCTGCACACGACTTCAGAAAACAAAGTGTTGTGTATGTCTTTTCACTGGCAATTCACTTTGTTGTCATTGGGAAGGAATTTTGGGGAGATTACTCACCCGCAGTAGCCAAGATTTATCCACAGGCCACTAATTTCCCTGTGGGCCATCAGCCAAAAGAGTACCGTAAGTAAAGTTTATCAGAGCAAAGGTCACATGACTAAAAGCTAGAAGCTAAGAACATTTCTAGCCCCACCTTAAGTTTACAAATCAAACATTAAAAAATCTGTTTGTTCTTTTGAAAAATAGATTTTAATGCAGGATTCTGCTAGAGGAGCAATTTTGTAAAAAAAACCATAATCCTTTTAATATACTATATAGCAGTGCTGTCCAACTTCTGCGGTGCCGAGGGCCGGAATTTCTCTAGCATACATGGTGGAGGGCCGCTAATGGAAGCCACTTTTGACCACTCCCCTTTTTTAAACCACACCCACTTCAACCCACACCTATTTTATCACAATGGTGGTAGTGCAGCAAAAACCCAAATGCTTGGTCCTTACTGCGGGAATATCTACCGTCATTCATATGAAAAAGAATTATATTATGTCATATTAAGATATACCCTTAAATCCATATGCCTACTCCTCCCCTGTGGATAGCACAGCAACCCCCAGCACATAATTACATACCTTAGGGACCATTTAATGGCTATTTCCAACTGCTAACAAACTCCCAGAATAAACCCCTGCCATGTTCACCTCCCACAGGCAGCATAGAGCAGGCAGAGTATGGCACACACAGGCAGCACTCTGCCTGCCCTAAGCTGCCTGGTTGTGCCATACTTTGCCTGCCCTACCCTGCCTGTGTGTGCCATAACCTCCCAGCCCTATGCTGCCTGTGTGTGCCATACTCTGTCTGCCCTATGCTGCCTAGGTGCCATACTCTGCCTACCCTATGCTCCCTGTGTGTGTAGGCAGTACCTACAATGTCTGAGGTGTGAACAATGGGGGTGATTACAGCGTGTGAACAACACAGGGGATTGCATTTTTAAACAATACAGAGGGATTACAGCCTGAATCCGAGGTGAGAACCATGCAGGGGGCCAGTTAATCTCAGTACTGATACCATTTAAAGCTTACTCAAAGGTAAACCATCAAAGCAGCCAGACAGGTGGGGGGCCACACAGAGGGGGGTCGGCCCGCGGGCCACCAGTTGGACAGCACTGCTATATAGCATTTATATGCACCATGTTAGCATGTTTAGTGATAGTAGTGTTTAAAGGCAGCAGCATGTAGTCCAGCTGTAAAAATAGCTTACGGGTATGGGCAGCAGCCAAGATATCTATTTATCTACCTTCTCCAGTGGGATTACCTTCCTGGTTAAAGTAGGATGAGTTATGCCCTGCCAAGCTCTGCAATTATTTTCTGTACAAACTTTAGAAACAAAGGGAATCATTGGAAAAGAGGTTTAAATTAGAGGGGCTAGTCCACTGGAGCTGCTCTACAAGCAAAAGGTACAGTAGATAAATGATACGTAGCCCTGTGTCTGAAACTGGTCCAGCTGTAGAGCATGAGGGTAGCTGGACTACAGACTACAAGGCAGTGTGTGGGTACCTAGACTGTGTCAGATGAGTCTTCCTGAAAGACTGCTTCTTATACATGGCAGTCAATAGTAAACGTTTATTGTGTCAAAGTACAGCATTGTTGTGAGTATATATAGGGAGAATATATAAACACAGGGGCCGAAAAGGACAAAACTGCCCCTTTCTGTGCTCGGCAGCATATGAATCATCTGTCTGGCCCACCCTTTCCTACAGCTTCCATAAAGTCCAGCATGTTCCGGACCACCCATTGGACTGTTTTGCATGCTTATAATTAATGCTGCATGGCAAAATGATTCTGTTTAATGCATTCTGTTTTCTAATCAATATACATCACATACGAGAAGAAAAAAGATAAATGCCTGTGGTACCGTAAAAAAAACAAATATCATTCTTTAAAAAATGACAAGGAAATCCATCGTTGTGAGTTTTAACAGGGCTCTGAGAAATATTTTATGCTGGCAAAAAAGTATTTGCCATAAATAAAACTATGGAATTTATATGCATTGATTTGACAGATAAGTTTTATAAATTGTCAGCTTCACTTCCACTAAATAAATCTTCGGCAGGGGAAAGAAGTGTAAACCTGAGATACAGATGATGCAAGACGATTTTAATTCAGTTATTAAGGAAATCTTAGGTTAATTGCTTTCACTGTTAATGAGAGCGCATTATGCATGCAGGCATATTTTATTTATATCTCCACTGTTTGATGTACACAATCAATTCAAAAAGGGAATAACGAAAAGATATTTCTACCTGCGCAGAATAATAATAGGGCAGTCTGATGAATTTTGCTTTTAGCTAGATCACTGTGTAACCTTAGTTAACATATCACAAATGGGTGTATTTCTTGCAGGATGATGTTACATCTGTTTTACTTCCATGCAGTCTTTTTATTTATTTATAAAGTGTTTTGGAGGGTTTAGAGAGTGCTAAAAACCCTCAAAAAGGCAAATTTATCCAATGGTTCTGGATAGATAGCCTAAGGAATATAAACTCAGCACTGAACCACCAGGGCAGCAGGATAACTCCTCTTGGGACCCTAGTGTCAGGAGCCTCTCCTGGTCTTCTGTATATCCTCTATTGCAAAACAGTTGGATTGGAATGTTTTCAAGCGACAATTTTCCATGTGGCCAAGGTTCTAAACGGAAGCCTTAGAACTTGGGACTAATACATGTTGTACAACAGAAGGGTATATAAATTAAGCATGCCTATTACATACTAATACTGACTGATACAAGAGGTAAAAAGGGCCATGACAATCTTAATTTTTACAGTGCTCACTGTAGGGATATCCCCCTTCCAGCACCGGATTTGTGTTCCGTGCGCCCCTAGGCCGCCTCCCCCTACTTCCCTGCCCCCTTCATTCATATGTGAAATAATTATATTATGTCATGTATGGCATGCCCTACCCTGCCTGTGTTTGTCTTACTCTGCCTGCCCTACCCAGCGCTGGATTACTTATCCTGGTGCCCCAAGGCCACCCCCATTCACCACCCTCTACCCCCCACCCTGCATATGCGCGAACACCCTTGACCCTAAATTTTTGCCTCCCCAGGCCTGGGCCCTTGTGGCCTCATCACAAATCCAGGCCTGGTCCTACCCTCCCTGTGTGTGCCATGCTCTGCCCGCCCAATGCTGCCTGTGTATACCATACTCTGCATGCCCTACCCTGCCTGTGTGTGTCTTACTCTGCCTGCCTATGCTGCCTGTGTGTGCCATACTCTGCCTGCCCTATGCTGCCTGTGTGTGCCATACTCTGCTTGCCCTAGGCTGCCTGTGTGTGCCATACTCTGCCTGCCCTACCCTGCCTGTGTGTGCCATGCCCTCCCTGCCCTATGCTGCCTGTGCGTGCCATACTCTGCCTGCCTTACCCTGCCTGTGTGTGCCATACTCTGCTTGCCCTATGCTGCCTGTGTGTGCCATACTCTGCCTGCCCTACCCTGCCTGTGTGTGCCATACCCTCCCTGCCCTATGCTGCCTCTGCCTGCCTTACCTTGCCAGTATTTGCCATACTCTGCCTGCCCTATGCTGCCTGTGTGTGCCATACTCTGCCTGCCTTACCCTGCCTGTGTGTCTTACTCTGCCTGCCCTACCCTGCCTGTGTGTGCTATACTCTACCTGCCCTATGCTGCCTGCGTGTGCCATACTCTGCATGCCCTATGCTGCCTGTGTGTGCCATACTCTGCCTACCCTATACTGCCTGTGTGTGTCATTCTCTGCCTGCCCTACCCTGCCTGCATACTCTGCCCTATGATGTCTGTGAGTGCCATACTCTGCCTGCCCTACGCTGCCTGTGTGTGCCATACTCTGACAGCCCTATGCCCCCAGTATGTGCCATACTCTGCCTGCCCTATGCCCCCTGCGTGCCATACTCTTCCTGCCCTACCCTGCATGTGTGTGCCATACTCTGGCTGCCTTACCCTGCCTGTGTGTGCCATACTCTGCCTGCCCTATGCTGCCTGTGTGTGCCATACTCTGCCTGCCTTACCCTGCCTGTGTGTCTTACTCTGCCTGCCCTACCCTGCCTGTGTGTGCTATACTCTACCTGCCCTATGCTGCCTGCATGTGCCATACTCTGCATGCCCTATGCTGCCTGTGTGTGCCATACTCTGCCTACCCTATACTGCCTGTGTGTGTCATTCTCTGCCTGCCCTACCCTGCCTGCATACTCTGCCCTATGATGTCTGTGAGTGCCATACTCTGCCTGCCCTACGCTGCCTGTGTGTGCCATACTCTGACAGCCCTATGCCCCCAGTATGTGCCATACTCTGCCTGCCCTATGCCCCCTGCGTGCCATACTCTTCCTGCCCTACCCTGCATGTGTGTGCCATACTCTGGCTGCCTTACCCTGCCTGTGTGTGCCATACTCTGCCTGCCCTATGCTGCCTGCGTGTGCCATACTCTGCCTGCCTTACCCTGCCTGTGTGTGTCTTACTCTGCCTGCCCTACCCGGCCTGTGTGTGCTATTCTCTATCTGCCCTATGCTGCCTGTGTGTGCCATTCTCTGCCTGCCCTACCCTGCATACTCTGCCCTATGCTGTTTGTGAGTGCCATACTATGCCTGCCCTACGGTGCCTGTGTGTGCCATACTCTGGCTGCCTTACCCTGCCTGTGAGTGCCATACTCCGCCTGCCCTATGCTGCCTGTGTGCCATACTCTGCCTGCCCTACCCTGCCTGTGAGTGCCATACGCCCCCCTGCCCTATGCTGTCTGTGTGTGCCATACTTTGCCTGCCTTACCCTCCCTGTGTGTGCCATAGTCTGCCTGCCTTACCCGGCCTGTGTGTGCTATTCTCTACCTGCTGTATGCCCCTGTATGTGCCATACTCTGCCTGCCCTATGCACCCTGTGTGTGCCATACTCTGCCTGTCCTACCCTGCCTGTGTGTGCCATACTCTGCCTGCCCTATCCTGCCTGTGTGTGCCATACTCTGCCTGCCCTATACCCCCTGTGTGTGCCATACTCTGCCTTTCCTACCCTGCCTGTGTGTGCCATACTCTGCCTGCCCTATGTTGCCTGTGTGTGCCATTTAATCTCAGTACTGATACCATTTAAAGCTTACAAAAAGGTACTGTAAGCAGTCACAGCAACCAGATAGGTGGAAGGCCACACAGAAGGGGGCCATGGGCCAGTTGGACAGCCCTGCTCTATTCTAAAACATGACACAACTGGTGCCTTGTGAGAGACCTAACTATTTAAAGTCACTTTTACAACCTTTACAACAATTACTTAAACAATACTTTTTAGCTTTACTTAATAGTATCCATTGTTTAAGTGCAAATTGCCAGGACCTGCCCAGTCATTGTGTTTATGGACCATGGCTGCTCCTGATCACGCAGGTCATTTCCTACGTTTCTGTGCTGGATTATTGAAATCTTTTTCTATGGAACTAAGTCCAGAGTCCCTGTGAGTGAGTTTCTCATTTTGCATAATACTAACAGTACCTACCAGTACCTGCCTTGGAGCTTGTTATATAGACTTGCCTTCCTGTTTGCAGCTTGTACCATATATCTACTGTTTATTCTCACTTCCATTTATTACCATATTTTTCGCCGTATAAGACGCACTTTTTCTTCCCCAAAACTAGGGGGGAAAAGTTGGTGCGTCTTATACGACGAACTGCGTCTTCCTCTATGTGCCGCGGCTCTCTGCAACATCCTCGCTTTTATAAGGTTGCGCCCGTGTGTACTGATGTCACACGCACAGGGCGCAACCTTATAAAAGCACAGATGCAGCTGGGAGCCGCGGCACAGAGAGGAAGACATCACGGGAGCCGGAGGCCGCTGGGGGGAGGTTAGGGGGGAAATGGAAGGTGCTTGGGGGCCCTGGGGGAAGCTGAAGAACGCTGGGGGTGCCGTGGGGGAGCTGGAGGATGCTTGGAGGCCCTGGGGGACGCTGAAGGATACTTGGGGGGGGGGGCCCTGGGGAAAACTGAAGGATACTTGGGGGGGCCCTGGGGGAAGCTGAAGGATACTTGGGGGGGGGCCTAAGGGAAGCTGAAGGATACTTGGGGGGGCCTGGGGGAAGCTGAAGTATACTTGGGGGGGGCCTGGGGAAGCTGAAGGATACTTGGGGGGGCCCTGGGGGAAGCTGAAGGATACTTGGGGGGGCCCTGGGGGAAGCTGAAGGATGCTTGGGGGGGCCTGGGGGAAGCTGAAGTATACTTGGGGGAGGCCTGGGGGAAGCTGAAGGATGCTTGGGGGGGGGGGGCTGGGGGAAGCTGAAGTATACTTGGGGGGGCTGGGGGAAGCTGAAGTATACTTGGGGGGGCCTGGGGGAAGCTGAAGGATACTTGGGGGGGTCCTGGGGGAAGCTGAAGGATGCTTGGGGGGGGCCCTGGGGGAAGCTGAAGGATGCTTGGGGGGGGCCCTGGGGGAAGCTGAAGGATGCTTGGGGGGGGCCCTGGGGGAAGCCTCATTATGTGCGAGCCCAGAGACAATTAACTTTATACAGTTGATATAAAATATTTTACTACAGTATTTGGTTCAGAATCTTTTTTTTCTAGATTTTCCTCCTTTAAAATTGGGTGCGTCTTATATTCCGGAGCGTCTTATAGGGCAAAAAATACGGTAAATCATTCTGCTTATATTGATCATTGTTTCCAGTTTTCATCAAGCCGTCACCATGTGTCCTTAAGGTTATAGAGCACATAGGCTAGTCACTAGTCACAGTTATGTCAACTCAACCAGGTCTGGATTGGGATTCAAAATAGACCCTGGCAAGTACACAGAGGCCCAAACAGCCCCCCCAGCCCAATAAATAGTGACTGTCATCTTACAGCTTGAATGAGAGACTAGAATATAAATAGAAGGGGGACTGAATAGAAAGATAAGTAATAGAAGGGAGAATAACTATAAAATTTAAGACCAATTGAAAAGTTTTAAGAAAAGGCCATTCTATAGCATATTACAAGGTAACTTCCCCTTAATCAAAGTTTTAAGTACCTATAATAAATTTATTTTTACCCCATATGTGTTTTAATTGCTTTATTGCATCAGTCCCCCCACATGGATGTTTCTTTATGCTCCTTTTCAGTTTTCTAACCATAAATGTTCCAAGCATGTTCTCCTGCAATTCCTGCGTTCTGTACATTGAAAATGTTTGAGGTTATGGTCAGTAATTATCAGTCTGAGGTTAAAGAGTGACATTTGGTATAACCAATAATAGGGATACAGTAGGTAAAGGAAAGCAACAGAATGTTTACAGACTAATAAACTAAAGGCACCCAATTCTGCGTTACCAAATGAATATTGTAAGGATGCAGCCCTGATCTGCCCCAAACCCACTGCCTCCCATGGTCTTTTTCAGGCCCATAAATTGGAAGTACTTTGCTTAAAGGACAGGTAGGAAGCATGGGTTTGTTCACATTACAGGAGACAAAACCATTTTTATTTTATTTTAGAAAAGGTTAGAGAGTACTTTTCCTGTTGCAGTCATCATGCTTGGCTATAACAAGCATTTCTATGAATGTTAAACAAAAAATTCCCATGTTTTCAGAAATTATTTTATTTGTGGAAAATAATAATGACACCTTCTCAGAGGAAACTACAGTCCCCTTTAAGGAGTTTTCTTTAACAGTGATTGTGTATGATATGACCATTGCAAAGGCTGGATCTGTGTATCAAATGCTCCCTCTAGTGGTAAAATATTGGCATAACGCTATTTGGGTTTACATTTTAAAACTGTTAAAATGACACACATGGCACACATATTCCACATATTCAGAATTTAAATGTCATTTATTCTGAAGAGGTGCCATTTAGGGGTATAAGAGATATATGCTTGAGATAAATGCAGTTAGTGCTTCTTAGTAATGTAAGGATATTTTCACTTATTAGAGGTACACCGTATCCATCATTTTTGGACTTGGGTGAATAGTGAATTCTTTCTATAGATTTGGCCAAATATGAAACAAAATTCAAACCTTAATCTGCATATTCAAATATATTCCTCAATACAATAACTAATTGTAAATTGTGTATGAAGCAGCACTCACTTATCAACAACCAGCAATTTGGAGTAGGCAGACACAATAATATTATATGACTGAATTATTGACACAGAAAAACAAAACCCATGATAAAGAGTCCCTTCTTCCTTCATGTACTTGTTTCTCACTATGGATCAGTCCATAAATTAATATGTAAAAATGAACAGACCTAAAATATTGAAGTAATGTAACATCCCATCACATATAAAAAGTAGGAATACACCAAACCCCCAAATCCAGTGTAAGGGATTCGGCCGAAAATTCAGTTCGGCCAGGTCCGTGGATTCGGACGATTCTGAACCCTGCTGAAAAAGGCTGAATCCTGGATTCAGTGCACCCTTATAAAAAGTCACAAAGAAAGGTTCTGATGGGCAGTGCCGGATTTCTAATGGGGGTACCCTGAGGCCATTCTGCGCCCCCCCCTCCCCCCCCGCACATGCGCGAACACGCAGCCCCCCCCCCACGTGCACACATGCGCAAACGTTAAAACTCCCATATGGAACAGTGGGGAGAAGTCCCCATTGCTCTGTAGGGAGCAAAATGTAAAAATTGCGCTGCAGCGGCCCGGCATAACGCCCCTAAGTTTGTGCCAACCTAGGCCCGGACCTTTGAGGCCTCGTCACAAATCCAGGCCTGCTGATTGGAAAACAATCTTGGCAATCTAATAAAGGACATGTAAAGTCTATTTCACTGGGTGGTGCCAAAATATTAGGTACCGGCCAGTGAAATAGATCACTAAGCTTTTCTGTGGACACTCCAGTTAGGAAAAAACTGCACCAGCCCATAAAAAACTACCTAAGCTTCTCAGCATCTCTGCACCTGCAATCTATTATAGCAATCTATTTCACTGGGGGGGGGGGTAATATTTTGGCACCCCCCAGTGAAATACCCTTTACATATATTTTAATTGCATGAATCCAGTTGTTTCCATTGCCATTGTATAGATATGCCATTGCATATCCAAGTTCTGTACCTGATTAGGTTTCACCCAGTGTTTATAAAGAGGAAATGAATATAGAAATGATCCAGAATGTAACACTTTAGTTCTACTTCATTTGTTTGATTAAGATAAGGGCAAATGGATCCATTTGCCCTTCATCACGGACCATGGTTTTGACTGCACTTTCCATAATAAGTTAATAGTTGTATGTCTGTTTCAAGCTTAACAGATAAGGAAGAGTTCCTTATGCTAACTCCTTTACAGGAGAAGGAAAGGCTAATAAAGAGTTAATCTCAAGCTGCAGGCATACCTTCAGTTCTCTCAATAGTGCCCTTAAGTCTCCCCATATTTCTCCCGTTCAGATGATCGGAAGCCAAACAGGAAGAAAAAATGCTGAGCTGTGTAAAGAAAGTTCCCATAATGCCTCACTCCTGCACCAAGACCAGTGTACATGCTCAGTTTGTAAGACTATGAGGAAGCTTCCTGCTGATTGGTTCAGATCCACATTACCAAGGGGGGAGGGAGTTCTTAGCATTCTTTAGGGAGGGGGGGGGAAGGATAGGGGAGAGAGGAGAGGGCTGTCTCTGGCACAGGAAAACAGAGTCAACAAATCTTTTGACAGAGAACTGCAGTGTTTCTGTGAGTGCTTATGGCTGTATTTCTGATAAAGCTTACTTAGTTTTTACCTTTCTTTCCCCTTTAAGTAAAACTATACCCCTGAACAATGCAACACAAACATATTGTATAAACCAGCTCATATGTAAAACCCTGCTTCATCTAAATGTAGCCCACCTGTGCAGATACTGTGGTACTACTTCTTTATTTGGCGCTACAGGAGCCCTGAGCCCCCGCTTACTGTGGGGGACAGGCGTTTCCCAGCAATGGCGTGCCTCCACCCAGGGATGATGTTGTGGAACTATATCCACCCCCTGGGAACTTAATAGGTTTCTATGCCCCTCTTGGGACCCACGTACCCCTGGCAGATGTACCCCTCCCTGGGGTTGTTTCTTACCAACGTGGTAGTGGTCCTCTGGGCTTGGCAGATGCTCAGGTACACAGACACAATAGTTGTAGTTGAACTAGATGCACGGTTTATTAGGCAGAGTCCTCTCCAGGAGTGGCAAACATAGAATTGGTACACAGTGCAGGGCATATCTCCTTACTACTCATTGATACTCATTTTCTGTTGGACTACTTCACGGTACTCCCGCCACATGCTCCCATCTAGGAAACCTTCCCGGTACTCTCGGCAGAGGCACCCCCTCTTGGAGCCCTCCCCGGTACTCACGCTAGAAGCATTTCCACAAGGACCCACACCGGTACTCACATGAAGCATCCTCAAATCCGAGATCCTGGACTAGTGGTGCCTTGGTACACCTTCCCTAGCCACTTGTGGCCCTGCACTCCAGCAGATGTAACGCTGGGAGGTCATAACCTCGCTACCACTCCTGGAGGGGTCATGTCTGCCCATTCTAACCTACTTTGTTCTACATATTACTCCTAGAGCAATCTATTACCAGAACTTCTAACTAAGCAGCTCCTGGGGTACTCCTGCCTGGAGCAGTGCCCAAGATGTCTGCCGGACTGACTTCAGCACATGGCTGCTATCCCTTATATGGGCCTATGCACCACCCTGTGGCCATAACCCGAACTACAGGTGTACACCCTATTAACTATTGACAACCCAGTCATCCCAGTGTCCCTGTTTCCCAGCACCACCCTGTGGTCTGTCCTAGGGGTTCCTGTCCTAAGGGCCCGTTTTTGGTAAACCCCTACATTCTCCCCCTACAAGAAAATTGTCACCTCCTGGCTGACACACATTCTACTAAATACAATACATTTACCATGTTGTTTTCACATCACGCTTCACAGCTCCTCCAGGAGACTGCCAGGGTACAATGGATGACTGAAAAGGAAAAGTGAGACATAACACATTCCCACCCTCCAAAGTCTTTGTGAAAGTCCCCACAAGAGTCTCTGTCCCTTAGACATTTCACACTGAAACAAGAGAAAGGACAACTTATTGCCCAAAAAATCAAAACAATTTCTTTATTTTTCAGCAAAGAAAATAATAGAAAGAATTTCTTTTCCTGGCCCTCCCCTCCTCCTTGAGGGAGTCCAAAATCCCAAGGTGCTCCCACCTTGGGCCTGCATACCCACTGATTGTGGTAACTTGCAAACTGGAGCCCTCCTGGGCTAACTTTCTCAGCTCCCCTATGGGAATCAACTGGAGCAGTCCTCACTCCAGGCCATCCGGCTGGCTGCGGTGTGGGTTTCTTTTCCACCCCCAACAGTTCCTTCCTTGGGAAAGTGAGTCTCTCCTTGAGAGTACACCCCAACTGTGGGTGCTGCTCCCTTTAACTGAAAACTCCCCGCATGGGGTTGATGGATGCCTCCTGAGGCTACTCACACCATGTATCCAAACCGCAATTTAATATCTTCATACGGTGCGTAGTAGTTAGGATGGGGTTTCTCTACCCGCTCCCCATTTGGCAAATCTACTTCCACACTGAAGTACCTGGACTCTGGGTGCTTGCGCCCACAGCTGTGGACAGTATGGCGCAGGACTGTGCGCCCCCACCACCACTCTTTCTCTATTGAGCGGATGAATCTTTTGGCAGCCATCCTCTTTCCCTCATCTGGATGTAACAAGGCACGGCCTACCTTTTTCTCTTTAGAGGTGATTTCTGCTTTCACCCAATCATCCATCATGGATTCCATCTTGTCATATACCCACAGTGGGGCATATGGCATAAAATACCCCCATAGGCGAAAGATTTTATAGTTCATGACCCTCTGGATTCTAGAAACTCTGCAGAATATATCAGGGTCAGCTTTCCCTGGAAGAACCCAAAAGTCTTTTTCTTCCTCTTTAGGGATCTTTCTTGGGGCATAACATGGGTCAGGTAATTTAAACAACTGAGGGCTATAGACATCCTCCTCTTCAGGGTCATCCCCTTTCTCATCCACTCTGGAAGTATTGCTGCTGGCAGACCCACGGGCCCCCACTGATGGCTTAGCCCCTACCCTGATAACCTCTCTGTAGGCTGGGGGTTCCGGAGTCCCTGGGGACTTCTCTCCGGTTTGGGCTGCGGTGGCCTCACTCTCCACCTGAGCAGAAATGGGCAGCTCCCTCTGGGGTGTGCTATCCGGGCCTTGGGGCAGAGGTATGGCACCTTGGATGACAGGCAAGCCGGGCGCAGGCCCGCTCCCTTCTCCCTCCCCTTCTGGAGTAACTGGCCGGGACCCCTCTTTCACCCCCTCCGGGGCTACAGGGCTCTCATCCCTTGTGGGCACATTATCAGTAACCGCCTCTAACTCGGGTACTAGCACGGGTATCACGGGGGCCTCCGCCGCTTGGGCGTCATCACTCACCTCCGAGTGCCCGCTGTGCTGTGAGGAGCTGAACTTTCCATTGCTCAGTTGAAACAGCAGCGCCAGCGTTGCGCTGTGTCCGTGGCTCTTGGCTTCATCTTTAAAGGGGCCCATCCAGCATCGATGGCCGCAGTGGTCACAGCGCCCTGTGGGGTGAGTCAAGGCCATGCGCGCCTCCTCTCCACACTCGCCGCATAGTGGGACCATTTGGGGCTCCCCCCTTGTAGTGGTCTGTTCAGCAAAGGACCCGAGCCACACATAGCGAACGCCGCCATCATAAGCTAGCTGGTAAGTAAGCTGCACCGGTAGGGACTCAAGGCCCGCGCTACCGCACACTTTTGGCACAGGTGTCTCCATGGTATCATACAGCAGCCAGTCGCACACCCTGCTCACGCTGTGTAGTACTTGGAACTGATCCAAAATGGCCCCCGTGACGTCAGGTCGCATCGTCACTCCCTGGCTCACTGGCGCCCTTTCTAAGGCTTCTTATTGGCCGGCCGGCCTCACGGGGCGGTCAATAGGCAAATCAAGGGCGCGTCACCCTCTGGCACGCCCCTATTTCACGTGTCTTCCCCGGCTCTCTCTTTGGCGCCCACTTGCCTGCAATCCTATTGGCAGGAGCTGCCTTGCTCCTCTTTGGCGCCAAATCCCCCCTGGGGATGCGGATCAGGGTGGCCCAAATCTAGCCCGGTCGGGAAAAAGGGTTTCACAGACACACTAGGCCTCAGTTCCTTTAGAGCCCGGTCTGCTAAACGGTTCCTGCTCTCATCTCAGCAGTGCCTCCAAATGTAGCCCACCTGTGCAGATACTGTGGTACTACTTCTTTATTTGGCGCTACAGGAGCCCTGAGCCCCCGCTTACTGTGGGGGACAGGCGTTTCCCAGCAATGGCGTGCCTCCACCCAGGGATGATGTTGTGGAACTATATCCACCCCCTGGGAACTTAATAGGTTTCTATGCCCCTCTTGGGACCCACGTACCCCTGGCAGATGTACCCCTCCCTGGGGTTGTTTCTTACCAACGTGGTAGTGGTCCTCTGGGCTTGGCAGATGCTCAGGTACACAGACACAATAGTTGTAGTTGAACTAGATGCACGGTTTATTAGGCAGAGTCCTCTCCAGGAGTGGCAAACATAGAATTGGTACACAGTGCAGGGCATATCTCCTTACTACTCATTGATACTCATTTTCTGTTGGACTACTTCACGGTACTCCCGCCACATGCTCCCATCTAGGAAACCTTCCCGGTACTCTCGGCAGAGGCACCCCCTCTTGGAGCCCTCCCCGGTACTCACGCTAGAAGCATTTCCACAAGGACCCACACCGGTACTCACATGAAGCATCCTCAAATCCGAGATCCTGGACTAGTGGTGCCTTGGTACACCTTCCCTAGCCACTTGTGGCCCTGCACTTCAGCAGATGTAACGCTGGGAGGTCATAACCTCGCTACCACTCCTGGAGGGGTCATGTCTGCCCATTCTAACCTACTTTGTTCTACATATTACTCCTAGAGCAATCTATTACCAGAACTTCTAACTAAGCAGCTCCTGGGGTACTCCTGCCTGGAGCAGTGCCCAAGATGTCTGCCGGACTGACTTCAGCACATGGCTGCTATCCCTTATATGGGCCTATGCACCACCCTGTGGCCATAACCCGAACTACAGGTGTACACCCTATTAACTATTGACAACCCAGTCATCCCAGTGTCCCTGTTTCCCAGCACCACCCTGTGGTCTGTCCTAGGGGTTCCTGTCCTAAGGGCCCGTTTTTGGTAAACCCCTACATAAATAAACCATTTTCATAAAAATAGACTTTTTTAGTAGTATGTACTATTGGTTACTCCTAAATAGAAAATTGCCATTTTAAGAATTAAGGGACACCTCTTGGATTCAAAGGATTCCTAGTGCACACAAACATGCTAGGCCCCATCAGCCAATTAATGGACAGAGTTCTGCCTTTTACTCCCACACTACTTCCTGTTACAGTTAGAGCTGCATTATTTCCTGTCAGCTGATCTCTGAGGAAGCACACAGCCCATCACTAAATGGTGAATCAAGGGAAAGGATGTAAAAGGGCAATATTTACTGATACATATATTCTAGTTTGGTGAGATTCTTTAATAGGCCTCCTAATATGATATAAACTATCTGTCAGTTAAGTATCCATTTTGGGGGTATATTTTTCCTTTAACTGAGAGAACACATTTTGCTAAGCTTCTCTTCTTACAACTGCTTCTAACTAAGGAATTGGTTGCAAGAATATCCTAATGTTTTCAGCTTATGGCATGCCATGTGCCTGGGGGTAGAATCCTGGGAAACAGCATTTGTTAAGAAAGGAGCATGGGGGAATGGTCTTGGACACAGAGGGGAGTATTTATAAACACGGTGACAAACATCACTGGTGATATTGCCTATAGCAATCATTTTGAACTGCCACCTACAAGTTAGAAAGCAAAAGCAAAGACCTTGTTGGTTGCTATGGACAACATTACTGGTGATGTTTGTCTCCAGTGTTAATAAATATGCCCCATAGTGTAGACTGACAGTAGGTAAGAACATGGGAATAAGAAAGGGCTCACACGCCATTACCAACAAGTAATACCCCAGTTATTTTAGTAGCTTACTTTTGAGCCCAGGCCGGCACTTTTTTCTCAGTGCCATCATGCCATATTTATCCTGTGCCCCAGACATGCCCTGTGCATGTACAGTACAGAAATCGGCAAATAATTTCATTCTACCACTTTGCTTGCCCAGGGCAGGGAATGCTGGGAAACCAGAGCAGTATTGGTGCATGGTACTGAGATAAAAAGTACACTGGCTGGTGCATTTTTTGCAGAGGATTCAAGGCCTGGGGTATAAAGGAAGCAACTAGTATCACTGGAGGTGTGTAAAAACTTGCAACCCCCAGTGATTCCACCTTTCCTTGTCCTTTTAAAATGTAAGCCAAAAACTTATTAATGGAAAGGACAAAATGAAGTGATATTCAATGAAACTACTACTCTAATATGCCTCTGTTTAGTGCAGCTCTTGCTAAGTAGCAGAAAGCAATCCCAGACACGTTACGAACCTATTTATTGGCAAAAAAATGCCTTACATAGTTAATATGCTACTGCATGCTCAGTCCAAATCAAGAAAATAAATTGATTGGCTATATAACAATATGGGAGGGGCTTACCTGTGCTAACTGCAGCCCTGGAGTGCTGGCCTTTCTGTTACTTGTTGCACACATTGTTTCCAGGCAAACCCTTCTTATGATAGTGTTGATAAGAAGTTCAATATATAATAAAAAACAAAGCCAAACAGACTACAGCTGTATTTATAACTGTGGAATAAGGTTTTTTGAACTCTTTATTGAGTGATATACACAGTATCCACACCTTTAAATACCCATCATCCTCCACTTAAGTATCTTTAGCATAAAGTGCCCTGGTACATGAATTAAAAGAGATTCCAAAACTTAGTCCATTTTGAACAATTAAAGGAACAGTAACACCAAAAAATTAAAGAGTTTTAAAGTAAATGAAATATAATGTACTGTTGCCCTGCACTGGTAAAAGTTGTGTGTTTGCTACAGTAACTCTACTATAGTTTATTTATAATAAGCTAACCCCGGGGGCAGCCATTCAAGCTGGAAAAAAGGAGAAAAGGCACAGGTTCCATAGCAGATAACTAATAAGCTCTGTAGAATACAATAGTGTTTTATCTGTTATCTGCTAAGTGCCTGTGCCTTTTCTCTTTTAAATGGCTGGCCCCATGGCTACATAGCTGCATTCTTTATATAAACCATAGTAGTGTTTCTGAGGCAAACACCAGTTGTACCAATGCAGGGCAGCAGTACATTATATTGGAATTTCTTTCATACACTTGAATTTTTTGGTGTTACTGTTCCTTTAACAAAGTATAAAGGTAAATATAAGTTCAATTATTCACGGCATTCATGTAACCAAACACATAGCCAATCAATGGGCATTGTAAAAGCCCATGCATAACTGTGATTACATAGTAAATAACAGTGCCCAGGGCTGCCACCGGGGGGTACTCCAATAAGGGATCCCCAGAGGGGAAGGCAAGAGATAGGAAAGAGATATTTGCAGGTTGGGGAAAGGGCAGGGTTTGGAGAAGTGGGTGAAGGGTTTGTGTGTAACGGGTAATGCCAAGGCTATGCCTGGATCGGGGAATTTTCTTTTACATTGGGCTCCCATTCTATTTGTCGGCAGGGCCCCCCTAAATTAGTTGTTTCAGGTCCCACAATTCTAATGGCAGCGCTGGCAATGGATGTGTAAAATGTAGTCCCAAACATGTAAAACCACCCTATACTTTCACCTGTAGCACCTATTCCATGCCTATTTAATCATATGGCAGCGGATAGCATATGTAATAGGAGCTGATTTAGCACTGCTTGTAATTTTGTCTTACAAGTGGTAATGGTTTATAAATCATATTCTACATTACTCCCAATTCGTAGTTACAAGGAAAGTAATCTCTATAGACCCCTGTGGGGGGTATAGTCAGAGATGAAAGCAATGTGTCAAAGGGCATTGCTAAATGTCCATTAGAATTCATGGATGGATTGTAAATAAAGATATACATACAAACATTGTAATATACCTGTCCCTAAGCTTATCATTAAAGTCTTTAGGTTGCCCAGCCAACTTATACATTTATTTTCTTTCAGTAGTAACAATTTGACACAGTCACACTCTCTATGGAGCTGCCTGAATTTCCCAGGTAGTTTAGGTGAGCTGGCATTTGTGACCAAGTACCATTATTAGTTAAATAGAATCATAAAGATTCTAAGCACCTACTGGCCTATTTTAAAATTAGATCCAATCCTCCAGGGATTACTACCAGAAAAAATTATAGTGATTTGTAAGAAGAATAAAACGTTAAAAGATATATTAGCTCCATCTATGTTAAGCAAACATAATAATCAAAATAAAAATGTTGTGAAATGTGGCAGTTGAGCTTCTAGCTAAGGGAGGTTACCAGTTAACTACAAATTTTAATATGAAACAATTTTTAAATTGTTCTAGTGATTTTATGGTATATGTGTTAGAATGTTCCTGAAATTTGCAATATGTGGGTAGAACCATGAGGCATTTCAGAACTAGGTTAAATGAACAAATGTATAAAATTAGAACTAAATCACTACTTCTCTTGTATAGACACTTTATGGAAGTAGACAACTCAGATTAAACCATCTATCACCATGGGCTTTAGAACAGGTAGAAGTAGATATAAGGGGGGTAACCGAGAGATCTAGATCAACATTGGATATTTACTTTGAACACAATTTCTCCAGTTGGATTGAACAAATATTACAATATTAAATGTATTTTGTAACATGATAGGCTTTTTTCTTTTTTTTTCTTCTTTGCTTGAAACTATTTCTAGGGGTGGGCTGTTCTTGTTGCCTTGGGTGATGAAAAATGATACATCCAATAGCGATGTGTGAGAGAGGATTTATAGATGTAATGCGTTGCAAGCCTCATTTTCGCGATTCCTTGAAAAAGCGCGCATGTGCAAAATGCGTAGGGTGAGAGACATGCCAGAGTTGCCAACTCGAATAGAGAGTGCAAAGACGTTACCTAATTATTATACTACGTAGCTATTGGAACCAGATGTGGATTTTTTAAAGTGACACTGGCACTATAAAATGACTCTTTAAAATATTAATGAACATAAAAAGTTCCCTATAGGTCATGTTGATAGGGCTGCTTTTGTAAGTGTTACTTGAAGTCCCTGTTTTGCCAACCTGACTGTCCCTTCTCAGCCTGTCAGTTATAGCTTCTAATGCTAACGGACTCCTGCTGCACAAATATGGCAGCCCCCTCATAGGGGAACATGGGGGATCATGCCAATACAATGTTATGATAAATAGAAGAAAAAAGGTTTAATTTCTGGTGTCAGTATATAAAGTAGTACCTGGCCAGGTTATTATTATTTAACCATATGGTTTTATAAAGATTCTGAGGCTTGTTCCTCTGCCACACATTTTATAAACTGCAATTTATAACAAAGCATTCAAAATTTAAGCCATGATGCTGATGATTAGACAAGATACCAAGGTCTAATGTACGGGGGCAGCCAATTTGGAAATCCGGCCCTGGCGCCGCCATCTTCTCCAGCATGTCTGTATGGGCTATTGCTGCAAAGCACAAGCCAGCACCCCCCCCCTCCGATTCCCGCAGCTGCTCACAAACCCCTCCCTTCATATGTTTGCCATGCTCCCCCTTCTGCCACAAACCCCCACTCCCCGCACCAGTCTGCATGTCACAGAGTTCTGCATGGCTCCCCCAGAAGTTTAGCAACCCCTGCGCCCCGGTCTGCATGTCACGATTTCCCCCCGCGCTCCTCGCTCCCCACATCTGCTGCCTGCTGAGTCTGCATGTCACAGAGTTCTGCATGTCACCTCTGCTGCCCCCCCTTACCGCTACTCGCTGCTCTCTCTCTCTCCTGTCGGCTGCATCGCCATGGCAACCATACGCTCCTGCTGTGTGCGCATGTGCAAGCTATGGACCTGGTCGTAGTCTCTACCCAGCTCAGTGTTTTTTATTCCTGTTTGGCTTCTGATCTTCTGAACAGGTGAAGTATGGGGAGACTTAAAGGAACAGTAACACCAAAAAATGAAAGTTCTTTTTTAAAGTAATTAAAAATATAATGCACTGTTGCCCTGCACTGGTAAAAGTTGTGTGTTTGCTACAGTAACACTACTATAGTTTATATAATAAGCTGCTGTGTAGCCATGGGGGCAGCCATTAAAGTTGGAAAAAAGGCACAGGTTACATAGCAGATAACAGATGACCTCTCTAGAATACAATAGTGTTCATCTGTTATCTCCTATGTGCCTGTGCCTTTTCTCCTTTGAATGGCTACCCCCATGGCTACATAGCAGCTTATTTATATAAATTTCAAACACACCATTTGTACCAGTGCAGGGCAGCAGTATATTTTATTCTTTTTACTTTTATACACTTTCATTTTTTGGTGTTACTGTTCCTTTAAGGGCACTATTGAGAGAACTGAAGGTATGCCTGCAGCTTGAGATTAACTCTTTATTAGCCTTTCCTTCTCCTTTAAAGCCAGGAAGAAGTGACCATCCGTTGTGTTTCGCTATAGACCGAATCATGCTACGACACAGCTTCCCAATAATCCATTGTGGGATTTATATTCTACATTATACTATGTTTAAAGTGGTGAATAAAGCCAGCTAGTATGCACGTATGGGATCTGTTATCCAGAAAGCTTATGGGATGACCACCTCCCATAGACTCCATTTTAAGCAAACAATTACAAATTTTAAAAATGATTTCCTGTTTTTTCTGTAATAATAAAACAGTACAGGTATGGCACCTGTTATCCAGAATGCTTGGGACCTGGGGTTTTCCAGATAAGGGATCTTTCTGTAATTTGGATCTCCATAAACTTAAGTCTGCTAAAAATAATTTAAATATTGAATAAACCCAATAGGCTTGTTTTGCCTCCAATAAGGATTCATTTTATCTTAGCTGGGATAAAGTACAAGGCACTTTTTCTTTATTACAGGGAAAGAGGGAATCATTTTCAAAAATTAGAATTATTTGCTTATAATGGAGTCTATGGGAGGTGGCCTTTCTGGTAAACGGGTTTCCGGATAAGGGATCCCATACATGTACTTGATCCAAACTAAGATATGATTAACCCTTCTTGGAGCCAAAACAATCAGAGCGATTCCAAATTATGGAAAACCCCAGGTCCTGAGCATCTGGGTAGCAGGTCCCTTGCCTGTACTAAATATAATAAATGGTGGTTGGCATATAGCTGCCATTCTTGTAATTTAATTCAAAACTCAAATCCAATGTATCATTTAATGTGATCATGTCTTATACATCATACAAGTGGCTTCTTTAATTTATCTGAGTGGTTGGGTATTCCCTATGAAATAAACCCTTAAGATACAGACATCCAATCACAATAGTTCCATTTAACCTATTCAGTTAGGTGATAGCTGAAACTCACAAAGATGTGAAAGTAAGATCCTGTCACAATTGTACTATGATTCTAGAGAGCACTGAAATAAATAATGAAAGAGCGGAGGGACTGTGGAGCCAGCTGTGGCCCAGTTCCCTCCGTGCTTGTAAGGGGTTAACTCACCAGCTAGTGCAGTCAGGAAAGGGCAGCCGCCCCCCCCCCCTTGCTCGCTCCTCCTCTGTGCCTGCTTTCCCGCGCTGCTGCTGCCACTCTGCTTCCGGATTCCACCGAGCAGCATCCCCCTCCCACCCTCCCTGTTTAAGCACACTTTGTTTAAAAAAAAAAAAAATTGTCATATAAATAAAAATTTGTGGTTTGTCACAGCAAATGGTGGGGGTGGTAGTCCTTGGCCATTTAAGCTCTGATGTGGTCGCAGTGGCCGGCGTTCGTTAACAAAATGGTTTAAGAGGTTTGGAGAAGTTCAATATACATGGCAAGGACTAATTTTGGTTTATAATAAAGCTGTGGCTGAACTACACCCACATAACGGTGTCTTTGCATCTTTTGTCAGCTAGGTGCAACGGATAGAGTGATAATGGGAGGGAACAAGTCTCCACAGTCATATTGAGGAAGGTGTTAATATTTCACAGCCATGTGACCTGTGCTCTGATAAACTTCAGCCACACTTTACTGCTGAGCTGCAAGTTGGAGTGATATCCCCCCTCCCTCCAATCAGCAGAACAATGGAAAGGGAGCAAGATAGCAGCTCCTAGTAGGTATCAGAATAGCACTCAATAGTAAGAAATCCAAGTCCGTCTTGGGACTCCTCCAGTTACATGGGAGTAGGAGTAACAATAGGTTATCTGAAAAGCAGTTCTAATGTGTAGCGCTGGCTCCTTCTAAAAGCTCAGACTCAGGCACAATGCACTGAGATGGCTGCCTGCACACCAATATTACAGCTAAAAAAAATCATTTGGTGGTTCAAGAATAACATTTTAAATGGTAGAGTGAATTATTTGCTGTGTAATTTAGAAATAAAAAGAACACCATAAAAATCATGACAATCACTTTAAGCACTGGAGGTGCAGCCTGTGAATCACTTAAGAGCCAGACAGACAGCTGCTGAATTTTAAGGGGATTGTGATCAAGGAAGAGGAGAAAGCAGGTAAAGTTTTAACAAACATATTTTACAAAGTCATTTAAATTTAGTGCTAAGAATCTATACATGCACTTTTAAAATTACTTTACACCCCCTTTAAATTATTCAAATAAAAGGCACAGCACCATCAATCCCTCATATGCAACCATATTTTAGGCAGAATTTAAAGACTGATTTGAATACATAACCCAGGGATGTCACACCATTGTTTAACAGATTGTTTAAAGCGGACACAATGTATTACTCATTCATTGGTGGATGGGGCTCTGTTTCATTAGTTCCATACAGAGAAACTCATCTTTGTCATGGAGATCGTCAGTAAACCCAAGTGGCTTGAAATGCTACTTGTTGTTGTCTTGAACCAATACAGCTGCTAATTATAGCAGAACTAGTCATTGGCTAGACAAGACAGCCTTTCTAATGTTGGCAGTAGAGGCATCATCATATGCATTACTACTAACAATAATCAGCATGTACAGAGGGGGGGGGGGGGGGTTTGCAGTCAGTTTGCCCACAGGGATGAAACCTTTAAAACTGCTAAAGAAAACATGATTCAGTAGCAAAAAACAGTTATAGCCAATTATTTTAAATCAGGGCATATTCACACACACAAAAAAAGTTTGACATCAACATTTTACTAAAAAGGGAGTGCGAAAGGTTATCGTGAATTAACTTCATATTTGTGAAAATTCTCAACTAGCATTCAACAATGCTACAATGCACAAGAATTATGCATGTTTGTGAGCCTTTTTCCATGCAGAAAGTGTGAATATTCTGATGGAGTCTTAAATAAGCTAGTGTTAAGAGTAAAAAAAAAAAAAGCAATAAAAAAAAAAGTTGCATGCATTTTGCCCCATGATCTCTTGAAAATTAGCCAGTTTCCCCCACAATGGGTTAGTTTTCCTATGCTTAATAACAGGGATCCCCAACCTTTTTTTTACCTGTGAGCCACACTCAAATGTAAAAAGAGTTAGGGAGCAACACAATCACGAGGGATGCCAGATAAGGGCTGTGGATTGCCTATTTGGTAGCCCCTATGGGGACCGGCAGCCTACAGGGGGCTCTGTTTGGCAGTACAACTGGTTTTTATGCAGCCAATACTTGCCTCCAATCAAAGAATTCAAAAATAAGCACCTGCTTTGAAGCCACTGGGAGCAACATCCAAGGGGTTGGGGAGCAACATGTTGCCCCCGAGCCACTGGTTGGGGATCACTGCTTTATAACAAGCAAAAAAAAGGACAGAAACACCACCACTAAAAAAAAAAAAAGTACAATTCTTGGATTTTAATATAGTTTATTTTCTGTAAGGACTGCTTTGCTCTGCCCTATTTGTATACAGTATGGGATTTCTAACTCTTGAATTGCATACATAAGATTCATTTATACAAGACTAGGTCACCACAATTCTCACAAGAGGCAGAGTGATGCAGAGGCACAACTGTGTAATACAACTGGATTATTCCTGTAAGTAGATTTTTATTTTATTTATTTATTTTTTTAACATACAGAGTTACAGATCAAAGAAATGTTTAACCCTATTTCTGTCACGTGCAGGTCAACCAGATTTTTCATCTGTATGCTGGGTGCAAAAGAATGCCAAATGTGAAATGTAACTTTGCAGTAGGTAGAATATCCCTTTAAAAACATCAGCAACTGAATAAGTTCAATAGTTGCATAAAATGATATAATTCTACTAAGCATATCTATACATATACAACATATCCAAATTGATTTCAATCCAAATGCCTTTTTTTAATATATATGTATATAATTTCATATAGTATATAATAAACAGTTTTTATACAACCTGACCAAGCTTGCTATTAGAAAGATTTATTAAAACTGTTAACCTGTACCATAATTGTAATGCTTTGGATGGATGAGCAGTTAACAGGAAGTCGATTACTGTAACAGGATGTAGTTATTCGTGAAAACAGAAACAAAAATAAAGCCTTTAAGTAAGAGAAAGTCTAGGGAGAACACAAGTTGCTCCTGCTTTCTAATACTACCAGCTTTTGGGGATCAAAAGTTTCTTTAGTGTTAAGAACAGCAACTTTATTTTTTTAATATACTACTGCTATATTTAGTATCCATATATCCCCTGGCCTATTGCGATTAGGTAACACTATCACAGCAATTAGTGCTGAATGTTTGCTATACTACACAAATACTGAGAAGAAAAAAAAATGCAGCTGACATTTGTAAATCTTGAGAGAAATGTTAAGCTGCTCAGTATACAAATAATGGAACATGGTCAACATTGTTCTCTTTTACAGTACTTGAGACATGCAAAACATCCGTAATTGGTTGAATTGAAAAACAAAACAAATTCAGGCAAATACTCTTGTGTAATCAGTTTTTGCAACTCAATTGTGTCAGTATATGGTAACAGGCTTTGGGATTTCCCTTCTCTTCAATACTTCTCAAGAATATAGCTGGGCTGACTACCTAAATAAGCAGTAATACCCAGTGATTTACTAGCCAATGAAAACTATTACAACACACTAAAGCAAACTGTATATATGCCCAGCACCCTGTAAACATGTGCAGGGTACACAATGTGTTACTAGAAATTTTCACAAAATCAAAGAATTATTCAGTTTCTAAACTTTTTGATGAGAAAAAGATGATTAAATAGTAACTCCCAAGCACCTGAGCTCACATATGTGGAACAGAATACAGGGACTTAACATTAAATCTTATTTATAATCCACAGCTCAATTCACATTGCACGGCACGTTTTTGTCTAGTGTCATAACTTCAGCTGCAGTCCTTCATTGGTTCTGGGCACATGTATGTACTTTGGAAAAATGACATGAAATCATGAATGGTAAGAATATATTAAAGGAAAACTATACCCCCAGAATGAATTAAGCCACCATTTAGTGATGGGCTGTGTGCTGAGATCACCTGACAGGAAATAATGCAGCTCTAACTGTAACAGGAAGTAGTGTGAAAGTAAAAGACAGAACTCTGTCCATTCATTGGCTGATGGGGCCTAGCATGTATGTGTGCCTTGGCTTGTTTGTGTGCACTGTGAATCCTATGATCCCAGGGGGTGGCCCTTAATTCTTAAAATGGCAATTTTTTTTTTATTTAGGAGTACCCAGTAGCATATACTACTAAAAAAAAGTCTATTTTTATGAAAATGGTTTATTTAGATGAAGCAGAGTTTTACATATGAGCTGGTTTATGAAATATATTTTTACATAGATCTACTTTATTTTGGGGGTATAGTTTTCCTTTAAACATTCCTCCATTGGACTTGGCTGTCTAATTTGGAAGCTAAGTCTTGAATGATTTCAAAAGCCCCTTGCAGCTTTCTATTCACAAAACAATCTCTAAAGTGTAAAGGCACAGCTATGAAAAGTAATGCAAACTCCACAAGTTACCTTGGGTTCATGAAGGGTTTCTGTAATAAAGCTGAAGAAAATGACTACTAAGGGCTATGTCACACATGACATTTTTATGAATTTTCTACATTACCCATGATTTGTTCTACTTTCCAAAAACCTTTGCATAACTCACATTTTCCCACATCCAAAAACACTGTCAATCCTAGCTTTGTCATGTGCATTGGTGCATGTAATAATGCAACATACGTTAAAAAAATGCTTTTAGCAATGTATATTTGAACACTGTGTTTATATTAGTAATGACTTGCACACAAAAACAACTCTTACAATAAATATAGGGATCTGAACAAAGGGCATTAAAATAGCAGTAATGCCATAATGACTGCATGTAATGATGTGGAGTTAAATTGTTATGTAATTTATATGACACATGTTCCAGTAATTCAGGCCTATTAGTTTGTTTTGATGGATTTTGGATTTGTTCTGGTGAATCAGCTATTACATGCAAATTCTGGCATTTTTTGCAGATATCAGCTTGTAAAATGTGAGTATGTTTTACAACAGGCGTATTACAGCATTTCCTGCAGTAAAGCTTATTGGCGTAAAAACGCCACAAGTGACATAGCCCTAAAAGCAATATCGGACACAGTATATGAGGGATCAAAAACTTACATGGAGGGAACACTTTAACAATAGTTCCAAATGCAAGAAATCCCAAGGAGAATATTAAATTGTAGTGGTATCAAAAAGTTCAAAGAAATGTTACCTTGTGTGATCGTAAATACAGTCTTTCAGAATTCAAAAGATCCTTCTTTTGACTCCAACAAAAAACTACAGATTTAAACAAATGAATTGGTTGTAATGAGTTTGTCCAATTTATCTTTGAACTCAATTTCTGCAGGAAAAAAAGCCATTCCTTTTCAATTCTGTAACAGAAAAAACACAAACTTTTCCTTTTCTATTAAAAATTGCTGTAGTTTTGAAGTCTTCACTTTCAAGCCAGAAAAAAAAACTCAGTAGGATCACAAATAAAACGTTTTAGTATTTATACAGAACATAATGTATGCAGCACTGAAAACAACTCTTGTGAATCAAACCTAAATGCATTAAAGTAGATAAGGTTTGAGAAAAATGCACAACTTTACGTAATTTAGTGAGCCTTAAATAGGTTTATATTATAATGTTTGAAAACACTGAAGATTATGATATCTACGATTTAGAAAGAAATTAAATATAAAAAAATAGGCACTTAAGCTAAATTTAGACATCAGATGAAAAAGTGGGATTAAAATAAAAAGAAAAAAATATAACATTGTTGCCACTTAAAATAACCTTAAAATTCAAACAATGGAGCCAAGAAAAAAATGCAAGGTTAGGAAGGAAAAAAAACACCCAACAGAAAACAAAGTGCTGACCTTCCAATAAATGCTAGATTATTAAGAATCGGGTTTTTATTGTAAAATTCTGAATTTTATGGGAGCACTTGCTAAAGCTTGCCGACCTAAGTTTAAAAGTTTCCGCAGGTATAAATGTCATTAAAAGTCTCTTCTGGACTGAGGTAATAACACTGAGATTTGTGAAACTGATTTGTACAAAAGAAAGGTGCTATTATGCCCCCTTTGCTACCAAACGTCAGTACTCAGGACTGCTTTCGGCAGAAAAGCAAAAAAGTTACAGTAATACAAAAATGTGCATTAAACTTGAGGTGGCCACAAACTGCATTTTAATATTCTCTTACACCAAACAGTCAAAACAAATCAGTCAATGAGTATTTGCCGACAGCATGAAAGTAATTTGGCGAAGCTAAAGTATTAAGTTGGTGTGCCATATTATTATTACAATGATTTCAGACAATTCAGGTTTACTCTGGAATTTAACATGATTTGCGCTTTTTTTTTTTTTTTTTTTTTAATCTTCCACATCTAATAGGACACCATAAAATGCATAAAGAAAAACTTAACATTGTGAATCGCACATCAACAACTTTTCTAACAAGATTTTAGTATTTTAAACAATTTTAAAACAATGGAACCTTGCATTCAATGAGTCTCCAGAGATTTAGCTAGGATGCATGATTACAAAAAAGACAGCAGATACTGGTAAAAGCATCAGGACAGAAAGTGCTTGACAAAGTTAAAGTTCTCAAGTGTGTTTGGTGAGAGAGCATCAGGGCAGATGATGAAACCATTATGAGGAGGGGGGAAAAAAAAGTCAATTTTGTGTTAAAGTGTCCAACGATCTCACCAAAGCAGAAATAAAAAGCATTAAATGTATTCTTCAACATAGTATACGTTTCCAGAGTCTACATCATTAGTGTTGTGATTATAGCAGGATATCGCTGTATGATTATTGTTTGTTTCTATTCCTCTCCTGCAACGACAAAAAAAACCCACAAAAAACAAATTAGTTTATTAACTGAAGTCAATATAGCAAACGAAGTATATTTAGGATTTAAAATGTTTTGTGCCGGAAGAAAAAGACTTTTAAAATGTGCATTATTAAGTGGATCTGTGGAGCCTAAACCATTCAGAGGGATGAGCAAACAATGCAGCTATTGGAGCCAACCTTTATCAATGACTGAGCTTCCAAACCACCAGCTGACCAGATGAACCAGCTGAGAGAGCCACTATATTTAAGCTTTGTTGCAATGCTAACATGCAATGCTTCCATTTTTAATAACTTATTGATTCAATTTGACTTAATGACTGCCTGTATCAGCTGCAATCACTAGCACCAACAACCAGTTTTTGCATATAGAAATGGTGTACCGAGTAGTTGACCCTTTCTTCTACCAGGGGCAATAGAATAGCAGGAAAAGCAATTAAAGGTTTACAGAGAACATGTGCCCCTAAAACTGTGAATACTACAGTCCCCGTGTATTAAAGTACATTTCAACCCCTCCCCCCAACCAAAAATCTAACCATTAAAAAGCTTCACTGCATTCTTGACATACCTATCACCCATTCTTTAAATACCTGCCACTCCAGTGACTGAAAAGTAAACAGTGAAGCCGTGCTTCATTCCCTTAAAGGAATAGTAACATAAAAAAATGAAAATGAAAGGAATGACAATATAATGTACTGCTGCCTGCACTGGTAAAACTGATGTTTTTGTTCAGAAACTCTACTGTAGTTTTTATAAACAAGCTTCTGTGTAGCCATGGGGGCAACCATTCAGGCACAGGATACATAGTAGATAACAGATAAGCTGTGTAAAATCCCATTGTATACAACAGAGCTTGTCTGTTATCTGCTATGTAACCTGTGCCTTTTTTCCTAGCTTAAATGGCTACCCCTGTGGCTACAAAACAGGGTGCTTATATAAACTAAAGTAGGGGTTCTGAAGCAAACACACCAGTTTTACCAGTGCAGGGCATTTTTAAATTATATATTTTTTACTTTAAAACACTCTTTTTTGGTGTTACTGTTCCTTTAATCTTGCTGCATATCTGTTTGCTCAGCCCCTCTCGCCCTCCCTTCAGAATTAGCCTTGGCCATGGAAGAATGTGCATTTTAAAGCTGTTTTTCTTGAGCATGCGCAATGGAAAGGATTCTTTATTTTAGGAGCGGGCCTGCAGGCAATATTTGTAATGGATTAACACATAGTAAGCTGAAAAAAGACATACATCCATCAAGCTCAACCATAATGCCTATATATAACCTGCCTAACTGCTAGTTGATCCAGAGGAAGGCAAAAAAAAAAAAAAAAAAAAAAAAAAAAAACCCCATCTGAAGCCTCTCTAATTTGCCTCAGAGGGGAAAAAAAATTCCTTCTTGACTCCAAGTCCCTGGATCAACTTGAATGGATGCCTCCTTCAAATAAAATTTAATTGAGAAAAAAAAAACACTGTATAGAAAGGTCAGGAGGGAGAAGGGAATTCATACATGTATATTTTCAACATGAAGCTAGTCTCCGATGGTGTCAAGCGGGGAAAAATGCCCACTGGTTGAAAAGCTTACTCCTATATTGAACAAGGCAGCATGGTTGCTATTAGGGGAACGTAAATTATGCAGCTCAGTTGGAAAAAAGGCAAAGTATTTTCAGCCTCCATTTTTGCAGCTAAGGCTCATGCCACACCATGCATATGATGTATATTTTCAGCAAGCAGAAAAATTTTGCTGAGAATACGCGCCATGTGCTCCTACCTGTGCCTGCACCCAAATGAATGGAATACGCTGGGGAACAGGCACATGTAGCTGAAATCTGCATAAAAAACACGAGACTTTGCATTGTCTCGTTTTTTTTTATGCGGATATCGCCTACATGTGCATGTTATCAGTATGTGAACTGACAATTTTAGTTTACTAGTTAAAAAGGAGTAGCCTTACCCTACGCATGGCTTCCTCCTCTTCTTGACGCTTCTCATAATGTGCAAAGTCATCAAAGATAGAGGTTGTATGCTTGAATGTAGCAATTATTTTAAGAACTTGCTTGGCCTTTTCTAGGGGTACCTCTTGAGTGTCCCTTGAGTTGGTAACAGGCTTGTTATCGTTGTTTTCCAAACGAATATGCCGCAATTGGTTATTAGGAACGTCTTTGACAAAGACCCATTTGACATCAAACTTTCCCTTCCATTTGTCCTGGGACCAGACTCCAGCATAAGCATTATAGTCCACAACAGACTTCATTTCAGCTACACCACAAAAATGTCCACTTCCATTTACACTGAAGAGTAAATAAAGTGGGCCTTTTCCATTCAAGGATCGGTAAGCAGCATCCAAACGTTTATTGCCATGTTCAGTGCTGCACCAGATTGTGTACTTTATAGAACGGTGAATATCGTCCTCAGAGTAGCTCTTGATAATAAACACACGTCCATTTTTTAGACTCCAGTCAAAGTCTTTGGGATTATAGTTGTTAATGGCCTTCAGTTTCTCCAGAACTGGGTGTACTTCAACACCAGAAGGCGAAGAGCTAACAGGCACAACACCTAAACTAAAATTCTCATTGCCAGATACATTGTTCTGATTGAAGCCCGCCCCCCTGTTTCTAGGTGCCACCCAGCGGTTTTGAAGCTGCTGCTGAATCTGGTGAGGTGGCTGCTGAGGTCCTTGTTGCTGTAGCTGCTGCTGAGGCAGTTGGTTTTGCACCATGGGTAGAGGTTGAGTTAATGGCTGAGGCTGTTGAATTACAGGCTGTGGAGGCAGAACTGATTGAATGGGAGGTGTTTTTACAATAGCCCCTTTATCATCCCAAGTTCCAATATTTATGTTGTGTTTTATAGGCGGTGGAGGAACAGCAGAGCTACCAATACCCACATTATTTTTAGGTTTTAATTTAGGTTGAGGCTTTGCTGGCTTCCGAGCAATAGCAGCCCAAGAGGTTGGTTTAGGAGCTGAACTGCTAACTGGAGGTACACTGTTTGCTGCTATGCTTGTCATCCCTGCACTAGACAAAGCTGATCCTACAGTTTTTGTTACAGCAGCTGTCATGTCACCACCAATTTTCAGCCCTGTCATGCCCTGCTCAATGCTATTAATGCCTGGCACTTTGCTCAGAGCGTCACTCCCAAATCCAGCTTGTCCATCAGCTATGGCTCTACCAAGAGAACTAGGTGGGTATCCGTAGCTACTACTGTAAGCAGAACTTTGTGTTGATTGTCCCTGAGATCCACTTGTCCCCCACGTTGAGAAATCTGCATTGCCAGGAAAAAAATTAAACCCATGCTGGCTGAGGAAGGGAGGAGTGTTTCCTAAAGCACCAGGCTGACTAAACACTCCGTCTGGTATGTAGTGGTGTTCCCCATTGCTCATCTGTCCGTATAAATATGGCATTGGTGGGTCACCAGCTGTTGACCATGCTGCTTCACCGAGAGAGTAAGGAAATCCAATGGATGGAGCATAATAACTAGGCATGTATGGGTCTGACATTGGTGGATAGCTATTACTCTGCAACACACAAAAAAAATGAGAGTATTACCAAAAGGTTTAAAAATATTTCTATTGAAGCTTTAACAGTGGTTTGAAAGTGAAACTTTATAAGCCAGAAAAATATAAATACAATATAACATCGTGAGTGGCACCTCATTCTAGAAATACAAAAAAAAGAAAAAAAAGATCCTATACACAAGTAAGTTTATAGTCAGTAGAAAGAAAATAAGCTGTGTGTTTCAATGACAGGATGAAATTCTCATCTATTTTAACAAGAAATTCTTGAGGCAGAGCGAGGTAGTAAATAGTTCGTCCACAGAAACGAATCAGATATAATAAAAACACATGCAGATTAGGATACAACCAAACAAGGAAAAGGCATTATACCCTTTAACAAACATATAGAAGAAGGTATTCTCCACACTATATTGAGAGGCATCTAAATTGTAATCTGAATTAGACTAAATTCTGATGTGATTTAAAGATAAGGTTCTCACCTAACTTCCTAAATATTAATGAAATTCTAGATTGATGGATCATGAGAGACTACAGACCGGGCGTGTTAGAAGGGGAATAAAAATAGCACTGAAAAGCATATCTGAAGCTGGCCACACATAATGTAGTTCTCAAATTGTCAGTCAGTGTGTTAACAAATTGATCGCTCATTCTTACAAATCGAAATACTAACACATTAGTGACCAGTCACTATAACTATAAAGCACATGATCCCTAATCCTGAACTAAACTTACCATCAAGCTCTTGGCCAAACACCTGGATTTAAATTGGGACAAGCATATATGCTTACTAACCTGCCTGTATAGCCAACTCCAGATATATATTTTTCTCTATAAGAATGAAGGTAATGGTAATCTTATTAGGTTATTTGATGTGTTGCACAATAATGTAAATGAGTACAGGTATGGGACATGTTATCCAAAATGCTTGGGACCGGGGTTTTTCCAGATAAGGGGTCTTTCTGTAATTCGGATCTCCTACCTTAAGTCTGCTAAAAAAATTAATCAAACAGTAATTAAACCTAATAGGATTGTTTTGGCTCCAATAAGGATTAATTATCTTAGTTGGGATCAAGTACAAGGTACTGTTTAATTATTACAGAGAAAAAGGAAACCATTTTTAAAAATGTGAATTATTTGATTAAAATGAAGTCTATCGGAGATGGCCCTTCCGTAATTCGGAACTTTCAGGATAATGGGTGTCCGATACCTGTATGTTAGAGATGCCAGCCAAGCTAAAGGGACCATTCAGGAGGTGTACAAACTAGCATTTTGGGGTGCTGATGCTCTATTAATTGTATTTTCTAGGATATTTTTGATTATGGTATCAATTTGACTGATTTTTTTAGTTTAATACTATTAAGGAACTTACCTGATTCGTTTGGCTATTTAGATATGGCTCAAAGTCATCATCGTTTACTGCATCTTTCTGATGCATCGAACCGTTCTGTACTGCAACTGAAACAAGACGATAAGCTTATTAAAAATAATAAAATCCTTTGTCAGCAATACAATGAAGAAATGAGATTAAAATCATCAAATGAAATTTTACCATTGCTTAACACAACATTCAGTGCATATACCACAAACCACTGGGCAGGATAAGGAACAGTGACAGGACACAAATTATATTTTCAAGGAATAAAAAAAAAAAAAAAAAGTATAATGTTACCAGACTTTCAAAGTAAAATTTGATAACTATAAGTCTGGCACACAAATTTAGATTTGGCAATGCCTGCTTTGTGACCACTACCTCTTAACCACATATTAAAAAAAACATTCAAATAAATTTGTTACAATATTACATTTTGCAGCTGCTATCACAATGCTGTTGCTGCTAATGGAAAAGCAGAACCCTTACTGCACAATAATGAGACAGGTGAACCAATAATTGGGGAGCCAATAGCTGAAGGAGAGGACTCCTACCTGGATCAAACCTATATAATGTAATAATAACTGACAATATTGGGGTTTTCTGGATGGGTCCTGGTATTTGAAGACTATGCCTAAAATCTACTAGAAAAAATTACCATAAACATGGATTCCATCTGTGTTTTTAACAAACAACAAAGCAGTGACTTGTTAAAGAATAAAAGGGAAGCAGTCAAACATGAAGATATTTATTTAAGCACTCATTGATCTTGTTGTGCCATGTCCTGCCTGTAAACTCAAGGCGTGCCACTGATCAAAGTGAAACCTGGAATGGTAGAAGCTACGGCGTCAGCATGCAGGGAATAGCACAGCCAGTTTTAGGAATTTTTAGGGCAACAGCTCCCATACCTGTGTACACAAGCAGGTTACATATATAATTTAAATTATATATAACAAGAACTTAACTGGTTACCCTGTAATTGTTACAGTTTAATCCAGGAGAGCTAAGAAGCCTAACTTTTATTCTGTCCCAAAGGGGGGGGGGAAAAAAAAAAAGCGTATGTATGAAAGGGGTTAGGAATTATTCACCAGTATAGTATACATCTGTTATATTTTGTAGATATTTCAATTTCAAAAAGTTTGATTAACGTTGGAAGCTAAAATGAATAAGCATAATTATATTTGTTAACACTTTTAAAGAGAAAATTCATGCAAGAAACCAAAACAAACAAAAAAAACCAAAGGCAAATGTGAAGCTACTCAAATCATTCTCTGTGTGGTTCAACCAAGATAAAAAGTTACAAGACTCAACTTGACAAACCAATGCAACCACTAAAACATCAGCAGAAACTATGTTCCACTATGCCAAAAATACACAAGAACTAAATACATAAACCAACCCACTACTAAAATAATGCTTCCTAATAACACTGGTAAAGCAATGGAAAAAAGAAAAAAATTTGTATAACTTTGTATTGTGAAGTCTGGGCTAGCACCATTCAGGAGGTGTTAAGTAACAGCATTTTTCTGTTCTGCGTCCCTTTAAGAGTCCCATGCAACACTATCCTAAAGCTCCAGAACTAAAGGGGTAGTTCATATTAAAATGAGTTTAGTATTATAGTAAATATGAATAGGAACAGATTTTTTGAAATTTGAACGTTTTTACAGCGATTTATTTAATTTTTCTGTGGCAAAAATCACAAATTCACATTGATACGAATTACAGATTTATTAATTATTAATCCCTGAATGAAAAAGTTTGGCATCTAAAATGTAGAAGTCAAATGGAGCTGCATTTTCAAAATCCATGCTATTTTTCAAGCAACCACATTTTTGATCGTCACATTCTCATAAATAAATAGCACATTTGAGAGGAGCTTTCAAATTTCAAGTTGTTTAATATTTGGATTTTGATAAATCTGTCTCCCAGACAATTTGAAAAAATTAAAATTTGTATTTTTTGTTCTGCCACAATATAAATATCCCAATTAAAAAAATCCATCACCAATATATAAATAACCCCCGGGGGACAATCTGTATACATTTGTCTATGCGATTTAACTACCACACTCCTAATACATACAGGCACCTTATAAAATTGACCAGTGTGTAAATGGGATAGGGATGTATAATATGTTAGTGCTATATAAAAAGAATTGTTATAATAAAGGTAAATACCTCCAGGAGTACTAAACTCATATAGAATATGCCATTTTTAGACATATTCAGTTTTACTGAACCAGCCTAAAGGTTTAGCATTTCTATAGTATAATGATCAAAGCCTTCACATTTGCCACAGGAGGCCCCTATCTTGAATTCCTTTAGAAGCGTCAGGGACTCTGATTAATCAATTCTGATCCTAATTGCACTGGTTTCTGAGCTGTCATTTAGTAATAATCTCAGTTACAAATATGTCACTTATATTGTGACATTTCTATTCTATATATACAGTATATTATAAATTGGTCCCTAACCTCAAAAACATAAAGCAACACAGAGCATATACAAACACAGTCTCAAAGCCTGCCAGTCCAATAACTCTGGAGGGAATTATTATTTTCTTACAGAAATAGAATATCTAAATATTCACTGTTTTAGAAATTAGGCTGACACTGTTCATACCACTGTACAATTATCACCACCAATAAAATACATGTCTGAGTAGGCATTTCTCATACACCTCCATATATAAAACGTTCTATTATGTCTCATTCCAGTGTGACTAAAACTGAATGTTTTGTTGTGTATTTTGGTCACTCATTTGACAGGATTTAAACTTAAACAGCTTGTGAAGCAGAACTGAAATGTACTGGCTTATTTCCATTTAAATGCACTTCTAAGACGTCAAACATATTATAAAAGAGCCACATACCTTTGTTTCCCTGTCCTTTAGGTCTCTGCAACAACGTGGAAAAAAAAGAAAAAGGTCACTGGAATTAAATACATAGAAAGTTCTTTAGAAGGCAGAATAATAGACAATTTTTGAGACTGTTCATTCAAACTCCCAATTTAGGCTGAACTATTTTTGCTACCTTTTTACACAAATTTGTGGGGGGGGGGGGGTGAAAAAGAAATACATTACATAATTCTGTGCAATTCAAATGGCTGTCTGAAAAAGAATTTGGTTCTAAGTAACATTTAGGTTTGAATTCACGTCTACTAACACAGTACTTTAAAATAACTCGTTATCTCCTTTTTTAGGAGGCAACATTCCAAGATCAAGGATGGTTTATTACAACAGGCTACAAAAATAGTATGCAGATCTTCACCTCATTCTGTTCTGTGCAGTGCAAGTGTTAATTAGCACAGATAAGTAAATATTTTACAATTTTGGTGAACTGGAAATCAGTATTCACAGCTATTCAAATCATGTTGATGTGCCATAAGGATATTTTAAAAAGACACTTGCTCCAATTGGGCCACAGTTTCATTATATATTATAATACAAATGTAAAAAGACAACAGACAACTGTTGCTTAAAGATTGCAAAATTGTATTTGATATGTGAACTGCCATGTACAATTTGATAATGAAGGTTCATTACAAAAAAATAAAGTAAAAAAAAAAAAACAGAACCTTTTCTAAGGTTCTAAAGTGCTCCAGTTAAAAAAAAAAAAAAAATTCCAATTGGTTGCCTTGGGTAACCACAATGATGCAATTTAGCATCTTTATCATTTATAAATGATCATCCCAGTAAGGCACTGGTTGATACAGGAGTGTTTGGTTGCTACAACAATGCAGGGGAGAACTGCAAAAATCAAAACATGAAAATGGCAGCAGTGCTTTGCAGTCTATTTAATACAAATTAAACCATCTATGGCAGCGGTTCTCAACCAGTGGGTCCGGACCCCTTTCACAGGGGTCACCTAAGACCATTGAAAAACACATTTCCTATGGTCTTAGGAATAATTTTATGGTTGGGGGTCACCACAACAAGAGGAACTGTATTAAAGGGTTGCAGCATTAGGAAGGTTGAGAACCGCTGATCTATGGCATAGTACACAATGTACCATGAGAGGACCCTAACCTTTTGTACCTATGCGCCATATTTAAATGAAGTACTGGGAAGGAATACCAGCATGGCAAAAAAGGTTGCCAGGGGTTTAAAATAAGGGCTAATGCAAGGCCTGTTGACACAGACAGATAAAGCGTGCTGGTCAACTTAAGTTTACCTTATGGTCATGATTCATAATTTGTATTCATACACCACCACCCTCCTTGAGTCTAAGTTTATATATAAAATAAATCATACAGTGGCCAACACTCGCAAAAATATCAAGTGTATTAGAAAATTAGCATTACATCACCATCTCAATGCACAAACATGGAGACGTTTCAAGTGTGAGCAGCGATTCTAACTTCCATACTTGGCAATCCATTATCCTTACAAGAGGAACTTCATGGATCACCAGGGATGGAGGATAGGACGCTCTCAAGCCATGCGAGCAGCCATTTTTAATATTTACGAGAGCTGTTCTTTGTATGATTAATTTTATACGTGGAGGAATATTCAAAGCTTTTTTGGGGATGTGCATCGCATCAAGTAGGCTCTAATTTATATTATATATATATATATATATATATATATATATATATATATATATATATATATATATATATATATATATATATATATATATATATATATATATATATATAATATTTTTCTTCCCAGTAAATGCCGGCACTCAAGTATAGATAAGTTGCTGTTGCCTGGGTGCAGGTCCAAATAATGTTGATGGTGCTTGAGAGAGGGTCAGCACTCACAGGACTTATATAAACAAATTATTTTTAGTAAAGGAGGAGACTAATGTTTCGGCTAGCATTCTAGCCTTTATTTAAGTGGTGAATACAACAAACACAAAGCGGCGGGAAAAAGTGTATATATATTTTTTATTTTTTTTATTTTTTTAAACACACAGAAGGATTTCTTTCTGTATATCTGGCTGCTTAACCCATAGTCTGATGAGTCTAGTACCGAATTAATGGTCACACAGGTAGCTTCCTAAAAGCAAAAGTCTTTCATGTTCCAGGTTCCTTTTCTGAGATACAGATACATGCAACACCATTTCTGCAGGCTGTCCCTTTCTGATAATTAACAGATATACAGTATAATTTAAGACCATAATGTATAGATAATTAATTACAATACTTTATTACAATGCAGGGTGGGACTAAAATTGCTCCCCTCCATCCTCCTTGGGCGCTGAAATTATGTAACCTGTAGCAATGGCTGCCGTTTCACTACTGAAAATATTTGTAGCAACAAAGCCTGGGGTCCGAGTGAACACAGAAAACATAATTTACCATTATTTATCATAATTTCTAATCTGTGGCATTTTGTTCAATCTAATAATACAGTTTACCATCACAAAGGAGTATGAACTGATTCTCATGTTGGCTTCAGAAACCATACTATAGTTTATATAAATAAACTGCTATGTAGCCATGGGGCCAGCCATTCAAACTCAAATAGAGCTAAATGGCACAGCTTGCACAGCAGATAAGCTCTGTAAAACACTACTGTATTCTACATAGTTTATCTGCTATCCACTACATAATCTGAGCCCTTTCTCCTCTGAATGGCTGCCCCCTCTGCTACACAGCATCTTAGGGCTCTGGCACACGGGGAGATTAGTCGCCCGCGACAAATCTCCCTGTTCGCGGGTGACTAGTCTCCCTGAAATGCCTTCGCGGAAGTTGCCTTGAGGAAACTTCTGCGATTTCACTAAAATCGCGCTGCCGTGTATGCCATCCCACCGGCGATTTACATTTTCGCCGGTGGGATGGCATTTCGGGGTGATTAGTCTCCCGCGAACAGGGAGATTTGTCGCGGGCGACTAATCTCCCCGTGTGCCAGAGCCCTTCGAGCGAAGACAAGGAGCTACTTGTCACAGCTTCTAAATGCCAGAAAATACCCTGCCATCCAATACTGAGAAATTCCTCTGCTAAAACACAAGTAGAGACAATTATCAGTAAACAATCAGCATTATCTATTTTTGTAGCCGTGAAAAGTAGCTGCTACTTGTAGCTCCATGTGTCTTCACCCTATCAGTGCAGGGCAACAGTAAATTATATGTTAATTTACTTTAAAATACATCAGTGTTTAGATATATATATCTCAACCATAGGAAGCCGGCACTCACATTACAGAAGATTACTGAGCCAGGGTGCAGTCCTTATAGAATCTATCAACAGGTCCAGGTAGACAGGATTTGCTCACACAGGACAGGACAGGGTGCATTTAGTACTTTATTGTAGCAGGCAGAACTAATGTTTCAGCTGGTCATTGCTCCTGTATAAACTATAGCAAAAAGGGGAAGAGTTGTGCTCTAAATCTTTATTTATATATAATATTGGTACAGGTAGACAAGATCTGCTCACACAGGACTTAGTGCTGCCTGCTACAATAAAGTACTAAAATTCACCCTAAGTCCTGTGTGAGCGGATCCTGTCTACCTCTACCTATATTATATATAAATAAAGATTTAGAGCACAACTCTTTCCCTTTTTGCTATAGTTTATACAGGAGCAGTGGCCAGCTCCATGTTGTAGGGGTTTAGATGACCCTATAGGTGGCCAATAAAATGGCAAGGAGTTTTAACCTTGAAAAATCCTATGAAAAATGTATAACGAAGCAGTAGGATTCTTAACGATTTAGATGAAAGTGCATGCAGGACTGACCAACATAGTTGGCCAGCTTGAATATACAGGTACGAGATCCCTTATCCGGAAACTCATAATCCAGAAAGCTCCAAATCACGGAAAGCCGGTCTCCCATAGACCCCAATTTAATCAAATAATTCAGAATTTTAAAACTGATTTCCTTTTTCTCTGTAATAATACCCTGTACTTGATCCCAACTAAGACATAAATAATCCTTATTGGATGCAAAACAATCCTATTGGGTTTAATGTTTTATTGATTTTTTAGCTGACAAGGTATGGAGATCCAAATTACGGAAAGACCGCTTATCCAGAATACCCTTGGTCCCAAGCATTCTGGATAACGGGGCCTATACCTGTATTGCAATATAGGGACCAACAATCCCTATTTTGTAAGCATTTTGGTGGCTTAATGTGCGAAGAATGTCCTCAGCATATTGGTAATGTGTCAGTACAGATGATCTCTTCTTTTTGTCTGCATAAATTGTGGTTACACACTCTATTGCTCCCCATCCTAAAAGTTCAAAATTTAGTGGTAAGCACAACTTACCCTTTTTGCTATAGATAAATTTCACAAGTGAACAGGACCCCTGACTGCACCAGCAATAGCGACTCATTTACTGAAAGGCATATGATGTACAGGTATCGGACCCCTTATCCGGAAACCCATTATCCAGAAAGTTCTGAATTACAAAGAGGCCATCTCCCATAGACTCCATTTTAATCAAATTTCACATTTCCGTTTTCTCTGTAATTATAAAACAGTACCTTGTACTTGATTCCAACTAAGATATAATTAATCCTTATTGGAGGCAAAACAATCCTATTGGGTTTAATTACTGTTTCAACAATGTTTTTAGCAATCTCTAGGTAGGAGATCCGAATTACGGAAAGATCCCTTATCCGGAAAACCCCATGCCCCGAGCATTCTGGAAAATGGGTCCCATACCTGTATTTCTGTTGTTTCCCTAGCCTTAAGCATTTTCCCCTTCTCTGTTCCTATTCATAACTTTGCATCAATTTTCTACTGCTTTCCCTTATTATGTGCTTATGTTCCTTCCCCGGCCCTCCCTCTACGACTTAAGTTTTTCTATGCTCCCTTCCTAAGCTTGCTGTGCAGTCATATTTTGTTTTGTTATATATTTTTAAAATGCATTTCCTAATGCTCCTGTATGCTCTTCCCCACAAATGTAGTCTTCCAGGAGTGTGTGGAAATTGCATTTAGGGAGATGTTTATGTCTTTTAAGCGTTTTTCTGAGGCATCTTTCTTGACTAAGCAGTGGGAGGAGGGATGTGTTGTCACTGGTGTAGATGTGTTTGTGTATGGATGTATGCAGAGTGCATGTGACTACAAGTGCGTGTTTTTGAGGGGGAGGAGACATACTGTGTAATTATGCTGTCCCGGAAAAGTACAGTAGACACAAACAAAACCCATTTGCAGCAATTCAGCTACTTTAAGCTCCCTGCCTTCAATTGTAGGCTAGGCACTAACTAAAAGCATGTGTATATCTGTGCAGCCAGGTTAATTGGATACTGATAAAATTGACCTTATTGCTGGCACACTGCGTGAATATAACAGGGACCTTAACTTTTAGGGTCAAGACACACGGAGCTACTAGTAGCAGCTACTAAAATAGACAATGCTGATCATTTACTGATAATTGTATCTATGTGTGTTTTAGTAGAGGCAATTCTCAGTATTGTCTATGGCAGGGTATTTTCTGGAGTTTAGTAGCCATGAACAAGTAGCTGCTACTAGTAGCTCTGTGTCTTCACCCTTAGGCGCCCCTGGGAGCCCACCTAAATGATAACCACATGTTACTTTTTATCATACTAGCACTACAAAATAAACAAAATTAAAAAGGTAATGACACATTAAATATGCCTTATGTTTAAAGCGTCCATAGTCCATTGCGCTGTCACAGGCTGTATCTGTTGCACATGCCTATTATATGAAGAACTTGCCCCATGTACGCTGGGCATAGTTAAACTGAATAGAACTTTATCCCTATTGTTGGAATATTAAAGATACATTATTGTATTTCTAAGGAACATCCCAAAATTTATTAAACCCCTTTATGTTTTAAAAATGATCTGCAATTGTACCTGAAAGGAGTATTTGTGCTGTGAGCCTGACTACTGAAACAATGTAGGGGGCGGTTTCACCTCAAGGAAGCTTCTCCAACATTGTTTTAGGAGTCAGACAGCAGGGCACAAATACAGCTTTCAATAACAATTACAGATAAAATAACACTGAAATCCTTTATTCAAGGAAATATAAATGAATTTTCTTGTACTTTGTAGAAAAAAGGGCCTATGTGGGCAGGCACATACTATACTGATGCTCCAATCCCAGCACAGCTTATAGAAAGTGGAGCACTGTGTTGTGACTCCATAAAGACACTGATACATACCTGATCAACACTGGTCGCAGACATTCTCCTGTGGAGCCAGAAAAAAATCCTGAGCCGCCTTGAAATCCCCTCTTTGCTAACCCAGTATTAAAAATAAAATCTCAATAACAATAGTAATAAAAAGAAGGAAAAAACCAAAGAGTCCCCTTAAGAGAGTGAGATGCGCACACACACACGTGTAGTACAAAGACGTACGTGTAAGGACTGCCACTGCAGGACACAGGGAGAGCCACTACCGGCTGTGATGGGACGTTCAACTATAGGCTCCCGGCATTCACATGTGAGAGCTGCTAATCGGCTGACCCCGTTCAGATACCGCCCCACAGTCCCGCTCTTCGCGGGACAGTCCCGATATTTCTTAACACAGTCCGCAGTCCCGGATCGCTGCTTGAACGTACCGCAACGCCGTTACCGTCCAGCTCCTTGGCTCATCTCGCGAGATCGTGGCGTCACAACTGTACGTATATAAGCGCAGTGACGCCACACGCACGGTAGCCGCCTTGCTCAGGGAAGTGACGAGTAAGGTCGGACTAGTTCATTGTTACACAATCATCCAATGCTGCCGCCGCCGCCGCTTCTTATACGCGGTAGTCTGGGGTGGGCGCGGCAGGTTGTGGCCGGCTGCTCGCAATGGCTTTTCCTCTGCCGGCAGTACATACTTTCGTTAAGGAAAGCAAATAAAACTTTTTGTGTGTTGTGGGGCTAAATGTAGAATTCATTGGGGTTCATTTTCTTTGTGCTCAGACCCTGAACAAAGGAAAAAAAATTAAGGCTTATCTTTACATGTTAAGATCAGGTGGCCAAGTGAGTGGGTCTTCTCCCAATATCCCCACCTATGGGTGGGTGATATCGGGTGAAATCAGGCTAATTAGGTCATTTGGCCCTGGGACCAAACGATTGAATAAGAACGATTCAGGGATAAGCTGGTGTGGTCCCCGATCCGACTACATTTTTTAACCAGCCCAATTCATATCTGGCTGATTTCAGGCCAGATGTCGGTCAGGCCTGTCGTTTGTGCCCCTACACGGGCCAATAAGCTGCTGAATCGGTCTAAAGGTCCCCATACACGGTAAGATCTGCTCGCTTGGTGAAATCGCCAAGCGAGCGGATCTTCCCCCGATATCCCCACCTACAGGAGCAGGAGCTTGAACTTAAAAAAAAATAATCCGATCTTTGGCCCTGGGGCCAAAAGACTGGATTATGTAGGCCAGTGTTTTTCAACCTTTTTTGGGCAAAGGCACACTTGTTTCATGAAAAAAATCACGAGGCACACCACCATTAGAAAATGTTAAAAAATTTAACTCTGTGCCTATATTGACTATATATAAAGTAATTCTCTTGAATAGGAATCAAATAAACACAAAGAAAGTATTTTATAATTACTTTATTATGAAATATTAAGTAAACAAAATAGTGAAAAATTATAAAATTCAGTGCACAACCTGGGCCTGTTTGGCTGAACACAAAGCTGATATTCTGGCTGGAATCGAAGAAAGACACACACGTAGCTCTTCGTCAACAGCTCTCAGTCTCTCTCTGTATTTGGTTTTTATAGTAATCATGCTTGAAAAGCTAATCTCACACAGATATGTAGTGGAAAATGGGAGCAATGTCAAAATAGCTTTATTTGCCAGAAGGGGGAACTCCTTGGCGGTATCCAACCAAAAACTGTCTAAAGGTAGATCAGCAAATCTTAGCTTGAAACCACGATTTTGTCTCAGTTCAGTTAGTTCCTCCTGCTCCTGTAAAGTCATGTCCTTTCCACCAACTGATGCTGAGCTATAAGGGTCCCTAACCCAGTCAAGGCATTCAGTGGAGACTGAAGAGAAATAAAATGACAACTTCTCCTCAAGAGTTTTTAAATGTTTAACTATTATCTCACACAGTGCAGCAGTGTGAACACCTTGCCATTGCTTGGTGAGTGTGAACATTTCAAGATTGCCACTTTCCACGTGTTGATGCCAGAGTTGCACCTTTGAACGGAATCCATTTATTTTATCTGTACTTGTAAGCAGGTTTTCACTTCTGCCTTGCATTCGTGTGTTCAGTTCATTCAGATGATAAAATATATCTGCCAGGTATGCCAGCCTTACACACCACTCATCACTTGTAAGCTGCTTTGCGTAATCTGACCTCTCATTTGTCAGAAACACTTTAAGTTCCTCCCGCAGCTCATACACACGAGCCAAGACCTTGCCACGCGACAACCACCGGACCTCCGTATGAAACAGCAAGGTTTTATGCTTCGCTCCCATCTCCTCACACAAAGCTAAAAATATGCGACTTTTCAAGGGTCGTGACTTTATAAAGTTTACCATGCGCACAACATCATCTAACACATGAACTAGGGCTGCTGGTAAAGTCTTGGCTACGAGGGCCTCGCGGTGTAAAAAACAATGCGTAACAATCACATCTGGATTTCTTTCCTTCACTCTGCTTACAAAGCCTTTGGTGCGCCCGACCATGGCTGCAGCTCCATCGGTGCAGACACTTGTGCAGTATTCCCACTTAAGTCCTCCTTGTTCAAGGTATTCTGATGTGACCCGAAAAATTTCTTCTCCTGTTGTTTTTTCTGGCAATGCCTTGCAAAAAAAGCAGTTTTCTCTAATTGCATCACCATCAACAAAAAGCACATTGGCCAAGAGTTGAGCATGTCCACTGATATCAGTAGACTCGTCAAGTTGCAATGCAAATTTCTCACTGATACGGATCTTTTCCAAAACCACACTTTCGATGTCTGCAGACATGTCATTAATACGTCTGGAAATTGTGTTGTCTGAGAGAGGGACTTTGGCTATTTCCTTAGCTGCTTCAGGTCCGAGCATCTCCTCTACAATAGCTTTGCAGGCAGGAAGTATTAATGTCTCTGCCACAGTGTGCGACTTTTTTGACTTGGCTATAAGTTCAGCAACTTGATAGCTAGCTTTAAGAGCTCTTTCATTTACCTTTGTGGTTTTTCTCATGAAAGTTGCCTGTTTCTCCATGTTGTCACGCAGGCGAACAAAATAGTCCGCATTCTTGTTTTGAAGCAAAGGATGTTTCGTTTGGAGATGGTGTTTAAGTTTGCTTGGGACCATAGCACTGTTAGCTAGCTTTTCACCACACACCACGCACAGTGGAGTTGGTTTGTTTGCATCTCCAGTGCAAGTAAATCCAACTGAAATATAGCTTTCGCTATATTGCCTTGCGCCAGAGAATTTGCTTGCGTTAACCATCTTTGCTTTCTTTTGACCCCCACTCATACTTGGGCTCTCATCTGCCTCCAAATTTTGTTCAGAGTCCAGTTCTTTCCTTTTCAAAAACTTGTCCATCACTGCAGTATCTCACTGTCACTGACAGCTCCAGATGACAGCTCTGTCTCTACAGTGTGCTAGACCTGGAAGGAAATCGGAAGTTGTCCTACCTATTTACCACAGTCATACAGTCAACAACCATTTAATGTTAAAAAAAAAAGGCTTTTCCAATCTCACCACTAGATGGCGATGTGGCAGCGTGTACACTGGATAGTGCTGCCTCTCCTCTCTGGTTGCTCCGCCCTCCTGGATCCGATGCCGGATGACGTCACAGGCAGTGACGATTTCCGGGCATCAGGGAGCCAGGAAGTGGAAGGTGTCCCAGAGGGGACCGGGGGAGTCTAGGGCTAGGCGGCACACCAGGCAAGTGTGCCGCGGAACAGGGGTTAAAAAACGCTGATGTAGGCGGCAATGGGGCAGTCGGTTCGGGGGCCCGTATCGACGAGCCGATGCGGCCCCCGATCCGACTGAATCTTTTAACCTGGCCGATCAATATCTGACCAATTTCAGGCCAGCCCGCTCATTTCTTCCCCTACACGGGCAGATAAGCTGCCGAGTCGGTCCAAGGGACCAATATCGGCAGCTTCTATCGGCCGTGTATGGGGGCCCTTAGGGACCAATATCAGCAGCTACAATCGGCTCGTGTATGGCAGCCTTAAACAAGGGCTAATTTAAAGGAGAACTAAACCCCCTGGGTAAAAAACACAACTGCCCTCCATCTGCCCTGTTGCATTTCCAAACACACAAAGGGGCCGATTTACTAAACAATTTTGAGAGAAATTCGTATTTTTTCTAAATTATAGAACATTTTGGAATGTTTGCGAATTTGTTGTTAAAATTTAACAAGTTTTTCATGGTTTTTAGTTAATTTCCATGGAAAAATCGTATTTTGCCCAAAGAATACAAACAATTCGGAATTTATTAAAGCTTTGGTGACACTTTCATCGGGACTGTCTTTTCACCAGGTTTGATCTGTCGAGTGCCATTGAGTCCTATAGAAGGCTTCCAAAGCCTGACATGGAAGGCATCGAAGCCAGAAAGGTTTTTGTGGCATTAATAAACTTTTCGGCACGAAAATTTCGGAATGCAATCATGATATTTTCGTATAAACGATAAAAGCATTGTCCAGACATTTAAGAACTAGAAAAATTATTGTAGTTTCAAGGCCAGAAAAAAACGCATTTTAGTAAATGTGCCCCAAAGTCTATTTCATAAAAAAATTACCCATTTTGAACAACTGAAATGAAAATGAGGTGTAGGATGACGGAGCTTGAAGGCGCCTTCTTCACTCACTTCCAATCCTCTTCGCGTTTCTTAGCCAACACAGAGCCTGCAGGAGTGTGCACAGTTGTGTCAGCAAAGAGACGCAGCGAGGATTGGAAGCAAATGAAGATGGTACCAGCAATCTCTGCTGCGCTTCGCTGCAGTTTTATTTCAGTTGTTCAAATAGAGGCACTTTTCCATGCAATGGACTGTGCGTGGTGGCAGAGATAAGGGGGCCGATGGAGGGCAGTTGTGAGGGCTTTTTTACCCGGGGGGTTACGTTTTCCTTTAAGAAAAGACAATGGGTGAAATTGACCAAAAGTAATCTTATATTCTGTTTACTTTGGTCCTAACTCTGTAGTGTGCAGGTTCCCTGTTGGTTTTGCAACAGAAAATTCTGGGGCCCCAAAACGTTTTCAGGGTGCTGTCAGGGGTTTTGCCTATTTCACGGAGGCGTTAGACCACGCCAGCTGTAACCCACATTTACTCTTAAACAGACCTTTAGTTATTTTAAATTTCAACCCATTGTTTTACATGGGCAGTGTTATTCACTATTTAGGGACAAAATATGGGCCAATTTAGGTGAATATAATGGGTGAAATACACCAACAGTAATATTGTGTTAGGCTTTTTTGTTTGTGGGATGTTGAAGGGCCCTAGTGATTTTTGTGTGAACAAGGGCTGGATTATTCACAATGTAGGGACAGAACAATGGCTAATTTAGAACTCTAACTTGTGCTGGTAAACAAAAAAAAGGGATAATTTAGTAAAGTATAATTAATAAAATATGCCAACAATAATGTTTCATTTTAGGCTCTTTATTTTTTCCAGAACTGGAACTAGGGCAGAAAAGGCAAGAGGCTCTGGCATGTTATTAGAGGGACAAAGTTTAATTAAAATGTTTGTGGTCCTTTTGTGGTATCACAGACCCGTTTTGCTTCTGTCCCTGCACACTGCAGTACATCATTCACCTACTACTTAATCAGACACACTTCCTTTATAGGAGATCTTATTTTTTAATACTATATCTTCCAAGTGTTTCTGAGAAAAAGTAGCAGTTAAAAGACTCACCTTAGTGTGCAGGAATGTGTGATATTTGAAGAGAAGGAAGATGGGAAGTGAGAAGCAAGGTATGGCACCCAATTCCTAGGGAGGGGTCAATGACCCAAGGTCTGATTACCGTATATTGCTGGAACCATGTACCTGAGGTTACGGATCAGCGGACTGCTATTCATATAAAGGGGCCACTGATTTGAGGTCTGCAAGTAACATTTCAGTCCATACAGCTAGAACCACAGGTCTGGGGGGGCATGGTGCCATCTCTTTTTTTTTGTTTGTTCTGTAGTTATTGGCTGTAGCTTTTCTATCCCCACCCCTCCCCCCCAACTATGATCTTTCTTCACAATAAGGGCGAGGTTAGACTTAGGGGCTGATTTAATAAGACACAAATTCGAATTCCGATTGGAAAACAAACATTTTGCAACTTTTTCGTATTTTTTGCGATTTTTTCGTAGCCGTTACGACTTTTTTGTAAATTGTCGCTACTTTTTCGTAACCATTACGACTTGCGCGAATTTTCGCGAATTTTTCGTAGCCGTTACGATTTGCTCGTATCTTGTCGCGACTTTTTCGTATTGAGCGCTCGTAAACTGCGGGCAAAACTTTCAGACTAAGCATGATTTTGGAAGCCTCCCATAGGACTCAATGGCACTCTGCAGCTCCAACCTGGCCCAAAAAAGTCACAATACTGAAGCTTGAATGAATCCGAAACTTTCATACTCGGCGCAAAGGCTACGAAAAAGTCGCAACAATTCGCGCAAGTCGTAACGCTATGAAAAAGTGGCGATGAAATGGCTACGAAAAAGTCGTGACAATTTCCGAAAAAATCGCAAAATACCGATCATTACGAAAAAAACACATTCGGATGCTTTTCGGACGTTCCTGGATTAGTAAATGTGCCCCAAAGTGTATATCTACTTCTCTCAGCCCTGCACTTTTCTGCCAGGTTGAGAAAAGCGGATCCGCTTCCATACGCTTCTCTGTGTGCCTGCCTAAAGACTTTGGCAACTGGGCACGCAAAGCGTAGCGAATTGGAGGTTGGCCTGGTTGGCAAGGTTTACTGAATATGAAATATATATTTGTGGGTTGCGTCATTATGGCCTATGGTATGAATGTAAATTTGCAATTGAGGTTGAAGTTTACAGATTTTAAGGTTGAAATCCGAGGATACTCCTATTCTTACTGTTTGTTTTTTCTTTAATTGGAAAACCCCATTTACTAACTGGGTCAAGGTGTTTTCACAATGTTCAAGTGGCTTTACAGTATTCTGTAAGAAGCTGAAGAAGTCTCTAGTATTTATCTGGGTAGCAGATGGTTCCTCCAAATGATCTAGCTCTGTTACAAGAGGGGCTATGTAATTTAGGTAAAGTTTATAACAGTTCTTATCATCTACAGCAGATAGCATTTACTTGTCACCTGTTTAAAAGCAAACATCTCATTGCTATGTAAAGAGGTTACTGCACCTGTGCCGACTTTGCCCTTTATTATTATGAGAATTTGAGTTTTGATGTAGTTACTTTTCACATTTTCCCCATTATTCCTGGACCTCCTTGGCTTTGCCCCCCTCCCCCACCATAGACTGGTCTACAGGTAAGATCACCTTAAAAGTCCAGTATCTGCTTGACATTTATAGTTGTTGTCGTCTTCTATGAATAATCACAACCTCATAGAAACATGCTTTACATTGGGAAGGAAGCTTACTTCCTCTCTAAAGAATCTATAATTGTTCTGTTAAATTGCTATCTGGTGCAAAAACGTTTTGGGTAAAAATGCCTTTTCTTTGAACCCGACCTCCTAGCATTATGTAACTGTTTAGATGGGAACCTGGTTAAAGGGTTTATCAGACCTTCCAGTTTTCTTGCTGGGTCAGGGATATTTATTTAATTAAATTATTATTTATTTAAAGGAAAACTATACCCACAAACAATCCATTGGTGGGATTGGTGCTGCTGGCAGTGTCTGTGTCCTGTTGGTGCCCAGAGGCGGCGGCAGCAGCAGGGGGGGTATGCTGCTGGCAGTGTTAATCTGTCCTGACAGTGAGCGTTGAACTGAACAATCTGACATGCTGTGGGGTGGGGGGGACAATCTCTGACATGCTGGACAAGATGGCGGCGCCGTTCACTGAAACAAGTATGTAGGTTCTAGTAAGTGTATCTCTGTAATTCTTTCATTAGGCAAGCCAGGAATATAGCGTTTTTACACATCAATAGTAGTACTATTTAATAGTGTGCTTAATAGATTTTGCCTTTCCTTCTCCTTTAAGGGCCGCCTCCTTGGATCATAGGATTCACAGTGCACAGTGCAAGGCACACAAACATGCTAGGCCCCATCAGCCAATGAATGGACAGAGTTCTGCCTTTTACCCCCACACTACTTCCTGTTACAGAGCTGCATTACTTCCTGTCAGCTGATCTCTGAGGGAGCACACAGCCCATCACTAAATGGTGGCTCAAGGGAAAGGATATAAAAGGGCAATATTTACTAATACAGGTATAGGACCTGTTATCCAGAATTCTTGGGACCAAGGGTCTTCCCCTAATTTGGATCTCCATATCTTATTAATACTAAAAAATCAATAAAACATTAATTAAACCCAATAGGATTGTTTTGCCTCCAGTATGGATTAATTATATTTTAGTTTGGACCAAATAAGGTACTGTTTTATTACTACAGAGAAAAAGGAAATCAATTTTAAAAATCTGAATTACTTAATTAAGGAGTCTATGGGGGAAAGGCTTTTAAATAAGAGCATGCTGGATAACGGCTTTCCGGATAATGGATCCTATACCTGTTTATATACCTGTTAAGCTACCAGAAATGTTTTCCCCATTACAAAACAGGGATTGTTGGTCCCTATATTGCAATACAGGTATAGGACCTGTTATCCAGAATGCTCGGGACCAAGGGTATTTCGGATAAGGGGTCTTTCCGTAATTTGGATCTTCATACCTTAAGGGGCTGATTTACTAATCCACGAATCCGAATGGGAAAAATTCGGATTGGAAAACGAACATTTTGCGACTTTTTCGTATTTTTTGCGACTTTTTCGTAGCCGTTACGACTTGCACGAATTGTCGCGACTTTTCCATAGCCAATACAAATTTCGTGAATTGTCGCGACTTTTTCATTGCCATTACAAATTTTGTGAATTGTCGAGACTTTTTCATAGCCAGTACGACTTTCGCGAATTGTCGCGACTTTCGTATTGAGCGCTCGAAAAAGTCGCAAAATACCGATCATTACGAAAAACACATTCAGACGTTAAGGGGCACATTTACTTACTCACGAACGTTCCGACGGCGTCTGAATGCGTTTTTTTCGTAATGATCGGTATTTTGCGATTTTTCGCAAAATTTTCACGACTTTTTCGTAGCCATTCCGAATGTTTCGCAAAATGTCGCGACTTTTTCGTAGCGTTACGATTTGCGCGAATTGTCGCAACTTTTTCGCAGCTTTCGCGCCGAGTACGAAAGTTTCAGATTCATTCAAGCTTCAGTATGGTGACTTTTCTTGGGCCAGGTTGGAGCTGCAGATTCGGATTCGTGGGTTAGTAAACGTGCCCCTATGTGTACTAAAAGATCAATAAAACATTAAGTAAACCCAATAGGATTGTTTTGTATCCTATAAGGATTATTTATATCTTAAAGAATAAGTAAACCTTTTTTTTTCTATCAGTAAAATTAATGTTTCATTTATTTTTTGCAGTAGTTCTATTGTCTGCACAGACTTCTACTTTACATTAATATAACAATCTTTGCCATATACATAGTTAACAAAAAATGTGCAGCTAAAGAGATATTCACCTCAAAATCATCCTTCACTTCTGCACAGTGCTGGGAGGGGGGCCAGTGACCCCTATAAACACTACAGTTGCTTTTTTACTTCCTTATATGATGTCACACGTAGTAATGGCAGCAGACTTAACTTTTATTGGGTGTGTCTCCTGTCTGACATTGCTTCCTGTGCTTGTGACAGAGTGCAAATCTGACATAACAGTATGTGATATGCTGAGCCTGTTTGCCTATACCATTGCAAGGGAGAAATTAGCCAATGACCTGTAGGGACCCATAGGGTTAAGCTCCCTATGGTGTTATCCCCTATCTTTTCCTTATCTGTGTTGTAATAGGGCAGAGCCCTCTACACTCAGATTACAGTTCTTAGGCTACCCCCTATAGGTTTAGCCAGGTTGACCACTCCCCTTGTGCAGACTATATAGTGTCTGGCACAAGGAAGTGTCTTCCTCTTTGGCTGCTGATGTCTCAAGGCTTCACGTCACTGAGCCTGAGGCAAGTAGGCCCCAGTAAGGAGAAACTGCTAAATTGTAAGTCGGGGACAGGGCCCCGTGAACGAGGTAAAGCCAGCACAGCCAGATTTATTAATAGCACCCTCTAGGAGTGGTGATTGTAGTCAGCTTATCTAGTAAGGGCAGTTAATAGCCCCAACCAGGAGTTGTAAGGGGGTTTAGTCCACCCCGGGTCTGTAGTCGTTCTTTAGGGACCGGTTTTGTTAGACGCCGGGTACCAGTGTTGGGAGCTCTCCCCTGGACCACAGATGGCCGGAACACTCCCTTCTGAAGGGTCTATATCTCGGGTGTCAACTAGTCCTCTGTGCATCCTCCAAGTGGGTTATTCTGTGCCTAAAGGGTCACCTCTGTTGTACTATCTGTGACCATCAAACACTGCTGTGTCTGTGAGTATAACCCTGCTGCACTTTTAAGTTGTGCCTTGTTCAATAAACTTGTACCATAGTTAACTATAAAGAATCCTCTGGCGTCCATCATTCACTATCTGCACAACACACCTCAGCTAGTTGTAGTTCAACTACACCCTCGCTCCATCTTGATTCTCCCATATAGCGGAGGCTCACCCCTTTTATTAAGTGTCGCAAATGTAACCCATGCTCTCTATTCACTACTAGCCTGGGTTTATTCCAAATTGGGTCAGAAAAGCGTTACAGACCTTTCAATTTTTGCAACTGGTTAGAGTGAACAAGCAACCAATGAATTGGTCTAATAGCAAAAAAAAAGTAAGGGTAAAGCTGGACATGATGTCAGCATATAGAAATTTCTCAATGTGTCAAGTTCAAGTTCAAAATAGGCCACTCTCATCCTTTCAGAAAACTGATCAGAGAGACAGAAGGACTGTTTTAACAGGTATTTTAATTATAGGTATGGGACCCCTTATCCGGAAACCCGTTATCCAGAAAGCTCTGAATTACGGAAAGCCTGTCTCCCATAGACTCCACTTTAATAAAATAATTCAGAATTTTAAAACTGATTTCCTTTTTCTCTGTACTAATAAAACAGTACCTTGTAATTGATCCCAACTAAGATATAAATAATCAATGTTGGATACAAAGCAATCCTGTTGGGTTCAATTAACATTTTATTGATTTTTTAAGTAGACTTAGGTATGGAGATCCAAATTACGGAAAGAGCCCTTATCCAGAATACCCTTGGTCCCGAGCCTTCTGGATAATGGGTCCTTTACCTTTTTTTTAATGGAAAATGATTTTTCTGATATGCTGAGAGCATTGTTGGGGGTTTAATTTGATTGGGACATTGAATGTGAACAACCCCTTTAATATGGCTTAATTATTAATATTATTAGCACATATTTAGAAAGCGCCAATATATTTCACAGTGCTATACCATAAATGGTATTCATGGAACAGACAGATTAGATAAAAAAAATCACATATCCTATGATAATCAACCAAAGAGGTAAAGAGAGCCCTGACCAAAAGAGCTTACAATCTATTTTTGTCTGTATTATTATATAGAGCTCCTTATTCAGCAGCATTTCCAAGAACTGGGAAACACAGTGGGCTGTGAGACTAATTTATAATTGTAAAATGTACTTCTTGCATGCTATTTGCCAGTGTCCATTATCAGTAATATCTATTTATAAAGCTGTAAAACATTTGTGGCAAAGCTGGAACAATTTCAAAGGCATTATTGACATCTTGATGAAAATTACATTATAGTAGCAAAATATTACTATAATCCCTTTATTTCATAAGTATTTCAATGACAAAAATTACCAGTGTTTTATAAAATTTAATTTCCCTTTGCCCAAACAGAAATATTTATCCTCCCGTAGGAGAAAATTGGATTTCTCCAGGGCTGAGCTGCCAGCATGATTTCAGTGATATTCTAGATAAAGTCAATTTTGTTTCCTTGTGAGTATGAAAAAGTGCAAATAATAGCATCAAATAAAAATCAAAGCTGTGTTTAAAGTTACTTTGAAAACATCAACCGATTTAGTTGCTGCTTCACTGCAAACTCAGAAGGGTTGCTAAAAACTGCACACCGTTTTGCTACTTTGGCACTTAAAAGAGAACTATCACAGAAAATAAAATTTAACACAAGTTTCATCTTGCAGAAATAAGAAACTTTCTAAATATAGTCAATTAAGCGATTTGTACCATTTCTGAAATAATCAAGTTGCTCTTTACTTTCCCTTTCTCAGTAATCTGTCTCTCTACATGCAGCTTTGTGTCGGAGAAGGTTATTCAGAATACAGCTCTAATACTTTAACTAGGGAAAGGAAGCATAAACCAATGTATTTGACCTAACTCAATCAAAAACTGACTCCTGCATCAAGAGACAGATTGCTGAAATGGAGATAGTGACGCCAAACTTTCCATTGCAGAAAAGGTACAGATTTTTATTATATTTAGAAAATACCTTATTTCTAAAAGATGAAGCTTATATTATTTTTTTATTTTCACAATAGTTCCTTTATTAATTAGAGATTTGTAAGTTAATAGATGTCAGTACATCTATAAAATCGCTAGGTGGTGCCACAACAAAGGAGTAGTACAACTGGCACTATTTTTTTTTTTTTGTAGCAATACATAGCCTTGAAATAAATTCTTGTCTGTAGAAATTCTGGATCTTTGTTGAAACCTTCTCTCCTTCAGTCCACATAATACCTGATACTAGTAGAAAAGAAACCCTATCATATGCAATCACTTTTATGTAAATGTTAGTACAGGTATGGGATCCCTTATCGCGAAACCCAATATCCAGAAAGCTCCGAATTTGGCAAGCCTGTCTCCCATAGACTCCATTTTAATAAAATAATTCAGATTTTTAAAATTGATTTCCTTTTTCTCTGTAATAATAAAACAGTACCTTGTAATTGATTTCAACAAAGATATAATTAATCCTTATTGAATGCAAAATAATCCTATTGGATTTGATTAATGTTTTTTTTTTTTTTTAGTAGACATAAGGTATGAAGATCCAAATTATGGAAAGACCTCTAATCCGGAAAACCCTTGGTCCCGAGCATTCTGGATAACGGGTCCTATACCTGTATTATTGATTTGTAGCATAAATATAGATGTTCAGCATCAAAAAATACTTTTATTTAGTTATGTTTTAAAGAAATGTGCCAGTGATCTTTGTGTTTTTGTTTAGGGAGTTTTTTAATTACTGTTTTTCTTTTGCTACTCTACATTTTGGCATTTAAACATATATTTGGAATTTAAACTTAATTTTACTGCAATGGTTGTAGCCACTGTGATAATGATAAAGAAATAATACAATTACAATTTTTGTCTAAAATATTATTCAAAGCAGGCAAGAATCATATCTGTGAAAGTTTATCCTTAATTTTACCAGCGTATCTACAGTTTCTTGGCTTTAAACTTTATTACACATATTTCTATAAGGAGAGGCCTGACAAAATAACATTTTCTTTAAAATAACGGTTGAGGGTTTCTCCTTTCTTTCAGTCTTAATAGTTGTCCCTGAGACATATGTATTTCCACAAATCAGTGTAGGAGACAAGAGGATATCATTAATATGTTTTGACCTTAAATTTGCTCAATTTGTTTGTCATGTAGGCTTTTAGCTTGTTAGTATTTCTTCATAAAGCATGACACTATCTTTGCACTACAGATCATTAACCTGAGCTCTTTGGAGGCTTGCTGTGTACCAGGAATCACATGGGTATGGACCAGCGTAACTCCACATCAGTACCTGGCACCACAGGAGAAAGAACATGCAAAGGTTTGATGACTAAAAAACATGCCCCTAATAATAAAAGCCTTCAGCTCTAAAGAAAACTATATGATTAGCAACATCTAACAGATATAACCAGAAAACTATATGATTAGCAATATCTAACAGATATAACCAGAAAACTATATGATTAGCAACATCTAACAGATATAACCATTTTAGGCAGGAGCTGGGTCTGTTTGATTAGTTACAATTTTACTTTGACCTATGAGCTTAGGTAGATTGAGCCAAAACAGCAAACAGTAAACTTTCTGTTAAAGGCCATCACATCAATGATTTATTTTGTTCCTACAAGAGTTCAGAGGGTGGTTTAAATATTAGACAATATTAAACATTACATTCACAGTGACATCATTTGAGCAGGGCAGTTCTGTCTTTCATATAAAATTAAGCCTCTGTATTGGTAAATACGCTAAAATTGCAGTGGATGCTACTTTGCTGGAACCCAAAAAAAATATATAATTCTGCATTGTGGGCAAAACATGGCCCAGTGTGTGTGACTTTTACAGCTTGCACACTGAACTTGCTTTGCAAATTAGCCATATAGTCCTTTAAATCTAAAAGCAGAATCATTTCTTAAAACAGGTATGGGATCTATTATCAGAAATACTTGGGACTTTCTAGATAAGCAATCTTTATGTAATTTGGATCACCAGAACTTAAGTCTGCTAAAAACTATTTAAATATTAAAAAAAAAAAAAAACAGAATTGTTTTGCCACAAATATGGATTCATGCAGCTTAGTTAGAACCAAGTACAAACTACTGTTTTATTATTTTTGTAGTTTAGCTTTTTTTTTGTTCGGCAACTTTCCAGCTGGGAATTCCAGCAGCTATCTGGTGGTTAGGGTCTTAATTACCTTAGCAACCAGGCAGTGGTTTGAATGAAAGACTAAAAGATGAATAAGAGATTGGTTGAATAGAAAAATAAATAATAAAATAATACAATTGTAAGCTTGCAGATCAATAATTTTTGGCTGCCAGGGTCAGTGACCCCCATTTGAAGACAGTAAAAAATGTTGAAGAGGAATGCAAATACAGTAATCCTGTAATCCTGTTTGTTAAACTGGGTATTCATTTTAGGCACACGCAAAGCCCAGTGTAATGATACCATTGTTCTGGCAGAATAAAAGAAATACGTACACGTATCGGACCCCTTATCCGGAAACCCATTATCCTTAAAGTTACGAATTACGGAAAGATCATCTCCCATAGACTCCATTTTAATCAAGTAGTTCACATTTTTCTTTTTCTCTGTAATAATAAAACAGTAGCTTGTACTTGATCCTAACCAAGATGTAATTAATCCTCAGTGGAATGTATAAAACCCCAGGTCCTGAGCATTCTGGATAATGGGTCCCATACCTGTACCTAGTGTAACAGGCCTTTTTGACCCATGCACCATAACATGGTATATTTATCAGGCAAGAGAACTTAGAGGTCAGGGATAGGGTATTCCAGATAAGGGGTTTTTCCGTAATTTGGATCTCCATACCTTAAGTCTACTAACAAATCAATAAAACATTAATAAAACCCAAAAGGAAAGTTTTGCATCCAATAAGGATTATTTATATGTTAGTTAAGATGAAGTACAAGGTACTGTTTTATTATTACAGAGAAAAAGGAAATCAGTTTTAAAATTCTCAATTATTTAATTAAAATTGAGTCTATTGGAGATGGCTCTTCTGTAATTCGGAGCTTTCTGGATAACAGGTTTCCGGATAAGGGATCCCATTCCTGTACTTTTAATCCATAATTAGCACAAGATGTTGGTACCATTTTAAGCCAAAGAGTTAGTGCCACCAACTGGCAGCATTTACCAGAGTGTCCCACAGATGGTCCATATGTAGCCAAGCCACAGGTAGGCTGGTATATTGCAGTCCCTAATGGTATTGTTTCTCAAAGTTGCACAGATCCAGTGAGGCTGACGGTTCCATAAGAGTCCGAAGGGCCTTAGTGGGAAGTAGGGATGTTGGTCTCTGGGCCTCCCTTCATTTGGAAAAGATAGTTCCTTTCCTTTTGAGGGTTTGAAATTTCAGTTGATTTCACAATTTCACTTTTCACAATTTCACAATTTCACTGCCTGTTGCTTCCTCTTCCCAAGTCTCCCAAAAAGTATATATTCACTCATAAACCCCTTAGAAAATACTCCTGAAATCTACTGACTTTCTTCACCCCTCCCCCCTAAGAAGGATGCTATCTCATCCATTTGTCTGATAACCTTTCAGAGCTGTAAGTGTGAAGACGCAGACACCGTATGGACAGGAAACACAGTAGGGGGTGGAGTTCCCATATTGAAAGGGGTTCAGCAGACAGAATGGCACCAGTGCCTCTAAGGGCTATAACAAGATTACTGCCCAAATGACAGCATAATTTAACCCCGTATATCCTGTAGCACATGGAACTGAATCACCCACAGTAAATCAAGTTATAAGTACAACATACACTGTGATAACATGACACCTAGTTCTTTTTAATGAATTAATTATTGTGATCACACCACATTAGAGGGATATGTTTGAGGGGCCTGCTCTAGTTAACCTTGGCAGTGAGTTTGGAGCGGCCCCTCACTTTTACCTTACTTTTAAAGTTTGTATCTGACTTTCCTACTTTTACCATCATCTTGAGAAACTACACTACTACACTACACACATCATCTTTGGCTCCAAACTTTGAAGCTCCTGGGTTTATGCGATAATCATTTCAAGGGACTGCAGAAATAAAAAGCACCGGTGAGCACAAATTCCCCTTTTACCAGTTACTGTATTTATATTGAAGCAAATGTCAGCTACCTGTTTTATTAGAAGACACTATAGAGAGAGAGGTCAGGGTCTTTTTTTTTTTACATAGAAATGTACATAGAACAAGAATTTGCCACTTTTGACTTGAGAAATAGAATTTTCACCTAAAGCAGCCCTTACAGTCCTTTGCCGAGAGGAAAGTGAGGTTGTGGAATGCCCTGTGTTGCTGTGTTGGCAGATTCAGTTCTTCATAAAGGGCTTGGATGTCTTCTTAGATGGTCAGAATATCCAGGACTACAGTAAACTTCAGGGCTACAGATACTTTGTGTGGGAGATAGTGGTAATTAGAGTTTCATGGCACAGCGCTGCGGAATATGTTGGCGCTTTATAAATAAATAATAATAACAGCAGCACGGATGCATTTGGGACGTGCCTTGATGTATATAATGAAAACTATAAAGTTACATAATACAATACACCTTTAAACTTGGGGCCACTGTGGAGCTTAAGGAAAGGATGCATGCCCTCTTTGCCTGCCGTAGAACTAACAGCCCTTTGCCAATGGCTGAATACAACATGGAAGCAATTGTTTTACTTTCTATTAGAATTTTTTTCATGTCTTTTTATGAATCAGAACATTGCATAGTGACAATAATTAGCAGTAATTATGCACCATGGTGTAACTGTTGTGTCACTTTAGCCTGATTCTTTGCAAGGCTAAAAGACACATATCCATCATTTCATGATATTGCCTGTCTCTGATTTCTGAGGGCTGTATTTACAGAAGGAGGAGTTGCCTCTCTTGCCCTGCATTCCCTACAGAAACACGTGTGCGGGCAGCAGACTCAGTGCTGGGACAAAACACTCCCCCTTTTCTGGGAAGGGAGGTGTAGCATTTCAGTGAGAGTCAGCCTGTTGCTGCAGGAACATGACTGAAGTGGCAGCTGACTTTCTAAGAGGAAACCCCAAACTGAATGAATTACCCGATCAAGCCCCTGTGGTGAGAGAGGCCATCAGTATCATAAGGAAGAGAGCTGAGGCAGACAGTGCCATCTGGCCCCTGGGCTTGTCTGATGACTTCTTACTAAGGTTTTTGAGAGCCAGGGACTTCTGCATAGAGCTGGCATTTAAGGTACCCCAGGCAAATAGCAAACATATTTGTTCCTTATAGTTTGTGGAATATGGAATGGGGGTTCTCATATACTTGTCTGTACAGTTAAACATATCTCGGTTCTCTGCAGGCGAATGTTAGGTGCACCCCTGTAAGGATGTACTCAGAACACTATCATAGGATACATCCTTACAGGGGTGCACCTAACATCTATATCTAAAATATATATATTAAGTATTTATCCAAAACGACTATTTTGCATATATCCTTGTGCAAAACTGATTTATAGCTTTATTCTTTTAAGCTTATAGAACACAAGAAACAAAATATTGTGCATCTTGAACAAAATGTTGATTTGTAAAAATATGCAAGAAAGTTACTGTAGGCAGCTATAGTATAGTAATAGCATGCTCATTTATCCTAGACAGATTTTGACCATAAATTGATTCCCAAAATGATTTTTCACACACAGTGCACCATCCTTTTCTCGTATAAATGTCTCTGCCTAAGCTGGCATGGCATTTTGCCATATTGTGACAGTTAGTAAGTCATGAGCTGTGCCAGTGAAGGAAAAGAAGATGCAAGGGTGGGACATGGGCATTCACTTACATGTCCTTCTATTGTATATGCTTCAGCTGGTGCTATATACAGGGAACTCCTTATCAAGCTGTTACAAAGCTGACCCTTGTGATTTATGCACTAAAACCAGACAACTGGACAAATAAAACACAGTGCTAGTATAAATGAGTGCTCAGCCACATTGTGTACTGCATTTTACTGGGCTCATATTGGTAAAATTACTACTGTAAGTACTTTGGCTATTTTAGTGTAGGAGACATTGTCCATTAACTGACTGATGTGACCCAATGTGTATGAGTGTCCTTGGTTTGTTTGTTTGTTTGCACTGTAATTTGTACATGTCGAAGGGGGTATTACTTTTACTATTTTCTTTTTGGCATTTCCCAATGGTACATATTACTAAAAAAAGTGAAAAAAATAAGGAAATAAAATGCATGCAACGATTTCTCGGTTGCATATTTGCCCTCGAGCACTGCCTTATTTATATATATATATATATATATATATAGCAGATTTGTATATATATATATACAGATTATATATATATATACATATACAGGTAAAGGATCCCTTATCCAGAAACTTCCGAATTATAGAAATGCCATCTCCCATAGACTCCATTATAAGCAAATAATTCTAATTTTTAAAAATGATTTCCTTTTTTTCTGTAGTTATAAAACAGAACCTTGTACTTGATCCCAATTAAGATATAATTATTCCTTAAAGGAGAAGGAAAGGTAAAAACTAAGTAAGCTTTATCAGAAAGGTCTATGTAAATACAGCCATAAGCACTCACAGAAATGCTGCACTGACTTCTCTGAAAAAAGATTAGTTGTGTCTGTAATTCCTTTGCCAGAGACACGCAGCTTTCAGCTCTCTGCTCCCCCCTCCCTCAAGAATGCTAAGAACTCACTCCCCCCCCTTAGGAATGTGGGTCTGAGCCAATCAGCAGGAAGCTAACTCATAGTCTTACTAACTGAGCATGTTCACTTGGTCTGGGTGTCTGTGCAGGAGCGAGGCATTATGGGAACTCTCTTTACACAGCTCAGCGTTTTTTTCTTCCTGTTTGGCTACTGATCATCTGAACGGGAGAAATATGGGGAGACTTAAGGGCACTATTGAGAGAACTGAAGGTATGCCTGCATCTTGAGATTAACTCTTTACTAGCCTTTCCTTCTCCTTTAATGGAGACTAAACCAATCTTATTGGGTTTAAATGATGTTTAAATTATTTTTTAGTAGACTTGGTACAGGTATGGGATCTGTTATTCCGAATGCTCGGGACCTGGGGTTTTCTGGATAAGGGATCTTTCCGTAATTTGGATCTCCAATACTTAAGTCTGCTAAAAATCATTTAAATATTGAATAAACCCAATAGGCTTGTTTTAACAATAACTATAACTTATTTGGGATCAAGTACAAGGTACTGTTTTATTATTATAGAGAAAAAAGGAAATCATTTGTAAAAATTAGAATTATTTGCTTATAATGGAGTCTATGGGAGATGGCCTTTCCATAATCTGGAGCTTTCTGGATAACGGGTTTCCCGATAAGGGATCCCATACCTGTATTGAGATCCAAATTATGAAAAGATCCCTTATCCGAAAAGCCCTGGGTCCCGATCATGCTGGATAATAGGTCCTATACCTATATATATATTGCTCACCTTAACCTCTCTATCTAAAAATAGTTCTTTTTATTTATCATTTAGCTACTTAAAAACTATCACAAATGGAGAGCAGAATGTCCCGAAATTACTGCAGACCTGCGGCCTTCTCCCATTCTTGATCTTTTCCGTGCCGGCTATCATGCAGTCCTAAGGTCTAGGGATGATTCTGGAAGCAAAGTTCTGATATACAGGATTGGTAAGAAAAGTAGCAGTGTATAATAATAAGCTAGTGTAGCAACATGTCAACAATGACAGGCAGGAAAGTATTTAAATGAAACTGACTTATGTAATAAACAAGATACATGTTACATTACATTAACATTTATTTATAAAGCGCCAACATATTCCGCAGCGCTGTACAATAAGTGGGTTACATACATTGGACGTACAGAGTAACATATAAAGCAATCAATAACCGATACAAGAGGTGAAGAGGGCCCTGCCCAAAAGAGCTTATGTCACACATAAATCAGTAATCTCTTCTGCAAGTTGCAAATAGGGATTAGGCATTCGAATATTTATTTTCTGCTGTATTTAACAAGCCATATCTGTCTTTACTGCTGGGTGAACGTATTAGGGCATGTAGATACAGTTAAGGGTAGATTTACCAATGCCGTATTCTTTCTTTTGTATAATTTGTGGGTTTTTTGTGCTAAAAAAATTTTTTTGTGTAAAAAAAAATGTGAATTTTTTGGTATTCATTATGCATCAAAACCACAAAACGCAAATGTAAAAATACACCAAAACCAAAAGCAACAAGAAAATTCTTCTTTGAGATTTGGGTTCAAAATCACTAATCACTTGCTGTGAAATAAAGGTTCTACAGACACAAACAAGCAATCATAACATTGTGGAACTAAACATGCAATAAAATTGCTAAAAAAAACATTACCAACATAAAAAAAAGTTATTTCACAGTGTGATTAGCAGTCACTCTGGGCAATAAACATTAGACTAACATCAGGCACCCCCAAAAACACCACCGACCCAAATAACTATTCGCTGCCACCATCTATCATTAACAGGCAATAGAAACCTAATCTGAATATCTCCTTGCTCTCTACAACAGGTACTATTTCCTAATACACAAACTGTATCACACACTCCCTCTTACTGTAAGTAGGGTTAGCTTCCAACTCCAAAAATTCAACAAGCACTCTAGCAGCCAAAGGGTTAAATTACAGTCAAACACACTCTCCTGCTAGCAGTCAACTAGTTAAGTAGCATTTACACAGACACCTTGCCCTCCACTCACAGACATGAGGTTAGAACATTCTAGGCCCGAACATTTATACCAGGTACATGAGTCTTAGAGCCAAAGGACATAACTTATTCAATTTTATATTTAATATTACAAGGGTAAACAGCGCATTCAAAAAGATATTACAAAAAGAGACATACACATACAAAACAGTAAATAAAATAAAAGGGAATAAAACACGGAGAAATCCTATGGACGTTACCGAGTTATCTTTTGTGTCCTCCTGAGGAAAGAGTTTGGAAAATTGAGCACACACCCCAACAGAATTAGGACCCCATGTATGAACTAATGAGTACCTTTTTATCCTACTTCTGGGCCCCTCCCTCATTACCGTATGCACGAGGAGGGAGTTGTCCCTTGGGACCCCCTGTAGAGAGCTGCACTTCTCAAGCCAGTTTCTTGTCATATAATATTGGTACTTGCCAGTATCCAATATTATTATGAAAATATGGGCTTGTTTTAACCCATATGTGGGCAAAATGATACTAAACATGAGGGGTGTCTCATGTTCCAGTCCCCCAGAAACTATCCCTCCTAACTGGTGGGTATAGGCAGTCCCTGTCTGGTATCATTGGGAAGCATGGGGCCTCCTCATAACCAATATATGATTTATGAGGATGTGAACCCTAAAGCAAAGGAAATATGGACCCCTTTCTCTAATCCATATTTTCTACTAGCTGCTCCCTCCTGCTGTTCTTAGGAAACCAAAGGCCTCAGCTTCCCTGCCCCAGATGGCCTGGCTCCGAATTGTCTAGTAACCTAGATGAATTTGTCACCTTCCACAGTTCCAAATGCTGACAAGTTTAACTCTGGACATGCCAGGGAAATACTATGATGACATGACAACATGCAAGACAGAAAAAGTAAACAATCTGTGTATGAGTGTTTAATTGCTATTTTGTGTGTCTGTGTGCTATGTGTAAAGCTGGCCAAACACTATAAAACCTGCTTGTTTGGCAAGGTTGCCAAACAAGTGGATCTTTCCCCCTAAAAGCCCATCTAAGTGGGAAATATAGGGCTAATCCAATTGTTTGGCTCTAGGGCCAACCAATCAGATTACATCAATGGGAATACTAGCTGTTGGAGCAAGGACCACATCGACTGAGTAGATGTTTGAGCATCTGTGTACTTGGAATGTCAGGGCATATTCGACCTTCCAGTCCAAACCTGTCCTGCCAATTTTTAGCTAGCTACTGGCCAGGGAGACCTGTTGGAGGGCCCCATACATGGGCAGATGAGCTGCAGAATTGGTCTGAAGGGCCAGAATCAGCAGCTTAAATCTGCCTGTGTAGGGCCACCTTAAGAGGGGGATTTATTAACATTTGGATTTTTGAGGTTTTATCTTTTTTTTTTAAAACCAACACTAAATTCATTTTCACAAATGGCATCTTTATTTTTTGCACACAAACCACAACTTTTTTGTATTGTCGCACAGAGGCCAGCGTCAACCCCTCCCCCCGAAAATCAAAACAAACAAGATCCTCCAATTGTAAAAGGGACATGTGACATTGACTTTTTCACGATCTAGAGAGGTTTTCACTGGTGTATTTTTGCATTCGGATTTGTTACTGTTATTTATGGTTGAACGTGATGGACGTATGTCTTTTTTCAACCCAACTTACTATTATTATTATTATTATTACTATTAACATATATTTATAAAGCGCCAACATATTCCGCAGCGCTGTACAATAAGTGGGTTTCATACATTGGACATACAGAGTAACATATAAAGCAATCAATAACCGATACAAGAGGTGAAGAGGGCCCTGCCCAAAAGAGCTTATAATCTACAAGGAGAAAGGGTTGAGACACAAGGTTATGTTACTATGTTATGGTTTTGTTACATAATAAATTGTGATAAGATTGTGTTTTTTATCCACAACAAAATCTGTTTTTTTGGCAACAAAAAACCCGAACTGAAATAATCGAGCATTAGTAAATGTCCCCCCCAGTAGTGTGTAAGCATACTGTGAGTAAGATTATGTTTTTGGTAGTGTAAAAAGTGTGTGCACTACCTACCATGGGTTACAGTTGTCTGATGTTGTCCAAGTTCCTCGGGTTAATAGCACCATAGGGCCAACGAATCTGTCTCTAGGGGTGGGGAAACAAAGCAAAAGTGAATCAATGGCTATAAACATTGTGTTTCACTTCAATTCCTTTAACAACGTGTTACATAATATAATCTGCAGCTCTATAATACCTGTTTTGTAATGTTGATATAAAATGTGCTGATTCTGTATATTATAATTTATCTGTAGCTAATACACAGAGTAAGCAAAATCTGGGCCTTTTTTTCCAGAATACTGGGACCCAAAGTTGTTTACAGCATATGAAGTGTTTCGTGTGAGCCTCATAACCTCCGAGCTGATAGTGCAGGAAGCAGAGACACAGAGGAACGGAATTAAGGCTATATTTGATCTCCAGGGATGGCGCCTTGCTCATGCATTTCAGATCACCCCAACAATGGCCAAAAGGATAGCTGCAGTAATGGCAGTAGGTTTTCATTGTCATGTTTATGTTGTAGACAACAAACATAAAACTATATAACATTTAATTGAAATATTTAGAGAAGTGTCTTATTGAAATGCAATAGCCCAAATCATTTAAACAAGAAAGGAAGTGCTACAAGGTTACATTTGTAACTCACATAAAGACAGTAGAACTAATTTGCAAAACTGCCAAAGTGGTGAAATAGGCCTGAATTGCAGCCACTAGATACAGCTGACAGCAATTTACTGTAATGAAGTGCAAGATTTTTATTTCAAAGAACCATAAAAATGCACAAAAACGTGCAGAGTCAGAATTTATGCCACAGAAAAGAAATTAATGATTTGTAAAGTAATCTTTAAGAAAGTAGGTTTTACCCAGAGAAGCATAAAGGCGAGCAAACCCCCAATAAGCAAATGTAACATTGTTCTCTTACAAACTTTTGTGCCATTTACATACATTTTCTATTTTTTTTTACATTTTAGTAGTTTTACATTGCCGATATGCATTTTCCACAGCAACTCAGAGTTAATACAGGCAGCAGGGCAGCCCCTACTCTATTTAGAGGAAGAGAACTGGGTGGGTTACCTTGAGTCAATATTTTTTTAAAGCACATCCCTCCTAAAGTTAGTTTTGTTAATTATTTCTAATGTATTATCATTATCATCTTTATAACAAAAATACTTTTTCTATTTTATTCTGAAAAGGCATGCTGTGAAAACATCTTTATATAAATATTGTAGCATTTTGGGAGAAACACTAGTACAGGCTTTAAATAGAATAAAATTGTTTTTTTTCACCAGTACCTGAGATGCAGTCTTTCACCAAGACAAACCTTAAAGGAACAGTAACACCAAAAAATGTATATATTTTAAAGAAATTAAACTATAATGTACTGCTGCCCTGCACTGGTAAAAGTTGTGTGTTTGCTTCAGAAACATTACTAGAGTTTATATAAGTACCCTGCTATGTAGCCATGGGGGCAGCCATTTAAAAGAAGAAAAGGCACAGGTTATATAGCAGCTAACAGATAAACCCTGTAGAATACAATGGTGTCTTATCTGTTATCTGCTATGTAACCTGTGCCTTTTTTCCAGCTTGAATGGCTGCCCCCATGGCTACACAGCAGCGTATTTATATAAACTATAGTAGTAGTGTTCCTGAAGCAAACACCCCAGATTTACCATTGCAGGGCAGCAGTACATTATATTTCAATTACTTTAGAACACTTTCATTTTTTGGTGTTACTGTTCCTTTAAGTCGCAGCCAGCCAACCAAGGTTGCCACTTTTCTGGTTTTGTACATAGGCAGTCCAGGTCAAAACTGCTTGTCCAGATTTCAGACAGTCCTGTCCAGACAGAACTTATAACTAACTGATGTGCATTTCAGCCAATTATGGGCTGCCGCATCAGAACTCTGCGAATGATGTCACCAGCCTGATCCCTAAGGGCAAGCTCCCACGGAGCTACTTAACTGTCCGCGATAGGTCGCTGCTATTGCTGGCGAGTTACCACTCCGAAAAAGGGTTTCCACCGGCAACTATCGAAGTCGTTGGAGGAACGCCCATCGCATCGCTTCAGTTTACAAAGTTGCGCAAAGTTTCCTCCTGCAGGAACTTTTGTGCGACTTCGGCAACTGAAGCGATGAGAAAGGCTATAGCGGGCAAGTAACTTGCTCCATGGGGTCTTGCCCTAAATATCACCCTCTCGACCCCTGTACGGACTGTCCAATATTCAAGGATGGCAACCCTACAGCCAATTATTTGAATTTATGTCATTTAATTTATTGGTGCACCACATCCAGTTTTTATGTTTGAGCAAATGTAATCATCAAATTTTCAACAAGACATGAAAAATCAGAAAAAAAAATAAATCACCTTCAGTTGTCCAGGGCTTTAAAGTCACATGACACTGAAGGAAAACTAAAGGCTAAATGAGAATATGGCCACAAATGCTGTATTTTAAATACTGAACTTTTCTCTACTCTGCACATCTCACCTATATAATCTAATGCTTTCCATGATAATTCTTTTTGGTAACTCGTGAAATGTTATGATTTCCTCTATTTTTAATATAACTATTAATTTTGTCTTGCTCTCAGGATTCCTTTCCACTGAAGGTCCGTGGAGTACATCTTATAAATGAGCCTTTATTCTTCCATCCTGTCTTTGCTATAATTAAGCCCTTTTTGCCTGACAAAATAAAGCAACGGGTGAGTGAACATATTTGGCTGTGTGTGCAGCTATTTCATTTTGTACCAACAATCTATTCAAACTTTATACTCTAGCTAAGGGTTTTCCAGCTGGAAGCTTGACACGAGAGATGTAGCCATCTGAGGGGTTTATGGCCTCCAGGACTGCCAAAGGCCTGTGTAACTTGGTTTTGCATGATGTTTTTATTTTAATACAATTTGGCCACAGAAATGCGATATACTGGATACATGAGCAACAGTGTGGATAAAGTTGTACAGCACTTTCTCTCTTTTGCAGGCATTGGTTTATTTGATTACCGGTAATTTTACTCTGTTTCACATGCTGATTGGAGAAGTATTTCCTAAACATGCCCCTTAGTACTTATTGTATTAGTATTAGGAAGCAGAGGCCTGTGGGTATTTGCGAACACCCAAGTGCAGAAAATGGCTGAATTCAGCCTTACTGTTGCAATTTGCATGCTGCACTTAGATTCACAAAGGCGACCTATAATACAGTATCAGAAGATGTTACACATTTCTATTCTAATTGAAAAATCAACAAAGTTCTAACTTTTGGGTTTTTTTCAGGTTCACATGCATGGAAGCAACTATATACCCACTCTAAACCAGCACTTTTCTACAAGCATTCTTCCTCCAGAATATGGGGGGACAGGGCCAGCAATGAGTGAACTCTGCGAAGAATGGACAGCTCACATCATGAGCTCTGAAGATTACCTGCTCAGTATATCTCAGAACAAACAGTTTGCAGAGGGTCCTGGGTAACAAGCAGTCAAAGAGAATATAAAGCTAAAATATCAGATGTTGCTGTATAAAGAATGATAGGGAACATTACACATAACTTTAAACACGCAAAGATTTATTTTTTGTTTCTTAACAAAAACTGGTGCTCTAGAGGAAGCAAGGTTTAATAAAGGGCAGGTTTAAAGATGAACAGAAACCTGATTAGAATACTATTTTAATTTATAATAAATATCTATACATATACCAAGTCTTCCTTCTAGTCTTTGGTTTTTGACCATTGCAGGTAGGATTAAAAAGCATATGGTTCTGAAACCATGGAAATGCATATTGTAATATGGTGCAAATACAACAAATGTTTACAAAAATATTTGTCTTGCAAAATTCTCTTAAAGGAGAAGGAAAATCGTAGACACACCACCTAGTCATTATTATCATTTACCTGGGACCCTGGGCCTGGGCACTCTTGTTCATTGAAAACTGCAATGGCCTGCGGTACTACTGTAGGGGCACCGCATGCATTCCTGGATCTTCTCTGTAGATGCAATGCATAGTATGAAAAGCTGAAGCAAAAAGCCAGGGTTTTACTCTACTCAATACTCATTTTACTCTACTGGAAGAGACTGCTTGGTGCCCCTACAGTAGTAACTAGTGATGAGCAAATTTTTTCACCAGGCATGGATTCACAGAGAACTTCCGCATTTCGGCATTGGCGAATTGTTTCACAAAACTTCTGGAAAAATTTGCCACGGAACAATTCGTCGCAAGGATTTTTTTGCGACATTTTGTCGCATGGCAAATTGGGCACGGTCGTGTCAAAAAAATGCAGCGGTCGCCACAAAAAAAGGGCGCAGTTGTGTCAAAATTGGGCACGGTCGCGGAAAAAAAGTGCAGGCAACAAAAAATATAGACGCAGGCGACAAAAAAGACACAGGCGACAAAAAATAACGCACAACAAATGCATTTTGCTAATTTTTCGCCATTTCGCAAATTTTATGGCGAAGTGAAATGGGACAGATTCGCTCATCACTAGTAGTAACCTAAACTGGTGCAATTTTCAGAACACAAGAGCACTAACCCAGGGTTTCAGGTAAGTGGTTATAATGACTTGGGGGGGTGGTGAGTCTAAAATTGACCACTACTGACCATAGTATCTGTGAATGTGACTGGGACCTTAGTCTGTAAGCTCTACTAATGTGAATTATGTATAATTATGTATAATTTTTGTAAAGTGTTACAGAATATATTGGCGCTATATAAATAAAGAACATTAATAATAACTGCAAAAAACACATTTTAACTTTTTTTAAGTATATTCTAAGAAACTGTGTGTGCATGCGAATGCATTGGACTTTTGTCTGTGATTTTTTTAAATATACTAGCAAAAAAAAACCCAAATCACAAAATTTTTTGCCATGGTTAGCTAAAATTGTGATAAAACTAAGATCACAATAATATTTTGCAAAAATATTTTTCTGTGATTACTTCCTGAAAAATTTTTTTTCTTTTTAAATGTGAACAAAATCACCATGATCTTGGGATAGAAACTTGACAAAAAATAACTTTTTTAAAAAAAATTATTTTTTTTGCTGCAATTTCCACAAATCCTAGGACAAAATGAATGTGTGCTCAATTGGACTTGGGTTCAAATCCAGTGGAACTTCTTTTTCCCATTGGCAGATGACTTATCTTTAAAAGGTTGAATTCTTAGCCTTTCTCTGAATCACGCTACAATATAATAGAAGAGACTGGATTAATATATATAGTGAATAATGTACCCCCTATTGTACAATATAAGGAAATCAGAAGTCACCTCTGTGTTCCATGGCCATAAAAAGGCGCAAGGCCAAAGGCATTTTACCTTTAAACAGGACATACATGCTCTCACTTGCTGGCCCTCTTGCCACAATAGTACCATCTGAATGCCCCACATCTCCCATTCAAAAAATTTCATCCAGGGTGGACTTAGGGCAGTGGGAGTTTAGGGTGCTATTTAATCATTTATTTTATTTAAAATGCACCACCCTAGTAGCACCCTTGGCACATGCATACTCTGCCTATCCCAAATTCTAGCCCTAGCTTTTTTCCCAGATGAGGCACGTGGCGCAGATTAATGGAGACAAGTCTTTCCATTGCTCAATATAATGTGAGGTACTAATAAGGGTTAAAGGGATACTATTTTAAGCCTGGTTTAGACAACAAGAATATTGATTTAAAGTTATTAATTTAACATTTAAAAGGGGGTTTCAAGGAACTGCTTCATCTGTTCAACTAAACTAACTTTTATTGTCATAAAATCCTGAGCTACCAAAAACTTTTTAGGGGTCACCACTGGTTTCATTTAAGCAAGGTCAAGGTTTTAATGACATGATAGTTAGGGCCAGATTCACTAAGGTAAGAATCCGAATCACGAAAATCCGATAATTTCTGATGATCGAAAATGTCACGAACTTTTTTTCCGTTTGAATACGAAAATTTCGTACTTACGATCCGAAATTGTCGTTTGCGATAGTCACGAAATTTTCATATGCGAAAGATCATAAACGGTGCAAAAACCTTTCTGACTTTGAACCTTCAGTGCATGATTTTGGAAGCCTTCCATAGGACTCAATGGTACTCTGCAGATCCAACCTGGCCCAAGGAAGCTTGAATGAATCCGGAACTTTCATACTCGTTGCGACAAATACAATTTTGTTGCGCAAATTGTCGCAAAGTACGAAAAAGTTGCGCAAATTAACATAAAATACGCACAGTTCTAAAACTTAGAAAATATTTGATTTTTTTGTATTCAATCGTTATCAATCGTAATTTGATGAACGTGCCCCTTATTCTATGGATCACTGCGCTAGAAAAAGGGGGTGCTACCATAATGCAACTTACGCAGTATGTTGATAGCTGGAGAATCATTTGCATATCCTTTATTTGATTACAATAATCTCACATTGTTCCTTAACACATGCAGTTTATATTTATGTGATGTCTCAGTAGATGTCAGAAATTCCCCCTATTAAAGGAATGCTTTTTTTCAAGTGTATAAATAGTTGTACTAGGTCAAAAGTAATGTTTGTGTAAAATTTCTTCATTCTGCACACCAAAAAAATGCTTGCTAGAAATCCAAACAATTTTAATTTGGTCATTGTCCAGCTTTTTCCAAAATTAGAAAGCCACGCAGTCTTTTTTTCTGTCAAAGACCACTGTGTAGAAATGTCACCTAGCTACAAACTGTTGGAAAACAAAAATTGCATAATATGCTCTGTTATACCCTATTGTTTTTATTCTGCTTTGCCAGTTTGGGGAGCAAATTTGTTGGTTAACAAAGCAAACATACGGCTTTATATTCAAATCTGAAACAGAGGAAAAGGAATGTGCCAGCATTTTCTCTTGTATAGATTTATCTGTATATCATCCCTTTAATGTTATGAGCATGTAATATTCTCCTCTAAAAAGGGAGAAAAGGCACAGGTTACATAGCAGATAATCTCTGTTTAATACAATGGGATTAGATTCATGTGTAAGAACTATACCTGTTGTATTCTACAGAGTTTATCTGTTATCTACTATCTAACCTGTGCCATTTACCCCTATTTTAATTGGAATGGCTGCCCTTGGCTACACAGTAGCTTTGTTTATATAAACTATAGCAGTATTTCTGAAGCAAACACACCAGTTTTAGAAGTGCAGGGCAACAGTAATCATATTTTAATTACTATAAAAACATTTTTATTTTTATGTTACTGTTCATTTAAGCCTTTCACTAGCAGCCGATTTGGTCACTTGGAGAACTTTTATTACCAGACAGTATTTGAACATTTTGCAATGTCTTTTTTTTTCAGGACAACCTAAGCTTTAGAAATTTTTGTGTAATTCAAATTCTTACGTGGGGCAAAGCTACAAAAAAATGCCATATATTTTCAAAAAGTTCCCCCAAATCCAAAATAGGTACACATGTCTTTCTACATCTACTCCAAAGTACCAAGCCGCAAAGTTTTCCTAAATTTGCCAATTTTGATGACATTTCCAAAAATCACCTAAAAACTTGCATTTTGCAGCATCTTATTTTCTACAGGTCATTATGTAACCATATAAAATACCCTAAATATGAACCCCAGAGGTCTACTGAACAGTCTGGTTTTTAAAGCACATGACACTTAGGGGCCCATTTATCAATGTACGATTGGTTACGAATAGAAAAAAAATCGTATTTTTTCTAACTTTTTTATTTTCCTTGACTTTTTTGTGCTTTGCGTGTCCTAAGACCCCCTAACTGTACAGAGACCCCCATAAAACCATATATTTTTGTAAAGTACACATTCTGATAAATCCAACATGGGTAAAGATGCCTTTCTACACCAATCTGCAAAGCTTTCCTAAAATTAGCGGTTTTTATGACTTTCCTGACAAATCACCTAAAATTGTTGCAATTTGCCGCATTTATCTCACAGAATTTCTAACATCACCCTAAATATGAATGCCAGAAGTCTACTGAACAGTTTGATGCCCAATACACATAGATTTACCAAAGTATGTGATATGTACGGAGCCCAAATGAAAATTCGTGCATATGAATTGTCTCAGCTGCCAACTCAGCTTCTGCAAATAAGACCTCCTGACACATATCATGTGTTATAAGACCCCCTAACTGTACAGCAATCCCTGAAAACCATATATTTTTGGAATGAATGAATCCAACATGGGTAAAGACTCCTTTCTACGTCAAAGCTTTCCTAAACTTAAACGTTTTTATGACATTTTTCAAAAATGCCTAAAAATTTTGCTATCTAACGCATTTATCTCACACAATTTCTTACATATAAAGGCAAATCACCCCAAATTTGAATGCCAGAGATCTGCTGTACAGTTTGATGCCCAATATGCATAGATATAACAAAGTATGCATTATGTAAGGACCCCCAAAATGAAAATAGTCTATATGAATTTTCTTGCCTGCCAACTCAGCTCTTCCAAACAGAGCCCCCTGACAGCGTATTATGTGCCGTAAGACCCCCTAACTGTACAGGGACCCTCAGAAAACCATATATTTTTGGAAAGTACACATTCTGATGAATTCAAAATCAGTAAAGATGTTTTTCTACTCCAAAATAATGAACTGCAAAGCTATGCTAAAAACAGATCAGGAACAATAATGCAGGAAAAAAATGCAATAAAACTATAAAAATTGTTTTAACCAATGAAATAACAAAATAAAATAGTATAATTAGCAGTCAAAATACCTGATCCAATAGTCACGCTGCCAAAATAAACATTTTTTATGGGAAAAACAAAAGGGTAAAATGAAATAAGTTTAAAAAAAAAGTGTGCTAAAAAACTGTGCTAAATCCTATGCTGCATGTGTGTGTAAATGTGTGTAATTGTGCAAATAAATGTCACTTACCTGTTCTGGAGCAGGAAGGATACAAGGATCACTTGGGGGGGTCCTGAAGGGTCTGTGCCTACAGAGTGCTGCGCAGCAGGAAGTGAGTGGGCGGCGCTGGTGGGTGGAAGAAGTAGTAGATGCAATTGCGTCTGTTGCTTCTTCTACTTCTTCCTCCCCCCAGCACTGCCCACTCACCTCCTGCTGCGCAGCGACTGTTCGTTGCCCAGGGGGCTGTCATCGCTCCTGACATATCTGCCCAAGAACGTATGTGGTACGTGCTTGAAAGAAAGATCCTTTTTCTTCCAGCATGTACGGCATACATGCTTGCCAGTTAAAGGGTTAAAGAGATGCTGACACCATAAATTAAAGCTTTTTTTACATCTATCATAACACATGAACTATGTTAGTTGCATTAATCTGTAGTTCTGTATGTTGACTGGGAAAGGGCCATCGATGCATGTTTTAGTGGGCTTTTAAACCCACAAAAAACCTTTGGTTTCTGCCAGGTTAGATTCCTGGGGGCATCGTTTGGGTTTTACACTCCTTCTCCAGGCCTCCCTGTGATACGACTCCTTCCTCCAGTGCTAATATTTTCATATATGCTCCTTGGCTGGCTCCATGTCATCCTTGAAGTCAGCAGCCTACACTCTAATACAAGTAAACAGAGAGTTGGTTGTTATTCAGAATGTTCTTTGTTGACTAAAAACCTAATAAGTAACATGGTAACATAATACAATTCATCCACTGACTGATTTATGTAACAAATTCAAGTTCTTATTGGAGTTTATAGCAAACCAAAAGAAAGTAACATACATTATACATCAGAGTACAAATACAAATCTTGTGGGTTGAGCAGTGAGCATAATACATAGTTCTAGCTATAGTCCTCATATAGCATGGTTATAAAGCTAAGGGGTCATTGACAATGTAAGGTGTTTTTAGGCTGAATATTTTAAAGGACTTGATTATAAATATCAATGCATTCTACAGTATCCATAGTTCTAAAAAGACCCCATCCATACCAAACCTTATTATCTTAAGGTAGTGTACCTCATAGTCTAGCTGTCTGCCACCCTGAGTATTGCATCAGATAGTATTGGTGATGTTAAGAAGTTGCTATTTAGCAGTCGTATTAGACTCTAATGGTTTCCCAGCTAAAGTAGTTAGAGGATCCAACTTAATCTCCTTAAAAAAATCTTTTCCCAATAGTGCTACAGGTTTCCAGAATGGGGATATAATAGGGAATTACCACGTTATATGTGGCAGTGCCCCTGTTGTCCTGCAGTTTCTTCAGCAGAACTAGGAGAGGTTGGGGTAAATTCAGTTGCAGTTAAGCTGGGGTGTAGTACCAAAAATATATTGTTTTATAAAGAATTTTTGTTATCTCACACAGGAAATATGCTTTTTGGTATTTCCCATATTTCCATACAGGTTTCTATTGGCAATTCCTGGGAGAGAGTTATCTTCCATTTCAGCAAATATTTATATTTAGGGAAGGGGTCAGATGACAAAACTGTCAAAAGGCTGTATATTGTTAGAGCTCTTTGTGGAAGGCTAGTTTTGCAGATATGTGAGAGGCATGTGACACATGAGAGGAGCCAATTGTGCTTGATTAGAAAGGGTTACATGGAGAAAATGCATGATCTGCATAAAATCAAATAACTGAGCAGAGGAGATATGGTGTTCAGTCTGTAGTTTCTCGAACATTTAGCAACTTATATATCAAAGGGTTAATAAAATGATAGATGGTGACAGTGTCAGACTGGCCCACCAGGATACCAGGAAAACTCCCGGTGGGCACAGGTGTCAGTGGGCCCTCCTGCTCCTGATCATTTGGCCTACTTCATGGTCATTCCCTATTTCTGAATGGGAACAAAGAGGAGAAGTAGATGGAAGAATAGATGCTAGCATGTAAATAAAAGTGACTAAGAGAATAAAGAGGTTGGGTGAAGAAAGGAGGAAAAATAGTTTGGTGAGTGGGTCTATGGTCTAAGGCAGTGATCCCCAACCAGTGGCTCAGAGGCAACATGTTGCTCACCAACCCCTTGGATGTTGCTCTCAGTGCCCCCAAACCAGGGAGTTATTTTTGAATTCCTGACTTGGTGGCAAGTTTCCGTTGAATAAAAACAAGATTTACTACCAAATAAAGCCCCCTGTAAGCTGATAGTGTGCATAGAGGCTGCCTAATAGCCAATCTTAGCCCTTATTTGGCACCTCCTTATGATGCTTGTGTTGCTCTTCAAGGCTTTTTTTTTCTCCAAGCCACATTTGACTGTGGCTCACAAGTAAGAAAGTATGGGGACCCCTGGTCTAAGGTTTTCTGGTGGGCCCTGGGGTCCCACTCCAACATTGGATGGTGTGTTTTAAAGATGTCCTGCATACCTGTAAAAAATAAGAGTTTGGCAATTACTGGCATTATAATGTGTGTAAGATCATCAGTTTTTGTTTACATTGGCATTTAGCATCATTTTTACCGGCCAAGTTGCCAGCGCTGGATTTCTTATCTGGGCTCCCCCCGAGGCCACCCCCCGCACATGCGCAGTGGGGAGAGGTCACACAGCAAAATTTTGGTGCGGCACGGTGGCATGCCACTCCTAAATTTATGCCGCCCTAGGCCTGGCAACCCTACCTTTATGCCACATATATGTGATGAATTACTCTGGGAATGTCCATTGGTTTTCTATATATGCCTATATTGTAGTCTGTCTAATATATACGGTGACCACCCTGCAATCTGACTTAGACGGGTAGCTTCATCACAGCTTTACCATGACATCTGTGGATCCACAAATTCAAGTTTTTTTTTACAAAACTATATACTAATACATCGTAACTAACACATCATCTATATACTCTTTTATTGTAAATACATTTTATCCCTGCCAGGCCTGCCTTTTATTCAAGTGTCCTCCCCTCTTTGCTTAAAGCTTTTTATTGGATCCCTCTTCCCCAGGGTTCTTGAGCCCACTGTGCTGTATCTGCTCTGTCACAGATGGGGCCACAGGCTGCTGACTGCAACTGATTGAGGCATTTCTGAACAATTACATAGCACAAAAGGGATAATAAAGAGATTAGCTCTTCATTATACATTTAACCAAAAATACACGAAACCACGCACAGACACCGAAGCCTCCTGCAAACAAAACACCTCCAGGGCCAGAGGAAGAACTACATTTCCCAGGCTGCACTTCTCTTCCTGGTTGTTGTCAGGGCAGGCAAAGGGTCGCTGATGCAATGCGCACTATTTGGCTGTGACTTAGTAAGAGGAAGGAGGGGGAGGTGGGGATGCTGCAGCCTTGGGTCTGTCTATCGGTTAGACAAATCATTACTTGGAAGCTTCTTCCTCCTCCTCGACAGGAGGCAGTGCGGAGGCGGGGACCCTAGGAAGGTGCTCGGCCGGTAGCCTGTGTGTCCTGACTCCTGCTCTCATCATGACTCTGGCTTTGCTTCTTCTTCTGTTGGGTACCTTGGTACTCTCCCAGGGATCCTCACTGTATAACAGCCCTCTGACAGCCAATGACCGGCCCATTATCGGTAAGAGAGGGTTACTGATGTAGGGAAAGGGGCCGCCAGTAGGTACAGCATATAGGTGCCAGTACCTAGGGCAATTTAATATGCTATGCAGCAGCTAGGTCTGTTTTAGCTCAGCTGGTAGAAGGCAAGTCCCAGCACCAGATGGGGCTTTTAGGAAAGGAAATAAAGATAAAATTACAAAGGGCATATTATGTATTTGTACATTGTCTATGGGCTGCTGAGAGTTCTAGCATAGGCTAGATATACAGTTAGTTATGGGGAGTGTGTTGCCCCTGATCATCTCCTGAATAGCTAATCTCTGTGTAACTGGGGGGTTTAGTTACCATGGGTCCTGGTCCAGTATTTGCTTGTGGGCCCACAGCCTCTCACTGCATAAACCCAAATAGCTATTTCTATACCTAGGGCTATTTCTATCCTTATTATCCATTTAACCATGTTTGGAAACCTATAGAAAAGGGAAAGATTTATTGTGTAACAGGTTAGATACCGTCTGTATAGTCATTAGGGATGTACAATCAGCAGAAGTCCAGGTACTGTTGAACTACAGCTAACAAATGCTGCAAGTAGGGCTACGGGTCAGACTTTGCAGATTTATTGTATCCCTAACACAGCTAAGAGCACAACTATTCATTTATTGCAACAGCCCCATCTTCTTTATCTCCAGGCTGACATTGGACTCTTTTTCGTTTTCCCTGGTAAAAGGTGCATATTCTCATACTCCATGGCTTCTGCATGGTCACAATCTCAGTAACCCCCATTGCTCTACTCCTGTTGTCCATTTCAGATACTCACACCTGATCATAAATGTTCTGCTTATCAGTCATACTCACTCTTTGTAGTGCATATCGCATTTCTGACATTTTGACTGAAACAACATACTCAACTGCGTAAAAGCACAAAAGTGCAAGCCAGAACTAATAAGAACAATTCTTTATTTGTTGAACTAATACACCCAGCAAGCAAAACAAGAAGCAAGGGATTGTTATTTTAGTATTTAGTAATTTAGTAAGTACTTTATTAAGTCTAAAGGGCAAATTCCTGTTCTACAGGGTATCATCTTTCTGCTTATTTTTTGTGTTTTATTATTCATCTGCCTTAAGCTACTCCATAACTAAACAAAAAGAGTTTTTAGTATTGTTGGGTTTCAGGTTACGAATGCACTGGGAAGTGACTGAATCAGAATGACTTAGCAGTTGATGCACTAAATGCTGCTTAGTCAGAGCTGTCCTACCTGGGAGACTCATTAGCTTATAATGTGAGCCCTATAGTACCCAATAACCTACTGTACTACCTACCATTGTTATACATGGTAACTGTCTCTTACCTGTTTATTCACGTGAATGACAGGCAGCACAGAGAAGTATGGGGCTTTTTTCTTTGGGCTCAAATGCTGCTGAAACAGTAGGGTCCCATTTACTAAACAATTTTTATATAAATTCGTATTTTTTCTAAATTATAGAACATCTCGGAATGTATGCAATTCAGAACTTTCTGGATAGCTGATCCTATACCTATAGATCAAATTCTAGTCCCCCAGGTTCCCCTGTGTTGATGCAGCTGGGTTTCCTTTGTTTGGTAACTCTGATTTTCCTCCTACCCAGATACATTGGTTCAGTTATTTGCATTTCATAGATTTGGTGTGTGGGTGGTAGCAAAGTATTGCAGAATATCCATTGTCTAGGTATACACCTTCATTTGCCATCAGATTACAAACCAAGTTTTTTCTTAACCCAATGTGTGCTTACTGTTTTTTTGTAAGTTTTTTAACCAGCAAATGGAAGTAATGGAGCTGACATGCAGGTTTCCCCAAATTGTATGATCATTAAAAAAGGTAGTGCAAGGTAACCTAGGCAACAGCTTCATACTGCTATAGATAGAAATCACTGGGGGCCCCCATTGCAGGAAGACTTGGGTGCAAAACTGGGGACAGATGTGTAACTCAGTTATGTTCATTTTGCAGTCCTCTAGGTAGCACTGAGCTACAGTGGGATGCCAGCAGTTGTGGTTCATACAGCTAGACGGACCACTGGTCAATTGAAAAATACATATTTGGTTTGTTTCAAAAGACATAATTAAGCCCTAGGTTTGATTCCAAGTAGGGCACGATCTACAAAATGTCTCTATTCTTGTGTGGGTTTTCTCCAGGTACTCTAGTTTCCTCCTATACTCAGAGAACACACAGGGAGGTTAATTGGCTCCTGATAAAATTGACTATAGTGTGTGTAAATGGGACCTTAGATTGCAAACTTGTGTAGGGAAATGGTAAATTGTACCTTTTCTAACTCTGTGGTCCCCTAGTATTTGGACAGCTATGAAGGGTCCTGAATGTAATGGCAAGTAAGTCCCTTGTTCCTGGGTCATAGCATGACCCCTTGTGCAGTTCCACAGTTTGGCCATTAGGTGTCACTGTGGTTATAAAACGCTGAGCAGCCATGAGGGTGAAGGCCATTTTGTGAAGCTCTCTGTCTGAGGAAGCAGGCAGAGAGAGAGCTACTGTGGAAATCTGGGAATAGGTAGGTTTAGAAAGAATAGGCAGCTCCTGTTATAGATCACACTAGGTGTGATAGACAGGCAGGGCTATTTAGTGAGCCGCATTTGCTCCAACCAGGATTGTAGAGGCATTATAAGCCGGGTATAATATTGCCCAGAGTAGGGTTAACAGTGTACAGACCTAGGGTTAGATAGTGATCACCCAGGTTCCACTGGAAGCATATACCTGAAAGCTGGGAGTTAACCCATTGTGCCCTGCAGCTAAAGGGTTATTGTGACTATTCCTTGTAAGTACTGCCTATGCTGTGAAATGCTACTACCTACCTATTCTATGCTGTAATTACTCCTAAGTGGCTGTGTAAATAAACAGTTCATGGTTTCAAGGTTAAGAACCACTGGCGCCCATTTATTGAGAAATACCACACATATCTACTGGCCTCCATACCAAGCGAGGGCTCACCCCTGAAGGATACAGTCTAATCCTGGGTAAAATACGGTGTGGCTTGTGGTAATTAAAGGGCTAATTTACTATAAGCTTACACTTGTATTATAGATAATCTCCAGATGATGTGTCTGTCTATATATGTTTACTATCCGCTTTTTTAAGACAGTATGTTAAAATCCCATTTTGCATATAGCTTGGTATCCTAAATGTATCATAGTGTGCATTGGACTATTCTAGAAAGAGATGCTGAATATGTCAGTGCTATATAAATAAAGGATAATACATATAATCTTGTTAAATATTCCCAGATATGGTGAGCAGCTAGAGAACAAATAAGTCATTTTTTGAAACAATGCACCACATCTTTGTAATATTTCATAAGTTCATAAATCTGTTTCCGTAACTGTTGCTGTCAAACACATTAAATGTTTATGTTTTAGTGAGTTAGGAGTCTTGAACAAACATTTTTTTTACTTTAATTGTGAAAGCCTCTGCCAAAAGCATGGTAGCTGCTGGTCACTATGCCATTGCAGTATACTTAGCTTGTGACCCATTCATCATCTCCATAGGAAACATTTTAAGTACTGAAAACATAAATTGGTAACCTGTGAGGTGTTACTGGGCTACCACTCCCAGCACCCCACCAAGTTGCCTATGGCTAATGTAGAAAAGAGATATGTTCAAAAGCCATTTTGGTAAATATGATCTATCTTTATTTATAACATGATTAAAAACCTTATCCTGTAATGCATTGTATCAGTGTAGTGTAACACCTCTGCAGCCCTGTTAACCCAGTAGGAAGTGGACTCAGAAAGTGCATATGGATGGATCCTAAAGGCCGCGCTTATTTAATAAGCAAGGTACACTAGTAGGCATAATTTATAAACATTGGCCAAATTTGGCCGTGGACAGTAACCCATAGCAATAACTCAAATTGTTGCATTCATTGTTCTACCTGCAGCTGACTGAAAAAAAAATCACAGCTTAGTTGCTATGGGTTACTGCCCACGGGCAATTATGCCCAGTGTTGATAAATGCCCTCAAGATTAAAACTAGGGATGCACCGAATCCCGGATTCGGTTCGGGATTCGGGCCAAATATTTGATTAGGTGAGCCAAAAGTGTGGCGTTTTTACTAAACAATAGGAGGACTATTGGGCAGTACGCTTTTAAAATTTTGACTTGCATTCTCCTTTAACAACACATTTAACAAAAAATATATAGGGCAAAGTTGCTGCATGTACCAATAGCCTAAACTACTGGAACAATGAAAAGTTGTAGCATCTGACTTTCATATCTAAATTATTATATTATTTATTCATTAAAACAGTAAATACCAGAACACAGGAACCAAAACTGCTGATTTGGAATGTCTAAGCATATGAAATTAGGTTTCAACTGTGGCCAATCAAATGATATGGTCAATAGAAAAGCAGAAAGGAAACTTTCAGGGAAGAGAAGAAAGCAGCAGCTACCATTAAATTAAAGGACTGGGTGTCATTACAGATTGCTGCAAATCTTGTTTTACTTGAAGTGAAAAAGCACCTAAAGGAACAGTAACACCAAAAAATGAAAGTATATAAAAGTAACTAAAATATAATGTGTTGCTGCCCTGCACTGGTAAAAGTTGGTTGTGTGTTTACTATAGAAAGTCTACTATAATTTATATAAATAAGCTGCTATGTAGCCATGAGGGCAGCCATTCAAAGGAGAAAAGGCACAGGCACATAGAAGATAACGGATAAAACACTATTGTATTCTACAGAACTTATCTGTTATCTGCTATGTAACCTGTGCCTTTTCTCCTTTTTTCCAGCTTGATTGGCTGCCCCCGTGGCTACACAGCAGCTTATTATATAAATTATAGTAGTGTTACTGTAGCAAACACACCAGTTTTACCAGTGCAGGGCAACAGTGCATTATATTTTTATTACTTTAAAGCTCTTTCATTTTTTGGTGTTACTGTTCCTTTAACTTCCATACAAAATGTTTTGGAGAAAAACATTCAGCAAAACTCGTTAGATTTCTAAAGTTGGAATTAGCATTTTAGGGGGTGAAGGGTGGTAATAGTTAGATGCATTTGGGTAACTATTTCTTGTAAGAACCTCTAACTCTTCAAAGGGAGTGAGTTCCCTTGGTTAGCCCTTTGGAAATTTGTTTTTTATTAGTATCCACAGGAGCCACGCTTTCAAAAATTGAATTCAGGGTTGTGATGACTTTCAGCAAAGAGTAAAATAATGACCCTTGAATGTTCAAGGATCTGTTCATACACTTGACATAGAATTGCTAAATAACATTTTCACTTCAAATAGATGACATATTTATCAATTCAGTTTATGTTGTTTCCCTTCTTTAGGTTTATCAATTCAGTTTATGTTGTTTCCCTTCTTTAGGTATACTTGCCCAAGAGACCCATTTTGAAGAGCTGCAGACGTTTGGTAAATCATATATCGCTGCTTCATATGTGAAGACCATTGAATCTGCTGGAGCAAGAGTAATACCTATACTGTATGTCTTTATATCAGGGAACTAATGTCATTTCAAACCCACAGCCTGGGATTGTTTTCAATTTTTTATTTTTATTGTCTAGCACCCCAAAGACATCCCCCTGGGAATGATACTCGAACAGGTCCGAATACAAAAAATTTGTATTTTTTCTTAAGTTTTCGCACTGTGTGTATTTTTTGCGACTTTTTCGTTAATTTGCGACAAAAAGCGCAACAAAAATTCAGATCATGTGATCTCTGAGGGAGCACACAGCCCATCACTAAATGGTGGCTCAAGGGAAAGTATGTAAAAGGCCAATAATTACTGATATATATATTCCAGTTTGGTGAAATTCTTTAATAGGTCACTTAACATGATATAAACTCTCTGTTGGTTAAGTATTCACTCTGGGGTACAGTTTTCCTTTAAAAATTGTGATTGTTGCAGGGCAAATGTCAATGAGTAAGGAAGCTGTGCATGATGTTGCTAGGGTGATAAACCAAAACTTTGGGGCAGAACTTTTTCTATGACCTTGTTGTACAAGGGAAACCATGTAACAAAGCATGTACAATACAAGCATCACACAGCCAAATACTTGTGTATTGTTCTTTTAAACGGGAACGCATCTCCAAAATGTTTAAACAAGTTAAAACTCTGACATCTATAAAAACACAAAAATATTAATGATGTGCATTTGCTTAGAATTGCCCTTATATTATACTTTGAGGTTAGCAGAACAGGTCAAAACAGGTAAAAGTAGTTATGCAGTACGGTTAAAGGGCAGTTGCATAGTTATTATGTAAATATTAGTTCTCATTTTCCTTTAATTCCAGAAAATCCCACAAACACACACAGCAAAAAACAAACAAACCAGATCTGACCCTTTAAAGTAAATCTATTTTTTAAAGGGATATTGTCACCAAAACCATAGTAGTTTGTGCCTGAAAACAATGTATAATGCTGTAAAAAGTCATTTTATATTGTCATGTTTATACTTTTTTAAACTTAGCTGAGGCAGTGTAAACTATTAAACAAAATCCTATATATGAAATCTGACCTAATAAAACTTGTGTAAATAAAAATAAATGTAATATAATGAAGTGTGTAATTATAATGTAATCATAGTATTCCTGTTAAATATACAATTTACTTGCAGATATTGAAAAAGACAAAAGTCACTTTTTCTGCCCCTTCACGGCACATGGACACATAGAGGGCACCATGTGCTAAATGTTCTGCTGACTGTACTGACAGTTGGGAGAAAATTTCAGAAGGAGAAAAAAATCTGATGTTTATTTGCTTACAAAGAATAGAAAAATGGCAGATGGTCCTTCTCTTCTTATTTTTTAATAAGAGTTTTCTCTTCTGAAATTTTCTCCCAACTGTCAGCCCTGTCAACAGAAATGACTAGCAGGCGGTGCTGTTGTTTCCATGCCATTATATTAGCAGAATATGAATTGCTTTTGCCTTGAAATAATGCACTTGCAAATACTGTATGTTTAGAAGGGCAATCTGAGCAATTTTACAATCTGTAGAGACATAAATGCTTGCATGAAATATTTGTTTAATAAAAAGTTATAGAATGCAATAAAGATATGTAAAAGGAAGGAAAGTGAGAGGGAAAGAATAAAGGACTTGGAAAATGAGACTGGAGGTCTAGGATAAAATACTGTGGGGATAAAGCAAAGGCAACAGAATGTAGAAGGTTGGAAAGAGAGGGATGTGGGAAGAGGAGCACATAACAGATTAAGGAGTGGATGACACAAAGAGAAGTTCAGAGTGGATTTTGGAGAAAGGCATGGTAAAAAAGTGTATAATAAGGAATTACTGTGTGATACTATTAACCCAGCTGACCGCCCTTCACTGTATCAAGATTCAGGGTTGTATACTATTCAGTCGGGGGGGGGGCACGGGGTGGATAACAAGGATCAGATGACTTGAAGGAAGGTGCAGTAGGAGGGAAATGGTTCTATAGAGTTACTGTGCTGTATACCCCTAATCAGTTGAGTAGAATTGGGTTCATCAAGACTTATCTGTGTTTTTTTTGTAGACTTAATCTTGCAGAGGAAGAGTATGAAAAGATCTTCAACTCTATCAATGGGTAAGTAATATACAGACCTATAATACATATAGATAGATTTTCCTTCAGGAATCTATAGGATGGCACACTCTATTTTTCTTACTATTTTCACAGCTCTACCTGGCCATACCCCTCAGAACTTTATGATGACACTACAATAATGCATATCTTATTTTTCAAAGTTCAGCTTTGGGACTGATATATGAATTCAGTGCCCCCAAATGTTTGCCCCTCCCCCTTTCCCCTTTCAATGGGCCATGTTTTAGAGCAGGCTTAGAAAGGCAAATCAGACAACTTGCTGGAGTTATTATGGAAAAGGCAGCCAATAAACCACTAAAAGGTATGGTGTGCTAGAGGAGTGGTTTCATGGCATGGACGAGCCTTGCAGATGCAAAATATTATTATTGTTTTATTTTTTGTGGGGGGATATGGAGAAATAGCTAGATCTTATATTAGCAGGCCTTTCACTTGCCAGCCAGGAGGCAAACACAGTGGGATATGGATGGTGTAATGTCATATTGACCTAAAGCTGCTATGGAGATATAGAAACATAATACAGGTATAGGATCTATTATCCCGAATGCTTGGGGTTTTTTGGATAAGGGATCTTTTCAAAATATGGACCATCATAATTTGTTTGCTAAAAATTATTTAAACAATAAATGAAACTTAATAGGACTGTATTCCTAGATTCATTCAGCTTAGTTGCCATCAAGTACTGCTTTATATTACACAGATAATGAAAATAATTTTTAAAACTAGAATTAAAATTTGCTTAATGCACTCTATGGAGATGGCTGGAGCTTTCTAGTTAACCAGTTTCTGAATAATTTACAAAATTATTTAAACCATAGTAATATTTCATGTATATAGAGGACTTATTTTGTTTTTTTACATGTGCTAGAGTCCTTAATGATTTCAGTGCATAGTTCATATTTCAAATATATGTGTAATATTTCCTTACAGTATACTGTTCCCTGGAGGAGCTGTTGACCTTGTTAAATCAGAATATGCACGAGTAGCTAAAATATTTTACAACCAGGCTCTTGAGGTAAGATTGCATAAAAAAGTGTCCTTTCAAAAATGGTCCTTTCAAATCCTTATGCATTATAGTGTTTTTCTAGTTTCAAAAACATGTCTCTTCTGAAATGAAAATCTTTATATGGATACAACATACCAGTGCAGATATTGAAAGAGAAACTGCCAAAATGCTGATAATATACAGTGGTGTGAAAAACTATTTGCCCCCTTCCTGATTTCTTATTCTTTTGCATGTTTGTCACACAAAATGTTTCTGATCATCAAACACATTTAACTATTAGTCAAAGATAACACAAGTAAACACAAAATGCAGTTTTTAAATGAGGGTTTTTATTATTTAGGGAGAAAAAAAATCCAAACCTACATGGCCCTGTGTGAAAAAGTAATTGCCCCTGAACCTAATAACTGGTTGGGCCACCCTTAGCAGCAATAACTGCAATCAAGCGTTTGCGATAACTTGCAACGAGTCTTTTACAGCGCTCTGGAGGAATTTTGGCCCACTCATCTTTGCAGAATTGTTGTAATTCAGCTTTATTTGAGGGTTTTCTAGCATGAACCGCCTTTTTAAGGTCATGCCACAACATCTCAATAGGATTCAGGTCAGGACTTTGACTAGGCCACTCCAAAGTCTTCATTTTGTTTTTCTTCAGCCATTCAGAGGTGGATTTGCTGGTGTGTTTTGGGTCATTGTCCTGCTGCAGCACCCAAGATCGCTTCAGCTTGAGTTGACGAACAGATGGCCAGACATTCTCCTTCAGGATTTTTTTGTAGACAGTAGAATTCATGGTTCCATCTATCACAGCAAGCCTTCCAGGTCCTGAAGCAGCAAAACAACCCCAGACCATCACACTACCACCACCATATTTTACTGTTGGTATGATGTTCTTTTTCTGAAATGCTGTGTTACTTTTACGCCAGATGTAACGGGACACACACCTTCCAAAAAGTTCAACTTTTGTCTCGTCGGTCCACAAGGTATTTTCCCAAAAGTCTTGGCAATCATTGAGATGTTTTTTAGCAAAATTGAGACGAGCCTTAATGTTCTTTTTGCTTAAAAGTGGTTTGCGCCTTGGAAATCTGCCATGCAGGCCGTTTTTGCCCAGTCTCTTTCTTATGGTGGAGTCGTGAACACTGACCTTAATTGAGGCAAGTGAGGCCTGCAGTTCTTTAGATGTTGTCCTGGGGTCTTTTGTGGCCTCTCGGATGAGTTGTCTCTGCGCTCTTGGGGTAATTTTGGTCGGCCGGCCACTCCTGGGAAGGTTCACCACTGTTCCATGTTTTTGCCATTTGTGGATAATGGCTCTCACTGTGGTTCGCTGGAGTCCCAAAGCTTTAGAAATGGCTTTATAACCCTACCAGACTGATAGATCTCAATTACTTTTGTTCTCATTTGTTCCTGAATTTCTTTGGATCTTGGCATGATGTCTAGCTTTTGAGGTGCTTTTGGTCTACTTCTCTGTGTCAGGTAGCTCCTATTTAAGTGATTTCTTGATTGAAACAGGTGTGGCAGTAATCAGGCCTGGGGGTGACTACAGAAATTGAACTCAGGTATGATAAACCACAGTTAAGTTATTTTTTAACAAGGGGGGCAATCACTTTTTCACACAGGGCCATGTAGATTTGGAGTTTTTTTTCTCCCTTAATAACGTAAACCTTCATTTAAAAACTGCATTTTGTGTTCAATTATGTTATCTTTGACTAATAGTTAACGGTTTTTGATGATCAGAAACATTTAAGTGTGACAAACATGCAAAAGAATAAGAAATCAGGAAGGGGGCAAATAGTTTTTCACACCACTGTATGTATACTCTCATATATACATAACCCATAAATTTGCTGTGATGAGTAACACATATGTATTGCTTGTTTACACTTTACTACCTTTTTCATTTAGGCCAATGATAAAGGTGACTATTTTCCCATTTGGGGAACATGCTTAGGATTTGAGGAGCTAACCTATCTCTCAAGTGGGGAAATTTTACTGACTTTGACTGAAACTGAAGATATTTCATTACCCCTTAACTTCAGCTCAAGTAAGTATATCCCTCTAACTCAGGGATCCCCAACCTTTTATACCTGTGAGCCACATTCAAGTGGAAAAAGTGTTGGGGAGCAACACAAGCATGAAAAAGGTTCCTGGAGGTGCCAATGACAGCTATCATTATCTATTTGATAGTCCCTATGTGGACTTGCAACCTACAGGAGGCTCTGTTTGGCATTATACTTGTTTTTTATGCCTCCAAAACTTGCCTTCTTACCAGAAATTAAAAAATGAGCCCCTGGTTTGAGGCCACTGGGAGCAACATCCAAGGGGTTGGGGAGCAACATGTTGCTTATGAGCCACTGGTTGGGGAACGCTGCTCTAACTCATTAGGTAAAATGCTTATCAAACAATGACTAACTTACCAGTAACAGAAGTTAGATTTTGGCTGTATTGAAACTTGTCTTCTTCTATTCCTCATTCATGTGCATCACACCCATTTACCTCTGTTCTCAGTTTTTCCTTTAGGTTTCTCCTTGACATATACTGTTCCCGAGGCAGGACCTGATTTTCAAAGCCCTCTGCTGCTCTTAGACCCCCCCCCCCCCTGCACACAATACTTTTCCCTGATTCCCTCTGCTACCCACTATCCTAGTATCTGCCTACATATCAAGCTGGGAGTGTTAGAGGAGAAGCAGGAACAATGGGAACTAGTGACAAGATACAGAAGGGCCATAACTAAAGGTTGTTACCTAAAAGGTAACAACCAGAGTTAACAATTTTTGTTAGGATTGAGGGACAGCTTTTATTTAAAACACAACAGTAATTGGTATAGTGTAAATTTAGTAATTGGTGGCTCAGATTTGGCACTTCTATAACTCAGGGTTGGCAGGCAGTAGAGATACATGATTAGCACTCCTTCACTGTTGAGTCCTTAGCATGTGTCTATTTTGTATACCCCTACTTCTGGCCCTGCTGAGAATTTACAAAACTACATGAAAGCATGAGGCTGAAGGCTAAATTTTTTAAACAGTCATGGAACTCAACTCCTCAACTTTTACAATAGGGGGTATGTGATTTTTTATAATGCATAAGTTTCAGTGGAGCCGATTCACTAAAGGTCGATAAAACGAGCGCTATTTATAGCATGCGTTAAAAAATGTATCACTTCTTATTTTTTGCGACTTAACGCTCGATTCACTAAAAGGACACGTGTCATAATTAAGAAGCGATGTTCTTTGCTTTATTTAACTCGTGATGAGTGATTTTCTTGCGTTATTTCCCGGCGTGCGTTATTTCCTGTCGCGTGCGATATTTAGCGCACGATATTACCACGTAACCATTACCGTATTTTTCGGACCATAAGACGCACCGGACCATAAGACGCACCAGTTTTTAGAGAAGGGAAATGAAGAAAAAAAGATTCTGAAACAAATACTGTCCTAAAATATTTTATGTGCATTAAAAGCGAACCTGTACCAGCAGCACCCAACATATTGCCCCCCACCTGTACCAGCAGCACCCAACATATTGCCCCCCACCTGTACCAGCAGCACCCAACATATTGCCCCCATCTGTACCAGCATATAGCCTACAGATATACTTTAAGAAAATGTTTTTACTTGCCCGTGTGGTCTACGTGCAGGGCCCTCCTCTATTCACCGGCGCTTAGCTGTGGCGCTGTGCGCATGCACAATGACGCGCATGCCCATACGCATGCGCGTCATTGTGCATGCGCACAGCGCCACAGCTAAGCGCCGGTGAATAGAGGAGGGCCCTGCACGGAGACCACACGGGCAAGTAAAAACATTTTTTTAAAGTATATTCGGACCATAAGACGCAGGGACTTTTTCCCCCCACTTCTGGGGGAAAAAAAGTCCGTCTTATGGTCCGAAAAATACGGTACTTTCAGAAAACGACTGATCAGATAATTACCATTTCCCTTAAAAAGTACCACCTGCCTCAAGTAGGTGTTAATATTCGATATTTTGCGCGTTTAACGCTTCATATGCTTTTGTGAATCATGCGTTAGTACTATTTCTATTCGCTAATTAATGTAATGTGTTAGAAATAAAGCTTAGCGATTATGCTTTTTTTTTGCTCATGCGGTATGCAGATTAAAGCATGCAAAATTACTTTGATGAATCGGTACTTATTTATCGCATGCTTTTTAATGCAAAAAAGCATGCGATAAGCGTTATTGACCTGTAGTGAATTGGCCCCAGTGAGTTTTGTAACAAATTACATCACTGAGCACGGATTATAACTGATGACATCAATAAGCACTGTTTATAAGGATATTCATAATACAGAATATTCAAGGCTCTTGCTTGTTATATATGTATATGCTGTATTGTATATGTATTACACAGGCTAAGTACAATTATTAACACTAACCTTGCTTCTCCTCTATTTACTTTCCATTATACTTTGTCATGCTGCAGTTTTCTACTGATTTAAAGCGTAACTTATGTCAATAGCTAATGTTTGGGTAAAGCATCTTGAAAGTTGAAAAAAAGTAAAGTTAAGCTTAATATCCTTAATTTGAAAAAACACATTTGCCATTGCCATATATTCTGCCTACTACTAGCCAGTGGAACTGCCCCGAGTGATAGTCTGTAAATAAAAAACCCTGACCTTGGCTCAGTGTCATAAATGAAGCTTGGAACCTTATTTTAATTTTAAAGACAGACCCCCATATATAATAAAAGGCACAACGTTTACCCAGTAGCAGTAACCCATAGGAACCAATAAGACCTGTAAATGCTTCCTGCTGATTGGTTGCTATGGGTTACTGCCCCTGTGCCTTTTTTTACATAACCCTCAGTGATCCTTATTTATGTCCCTTCTATATCAAACTAGTACTAAAGAATGACATCTCTGTGTATTTGCCTAAACACTGGAGCTGCCACATTACCAAAGCCACATAAAATCCTCCATAGACAGCCACTAGACCATTGAATATTTAGGGCCAATGTTATTATTAATACTATAACATATTCATTTATATTTGGGCTCTTGATGATAGAGATGCAGAAAATCCAGGATTTTTTGCATTGCGACTAGGCAGAATCCTTATTATATGGCAAAATATAGGGCAAAATATAAAAAGAAAAATAAAGCTTTAAATGTGCTGTTGATTTGCCTGCATTTAATAAGAAAATACGAATTAAGGTTAGAACTGGGCTCAATCGATTATGTGCAGTCAAAAAAGACTCCACTTCATACATCCCTAAACTTGTGGCACTGCTTGTGGTCGTAAATTACTTCATTTGATTTATTCTGTTGCTGTTCCAGTATATAAATAAATGCAAATAAGGTGTTCTTTTGATCACAGCTGTTGTTATCTGACAGTAGCATCTACATGCCCTATCTCTATAACTCCATTGTTTATTTTAAACTGTAATTCATTTGTTATTTCCTAGATGCTCTAAACAGCAAGTTATTTAAACATCTTCCTAAGGAGTTGTATACAGCTCTCTCCAGCAAACCTATAACTGCAAACTTCCACTACTGGAGTCTCTCAATGCAGGTATATACCCATTACACTAATCCATTAACAGATTGATAGCACTTCTTTCATTTAGCTACTTCATTATCTTTCTATCTGTCTGTCTGTCTATCTTTCTATCTACACATTTTGATATTTTTCATCCTATGAATTTTGTTTCTACAGAATTTTACTAAGAATGAGAAGCTGAGCAAATTCTACAATGTCTTGACAACAAACTCAGATGGATCAGTGGAGTTCATTTCTACATTTGAAGGTATGTTTTGTGATGTGCTTGCTGTATTGTTTATTTTTTTATTATATTGTTTAATTTTATTACACACATTTCCTTTAGCTGCATTACTACAGTTTAAACTATAGTTCAGCTAGACTGGAATTCCAAGTGTGCACTATTATACTCTTGTACTAGCAAAATGCATCAAATACACATGCTAATATTTCTATGTGTTTCAGCCTATGACTATCCTATTTATGGAGTGCAGTGGCATCCTGAAAAAAATCCATTTGAATGGAAAAAGACCTCAAACATATCCCATTCCTCAGAAGCAGTGAAAACAGCCTTTTATATGGCTGAATTCTTTGTTAACGAAGGTAAGAAATCTAAGGACCACATGGGAAAAAAAATTCCCTTAGGCTTATGTCACATGGGGCTGATTTTAAGCCGACGAAAAAAACGCAGGCCGAAGATCAACCTCTACGCTGGCATCAGTCTTCTTTGTCTGCACCAGGAACCATTGTGTTCGCCCTGGTGTATGCAAACGAAATGTGAACTCTCGTGTTTCTTCGACAATATCCACCCAGGCCAACACAATGGTTCCAGGTGTAGGCAAGGTAGAAGGCTGGTGCCAGCATAGGGACGGATTCTTGGCCTGAGAATCAGCCCCATCTGGCATTAACCTTAACTCTAATTGCAGGCATTTAAAATAAATGTGTCCAGGAAATTGTGACACTGTAAATAAAATAGTAAACATGTTGTCCTAGAAGATAAAAATAATTAAGTATTAGTTTTTGTTCCATTTATAGCTTGGAAGACTAAGGGCTATGACACACGGTGCTACTTGTCGCAGCTTCAAAACACCAAAAAATACCTGAATTGTCTCTGCTAACAGTTATCAGTATCAGTATAGAGACAGTTATCAGTATTGTCTATTTTGTGGCCAAGACAAGTAGCCGGCTACAAGTAGCTCCTGTGTCATTGCCCTAACACTCTTTCTCTGTATGTTTGTCATTTTATTTTTGATCCCTAGATGGTGATGATCTTTTGAGATTTAGGCAGAATACCCTGACTGATATAGCCAACACAAAATCTAATTGGCTTTACTTTCCCTACTGATTCCTTACCAGCCTCTGGTGAATTTACCTGCCATGTATTCAGTTCTAAAACTATTGATTCTTTTACCAGTGCAGTGGTTGATTAAGCTTAATTAATGCTGGCCATGCAGTTCAGTCAGCTTGAAGACAGAATATGATAAATGTGTGTCTCCTTAACCCTTTTAATTCCACCAAGTATTTATGAAAGCACAGACATAAAACATCAGCCTTCCCTGCTAGGTGGAATTGGTTTACAGCAGTGAAATGCTTAGGGTAAGGGCACACAGAGCATTTACTCCACTTCTATATGCTTCCATATCTACAGTATGAGAGCTTCGGCCTGAGTGCAGCTACATGGAGGGGAGCGGAGATCTGCCTGTAGAAACCAGATATAAGTTATTCAAACAGCTGACCAGTGAATGCTACAGATTACCAGAATGGTAGCTTTTATTACATGGCTCCCATTCTGCGTATTTGCCTATTAGTAGCTAGCTTGATTTTTGCAAGTTGCATTACGAAACTCTTCAAATTTCATCAAACTCTTCAATCTGTTTTTCAGCCAGAAAAAGTTCCCACCACTTCACTAAAGAAGAAGATGAGACAAAAGTTTTGATTTACAATTATTTCCCAAAAAACACTGGAAATATATCTGTATTTCAGCAAATGTATTTTTTTTAATTGTCCGTGTATATAAGTGCATTTAATGTGGGAAGGCTGTTTGTGCTATGCACTCCTTTTCATTTGCAACTATGGCTACCATGTGAAAAGCCTTACTGTCAGTTACACTACAACTCACTTAAGGAGAATCCTCGTTTGTCTAATTTATTTGCCAATAATTATAATCCTTCACATTCCATGTTGTAAAAACAAGTTCTATTGTCTGATACAGTAATGGGGGTTATTGTAACGCTCAGTGTTGGAAATAAACGAAGGATGTGCAGTGTTCAAAGTGTTGTGTATTTCATAATGATCTTTATTTTCTCTTCTCATTACTTGCATTGTTTTATTGCACAGCCACTTCATATTAGGTCTGGACTGCTATGCCCTGGCACTTCAAGTACATAGAGGCCCAAAGAGCACCCCCCCCCACCAGCCTAATAATTAGTGAGTGTCTGTGGCATCTTACAGCAGTCCCTCTGGCATATTTGGCTGAATCCACAGGAAAGAGGGATCCTTGATAAAAAAAATGAATTGAAAGCACACAGACTTATGCATAGGCTCATTGATATTTGCGAGAAACACCATTTTAAAAGAAGATACAGGTATGGCATCCATTATCCGGAAACCTGTTACCCAGAAAGTTCCGAATTATGGAAAGGCCATCTCCCATAGACTTTATTATAAGCAAATATAATTATTGAAAATGATTTCCTTTTTCTCTGTAATAACAAAACAGTGCTTTGTACTTGATCCCAACTAAGATATAATCAATCCTTATTCAGTGCAACACAATCCTATTGTTTTTTTTTTTCAATGGTTAAATGATTTTTAGAAGACTTACTTTAATTTAGGTTGATCCAAATTAAGGAAAGATCCCTTATCTGGAAAACCCCATGTCCCAAGCATTCTGGATAACAGGTCCCATACCTGTACTAGGGTGATGAATGCTAGTTTTCCATATCAGCTGACATACACCAACAGCTGCTTGCAGGAGCTGCCATGTCTATGTGTTCCCACCACAAGAAGATGGTAATGACAGAGTTACTATAAGGGAGGTATAGGCAAATCCAACATTGCCCCCAGTGGAACCACCAATGACTCAGAAATATGAAATCTTCCGGCTGTAGGTTTTGTTTTGCTATTGTTTTTTTTCTTTTTTTATCTTCAAGTAGAGGTGTGTCTACAGTTTGGCTTCTTGATGCAGCTTAAACTCAAAATAATTTTTTCTCTCACCCAAGGGGCTAGAAATTAGTATTTAACTACAGTTCTACAGCTATGGGATTCAGGCATTAAAGCAGTTTGTAGCAAGTCTTGTGAAACAAATATAAAATAGTTTGTTTTCTGAAACCATTTATCCGTGAGTACATAAAAAAAATCCCAGGGCAGTTTGCCATGGATCTGTCTGCACAAACATTTGAGTATTCTTCAAGGGGGAGGATATGGCAGCAATCAGTTTACTTTCTCACATGATGTACAGCAGTGATCCCCAACCAATGGCTCGGGGGCAACATGTTGCTCCCCAACCCCTTGGATGTTGCTCTCAGTGCCCCCAAACCAGGGAGTTATTTTTGAATTCCTGACTTGGGGGCAAGTTTTGGTTGAACAAAAACAAGATTTCCTACCAAATAAAGCCCCTGTAAGCTGATAGTGTGCACAGAGGCTGCCTAATAGCCAATCTTAGCCCTTATTTGGTACCTCCATGAACTTTTATGATGCTCGTGTTGCTTTCCAAGTCTTTTTACATTTGACTCTGGCTCACAAGTAAGAAAGGTTGGGGACCCCTGATGTACAGTGTATAAAGTTAACCACATAGAAGCTTAGTGAATCAAAAAATTCTGGTATCACTGCTCCATCTGGTGGACTATGTTTGTAAGCAAATGCTGCAACACTTAGGGGCTGATTTACTTACCCACGAACGGGTCGAATGAAGTCCGATTGCGTTTTTTTCGTAATGATCGGTACTTTGCGATTTTTTCGTATGTTTTGCGATTTTTTCGGATTCTTTACGAATTTTTCGTTACCAATACGATTTTTGCGTAAAAACGCGAGTTTTCCTATCCATTACGAAAGTTGCGTAAAAAGTTGCGCATTTTGCGTAGCGTTAAAACTTACGCGAAAAGTTGCGCATTTTCGTAGCGTTAAGTTTTAACGCTACGAAAAATGCGCAACTTTTCGCGTAAGTTTTAACGCTACGCAAAATGCGCAACTTTTTACACAACTTTCGTAATGGATACGAAAAACTCGCGTTTTTACGCAAAAATCGTATTGGTAACGAAAAATTCGTACAGAATCCGAAAAAATCGCAAAACATACGAAAAAGTCGCAAAATGTTCGTTTTCAAGTCGGAACTTTTCCAATTCGGGTCGGATTCGTGGGTTAGTAAATCAGCCCCTAAGCTTTCTCTGTATTTTCTTAGCAGCATAAGGCTCATTTATAAACACAAGTTCAGTGTGCAAAAGTGGATGTTTGTTACCCACAATGGCGCATTTTCCACAGAATTCCAGATCAATCGAGACTCCTCCCTAAATAGCATACAGTGTACCCTGTGTGTGATATACCAACACTGACACAAATTAGCATCCACTTTGGTACAATAAGCACAGTGTAGAACATATTTTCCTTAGTGATAATGGTGTCAGTTTTGATGCCATCGTAAAATTACCCACCAATGAACCCCTGGAAGTACTTTCCTTGGTCTCCTTTCTTTGTGTCCATACCGTGTACTTTGTACACACAAGGTTTTTTTTGTTCTTTGTAGACTTCTGATCATGGACAGAAAGGGCTTTATGTGGACACCACTTGTCTCTCAAAGGCTGCATTGCAAGGGGCATTGCCAGAGGTGGGGGTAAAGCCCTAAATACTGTAAGAGGCGTGGTCCCTCAGATTAACTGGGTGTTAAAGGGCACGTCAACCCAAAAAATAAGTGTTTACCTAATTTAAAAAAACACAATTCTAGGCAACTTTCCAATGAGTTTATTGAAAATTGGGCTTTAAAAGTTATGTGTAAATGTAATTAGTATTGAAAGCAACATTTGCTGAACTCCTGGTTATGACTTTTTAAACAATGTTGCAAAAGCCAGTCTCCTCCAGCAAGTCAGGTCTGTCAATCTGCACCCTTTTCAGCTATGGTTCTGCAGTCTTATAATGTGGTACTCGTGTGGAGCTATTTAGTGGTTGGATTATTTCCTAGACTTATCTGAATCTATTACCACTTTACAATGTGGGTCATGATGGGTTAAATGTTGTTGCCTCCACCCTCTGAAAAGCAGGCATGGTTTAGCAATTAATACCAATAACGAAAAAATGTATAAATGAATCTTAAAACATGGATTTACAGTTATATTGTTGGAAAGGTGAGGACTGTGGTGAGTTTTACTATAGAAGAAGGGAGAGAGTCTAGCTGGCCACAATCCAGACACAGGTTTTCCCGCCTTATCCAGCTTCCTGTAGTCATGTGATGCAGTGTGAGAGGAACTGTGCATGTCTGACAGGGAGAGATGAATGGGGCGCCGAGTGTGTGTTGCCTGAGAGAAGCTGCCCTTGTCTATATGGACAGGAGCGGGGGGCTGCAGAAGTTCACAGAGGACTGTAAGAGATATAATGGTATGGTACAGATATAACAAGATGGCTGACCTTGGAAATAAATAACCTTCCTTTTTAGCAGTAGGAATCATGTCACCATTTTTATGACGCTCTTTTCATTTTCATACACACTTAAATTATTTTGTTTAGTTTCTGTCACAGAGGGGGATGATTTATCAACAGAGGTTCTAAATTGTACCACTGCAACTGCCCAGAGCAATAATGTAATCTGAACAGTCTACTGCAAGTTAGAATATTAAAGTAAAGGTCCTATTTGTTGGTGTCAGTAACGGCTTTGTCGCAGTTTTACTAGCACCTCTACCAGTATATCAGCCTTTTAGTAAATGATCTTGTAGGGGGAATGTTTAGATTATATATTTTTAAAAATTACACATTCTATTATATGCCCAAAAACACTGTTATAGAAAGCCCCATGTCTCCCAAGTATTGTAGAGACTCCTGACTAGATCAAGAACTCATGGCAATACAATACGGAATTTTCCATACACCACACCACAAATTTGCCCGTAACAGTAAATTGCCCCAGAAAAACATATATATTTGTTTTCAAATGTCTGATTTTAAATTCAAAATGGATGAATATATCTACACAAAGCTACCAGGCTGTAAACCTATGTCACCATGGTATGATGGTAGGTAGTGGGGCTTCTTGATAAAGCAGTAACCTTACCAGGAAAAGAATAACATTTATGGTCTATGAGAGGCTAAGCCTTTCCTGCAAAGACCATACATTTTATGATCTTGTAGATTGTAAGCTCTTTTGGGCAGGACTCTCTTCCACTCTTGTATCGGTTATTGATTGCTTTATATGTTACTCTGCATGTCCAATGTATGTAACCCACTTATTGTACAGCGCTGCCAAATATGTTTATATGCTTTATAAATAAATGTTAATAATATCTGCAGCAGGTAAGTGTCAACAAATTACACAGCATTGTACACTAGAAGGGTGTATTCATTAAACATACAAAGTACATTACAGATACTGACCAATACAGGAGGTTAAGAGGGTAAACATGTGCCAGCAGCTTTATTGCATTTCTCTGGCATTTAATATCTTTGCTGTTTTGGCTATAGATGAGGGAAAAAAGGTTCACAGGGGCATGTTTCAAGTTAGATTCAGTGGAATAATACAAGATGACTCAGCAGAGACTGTAAGTTTGTTTTATTAGATTTATTTATCCTGTAGTCTTCAAGTTTGGGTAAGGAAGATATAAGATATTAGAAGGAACTGAGCTGGGAGTTGTGGCTGGAATTCCCAGGAACACCTCAGTGTAATGTTTTACTCCAAAAAATTAACCCCATTTTAATTAAATTACACCTAATTTCATATTACAGGTATAGGACCCATTATCCAGAATGCTCGGGACCAAGGGTATTCCGGATAAGGGGTCTTTCCATAATTTGGATCTCCATACCTTAAGTCTACTAAAAAATTAATAAAACATTAATTAAACCCAATAGGATTGTTTTGCATCCAATAAGGATTATTTATATCTTAGTTGGGATCAATTACAAGGTTCTGTTTTATTTCTACATAAAAAAAGGAAATCAGTTTTAAAATTCTGAATTATTTGCTTATAATGGAGTCTATGGGAGACGGGCTTTCCGTAATTCGGAGCTTTCTGGATAATGGGTTTCCGGATAAGGGGTCCGATACCTGTATTAATGTTCCACACTTGGCCTTTAGTTTTTGTACATTATCTCTGGCACATATTAACAATCAATGCCATTCCATATCAACTGTCTAATAAGTATATTGCCAAATGAGCAGAAAAAAGTGCATTTTGTTTATACGTAGAAAAATACTCTTTCTGGCTTGAACGCTAATTCTATCAGATAATTTATTATTGCAATTTCTGTGTCGCAAATTTAAAATACAGGTATGGGGCCTGTGATCCAGAATGCAGGGGACCTGGGGGTTTTCTGGACAAGGGATCTTTCTGTACTTTGGATCTCCATACCTTGTCAACTAAAAAATCATTTAAACATTAAACCCAACAGAATTGTTTTGCCTCCAATAAGAATTAATAATATCTTAGTTTGGATCAAGTACAAGGTACTGTTTTACAGAGAAAAAGGGAATCACTTTGAAGATTTTGCATTATTTGATTAAAATGGAGTCTATGAGAGATGGCCTTTCAGTAAGTCAGAGCTTTCTGGAAAAGGGGTTACCCATACGTGTAGTTAACTCAAGTATTCAATAGGATGATGCCAAAATAATGCAGCCAAGGTTTGATAATCCATCTCTTTTCTCTTCCTATAGAATCAAAACATAGCTATGCTGTATACCGGTTTGTAATCTCCATTAACCCTACAGACATAACAGAACTGGATGCTACACTTGGAAACTACATACTGCATGAACCACTGAGAGCTGCACAAATCTTCCAGTCGGTATAATATTTCCGTTTGTTTTCATGTGGTTTTGAAACTGTGTTATACTTGCTTACCGATAAGCTGCATTTATAGGAAAAGGTATCTACTGTAGCAGTGGCAGGTATATAAGTACACATTTCAATAAATGTTCTCTCATGCCATAGTAGTTGGAATATGCCTCTATCAGTTCTACCCATGTTCTCCTTGGAGGGCTTGACAGTAAAACATGAGCTGCTCACTTTCTGGTCTGTGCCTGCCATAAGAGTACTACCATTCCTAGAAAGCAATGACACAGTTTGCAGGATAATGTAATAGGTGACTGAAGTAGGGTGATATATGAACAAATATGTTGGGATAGATGGGTAATATTGTATTGCAGGTTTTTTTGTACGTGTGATTTGTCTTCTGCCAGTATTTTGCACAATTCAACAACAAAAACTGAGTAATTGGCTTTTAATAGATGTGGCGGGTTATTTTTTTCTGTTTAATATATTCGCATACCCGTGTTTCAGTTTATATTCATATTTTGCCCCTGATTTTCAAAAGCATTATTAAGGCTGACCATTCTTTGTTAGTACTGCAGAAAGTGTTTTAGATTATTTAACAGTTTTTTCAATATTTTGTTGTAAAGCTTTATTACCAAATGCCCTGGAGTAGCACAATATTCTAATTATTACTGGTGAAAAGGTGTTTTAGTGCTCCCACTATGTAGGATACCTGTCACCCACTTAGTCACCCATTGATACATTTATACAATTTACTTAAGCTCTTTAATGCTGCATTACTGCACTACACACTAGAAGGGTCATTTAAGGCCCCGAGGGTGCAAGTGCACTAAGGAGCACAAGAGCTCAGTGAAAAGCACAGTGTCATGATGCACAGCTCAGACAGGGTTGTGTGTCCTGCTGCTGCTAAATTGCACCCCAAAATGACATACAAGGTAGGGGCAGGAGAGGAGGACGCCTACGTGTCTCCCCTCGCCAGCCCTTCACTAATACATTGATGACTAACAAAGTCAGTGTTGTATTAGCGAAGGGAGCTACATAGATTATATTTATATATAGTGTATATTTTCAATCAGTCAATATGGAAAATGTCCCTAATGCCTCAATGGCAGAAACGATATTGGCAATGTCAAGTGAAAAAATACTTTTTAAGAAACAAACAATTTTACATACACTATCTTTCAGTACAGCTCACATTGTAGTTTTTACTATAATTATTTCTGATAGTTATTTTGCATTTTAGGTTTGTGATACTGCCATAAGAACCCTGTCTTTAATTGAGTCATATCATAAGGAGTCTCAGGTAAGCTAAGAAGAACCAAGTTTTAACATACTCTAAAGCCTTTTGAAATCCTGTGATTGAGCAATTGTTCAGTTAGCTATTTTTTCCCCACTTTTGGATGAAAGTGAGACACATTTATTATATTAACAAATGTAAGACCATGAATGGTATTCTGAAGAAGGTGCTGAGGTCAAATATGTATTTTGTTCACAAAGCATGAATGTCCTTTAAACTCAATGCAGTATGTCAAAAAAGGCAAGTTGCGCTCGCCACTACATTTAAAACATTATGCAGTGGTGCAATGAGGCCGTGACAACAAATTAGACATATAGACAAATACTCACCCATTATCAATATATACAGTATAGACCATTAAAGGAACAGTAACTCCAAAAAATGAGCTTTAAAGTAATAAAAATATAATGCACTGTTGCCCTGCACTGGTAAAACTGGTGTGTTTGCTATAGTAACACTACTATAATTTATATAATAAGCTGCTGTGTAGCCACTGGGGCAGCCATTCAAGCTGGAAAAAAGGAGAAAAGGCACAGGTTACATAGCAGATAACAGATAAGTTCTGTAGAGTACAATAGTGTTTTATCTGTTATCTGCTATGTGTCTGTGCCTTTTCTCCTTTGAATGGCTACCTCCATGGCTACATAGCAGCTTATTTATATAAATTATAGTAGACTTTATGAAGTAAACACACACTTTTACCAGTGCAGGGCAGCAGAACATTACATTTTAGTTACTTTTATACACTTTTATTTTTTGGTGTTACTGTTCCTTTAAGACATTCTGTGCGTTAAGCTACTAAGAAATGCTCTCCCATTTAAACAAAACAGGCATTGTCAATCGATATAATTCTACTTACCTCTATTTTTGCATCTGTATTTCTCTTGCTTTCTAGATCAATGTGGTACTAAGATTAACCCACTTGCCTGACTTACATGCTTACCACCTAAATCTTCATGAGTATCCTATGAATTATAAATCCCAGAGGTTTTACATGATAAAAGGGGTAGTCATTGCAATGTCTCCAGTGACTAAATATACTCAGGGGGCAAGATTTTTGTGCTCTGAGAAAAACTGCCCTTTTTCTGAAGGTAAAGAGGAAATCCATTTATATTTTTTACATTTATAAAATGTACAGTTATTTGCAAAAGCTTCTTATTCAAATATTTTTGTTTTACAAAGTAATGATATGTATATTGCAAGCTTTATGGTTTGTAACTGTGATACAGTAATAACTATACAGAAGACAGATACAACATATAAAATTCTTGCAGATGCTCAGGTTTATTGGCTAGGTTGAAAAATAATGTGTTGATAAATTGTCATTTGCATTGTGTATATACGCCTGCATTATAATTACTGTAATTAGGAGAGAATAACACAGTGCTAGGAGTGCTGGGAGCCATTTTTGGGTTTTATTTTGGGGGGTTTGATGCAAGGAAATCAGAGTTTTGTTTTTCACCCTCAACTACGATGTTTTAAGAAAATTAAACACACATTACTATTTCAGTGAAAGACGGATACATACAGAGAAACCCTGTACTAGATGGTGAAAATTGTAATATCACATGTAAAAAAAATATCAAAAGAATGCAGCTTTTTAGGAGCCAAGTGAAGGGACTTGCATATTTACTTATGGACATTTGTATATTAATATTCAGACTTTTGTATTATGCATTTGTTTACACTGTGGGTTTACTTTTGTAGTTTTCTGTCCCTCTTCTATTTACTGCATCCACTCCACACTTCCTGCTCTTGTTACATTTAGTTAAAACCTCATTTTTTACCTTAACAGAATATGCATCCCCTATTTTTTGGCCCCAGGCCACATCCTGATCAACCTACAATAGTAGGGGTATATGGCATGTTAAAAAAACAAAGATGTGTTCATTTTGCAAAGGATTGTTTCTGTTTTGTGGAAACCTGTCCTAATGTAGGTCTGATTTTTTGTATTATTATCTGTGACTGTTCCCTGGCAGCAGAGAATGATTCAGATGCACAGTGTTCTATGTGCCAAACCTTGCCTGCCAACTATTTATTTGGTATTGTGAAGGCAGGGAAATGTTGCTTTATCATGCCAAACAGATAGACTGCCATGGAGGCCTGTTTTAGCCATTCTGTACTTTAATTTTAGAGGCGGGCACTTGTAATAATAGAATATCTGAGTGACACCATGACAAAATAAGTATGGCATTTGTTATAAATTACTACCATGGAAGAAATGACTTGAGCCCCCATAATAAAATTTCATTCTGTGATAGTATTACACAAATGATATTTTGCAAAACTGTGCTATAAATAATTGTACCTTGAATGAAAAATAAAAATGAAGGTTCAACTGTGTGTGTGTGAAACTATATGTCAGGTTTTCGATACATAAGAGTGCATGTACCTGGAGCCACAGAGTCTGCAACCATACGAACAGATTTTGTATGCGATTTGTGTGCATCACTACTCAGGGAAGACATGAAATACAGAGTTCTTGGAGGTGTGTATAACAATATTAGTTATATAAAAAAATTAGCCTAGAAAGCAATGTTCCTGAAGGTAACAAGCAACCCATTATTTACATTTTTAGAAACACAGGTTGTTGATTTACTTGACTCCAAGGCATTACAAATATTTCAGCGGCATTCTACAAATATCCGCCACTGTCAGTTAAAGTGTTATGCAGTGTTTGTAAGAGGTAAGAGTCATGACTTGAGAAAACGGTAACTAGATGTATCTGTAATTAATGTTTTTTACTTACCTTTCCACTCGATTGTATGCCCACACTTCATTTAGTCATACCTACTAGAGAACTATGCTAAATGCTCATTTATGAGTGCAAACACAAAAATGTGTGCAAAATGATTTGGATTTACACTTTAAATGCAAATATACATGTATCAATAGGCACTCTTTTGTATTTGCATCTTGCATTAACAAATAAATAAAAAGCAACATACAGAGTGCCAGTCCTATAAGCACTATTGAGTCCTGAAAAGAAGTGTTAATTCTGGGCGCCCTTTGTATCTTGTGCCACACAACCGACTTGCACCAAGTGAATTGCACACCTTTTCTGGAGCAGAAACTTGAAATCAGAATAGAAACAGGACAGAATTACAAGAGGGATTGTAATTCATTTTAGATAATCTGGTATACTTTTTAGTGCAAATACAGGATCCTCAGTTTTTTTCCATATTTAGTGAAGATAGCATTCATAACTTATTGCTGTATGGATTCAAGAGGAGCTTTATGAACCCCAGGAGAGCTTTTAGTTTTTTTTTCATTTTCAGGATCCCAATGTCACTATGCCCTTATCTGCTGATTTGTATCATAGGCTGCATAGAATTCTATCTCTTTCATCTTTTAAAGAATAGAAAACTAACTTCATTTAGTGTATTGTATCACACTAGAAAATGGTTTAGAAAGAAGGGCTGAAGTTGCCTTAAGGTATTATTCATATTTTCTGCTGTTGTTTCTACCCCCAGATATAACAGACATACACATTAAAATATGAATTGTGTAGAATTATTCTTGTATTTTTTATATTTGGAATTTTTTTTATTTAATATGTGAACCTTTTGCTTTTTAGATGAGCTAATTAACAAAATGAAAATAGGAGCAAGGTATAGAGTTGTGGGGATTCCAGTATGTGGGCCCAATGGACCACACATATCTGTATGTATAGAGGCTAATAATATACATCAGTACATTGAAGAAAGTAAGTACCTTTCATATTGGATTGTGCCTGATGGTTTGCACGGTTATGGTGTGCATAGATTATGGAGCCTAGAATTATTTATACTGTTATCAAGTAGTTCACTGGTAGAGTAAAATATATCAAATAAATTATCTGCCTACAGATGAGTATATGTATATCATATGGGAAGCCAGGATAATAATGGATTTAAAGGGGTTGTAAACTCAGTCATAACGCTGTCCCCCTGCGCACCCTAGTTTTGCTACAGAAATTGTCAAAAATGTAATTACAGATGCAGGAAAATTCACCAATGAGTATTCTACTGACTAAAAACCTCATTATAAGTGCAAGAGAAGTGACCAATGAGAACACTGACTCTCATCAGGCATCTTGCTGCTATCTTACATACTGTATAGAGATAATTATGTCTTTTTTTCCTTCATTTTGTGACACTGGAATCAGGATTTTGAAGAGTAGTTTTTAGTGTCACTTTGATTATAAGTAACATTATTCTGGGATTTGTAGTGCAGCTACAGCTGAATAAAGTTTGGTTGGGAAGTGCAGTGCACCAGGGTTACCCCTTTAACAATTACTCTGAAGTGGTACTTGAATGCATGGTCAGCAGTATAGTGCAGATAGAACTACTGTAAGCAGATCAACAAGTATAAATTATCATCTGTAAATCTAATAGTTTGGCCTGTTATAGGTCTGCCAATCACTCAAGACACACTCTACACTGATAGGTGAGTCCCTGCACCGATGGGTTTCACTTGGGGAACTAACATATTAATCTATTTGTTTAATTAAATATAGAATACTAGCTACTCTGACTACTTCACTATTCTGTATTGTGCTATGGCGGTAGCTATCCTGTCACTTACTTAAGCCCTCATTCATAGCGATCACTTGCTGGATTTTTATGTTCTTCATAACTTACATATAAAAAAAAAATGTGGCCAAGATTTTCAGTGATTATAGTTGCTTACCCCATGCAACTAGAATCACTTGGGGGTGCCTAAAACTTTAAAACTTCATGATTTTAGTTGTTATTGCCTTTAAGGTACTGAAGCCACCTTCCCCAGACTACCCAGCATCCATGCCTTCCCTAAAGTGGAGTCCAAAACAGAAAAAACTATGCCATCTATTCCCTTTAATAGGCTACGGCGTACGTAGGTTAGACTACAAGGGACTTTCTACAATAGGGAAAGTTAACTCTTTACTTCCCCTACAAATGCATGGCCAATATGGTTCAAAATATCTAAAGTAATCGATGTGTGGTGTGTTGTGATTTTAGGAGGAAAACTCTTTGCCCTGTCTATTTCAGCATGAGTAATGGAATCTGAACACCACACAGAAAATACATATTTAAATCACTCTATTATAATTTTTCTTTCCATTTAGTTCCCTACCCTCCCTTTAATACAGGTATAGGATTCCATTATAAATCTGTGAAATTTGTTTGCATAAAACTATTTTTAAACAATTTTGTATTTATGGTTTATATAAACAATGTATAGGCTTATAGGATGCACAATACAGGTATGGGACCTATTATCTTTCTGTAATTTGGATCTCCATAACTTAAGTCTGCTAAAAATCATTTAAATATTGAATAAACCCAATAGGATTGTTTTGTTTCCAATAAGGATTAATTCTATCTTAGTTGGGATCAAGTACAAGGTACAGTTTTATTAATACAGTGAAAATTATAATTATTTGCTTATAATGGAGTCTATGGGAGATGGCCTTTCCGTAATTCGGAACTTTCTGGATAACGTGTTTCCGGATAAGGGGTCCTATACCGGTACACTAATAAATTAGGCACTCAATGTTTATCTTGATCCTTAATCGTGTTAGTAGTAAAATTCTAACCAAGTTTTTCAAGATCTCTTTACAATTAAGCATCTACAGTCAGGGCCAACTTTATACCTTTTTTGTAAAGATTGGCTTCATTTCAAAATCAGGTATTTGCCAAAAATACACACCAGCAACACTGCTTTTATTTATGATAGAATGTTGTCATTTTTTTCTTATTTGCTAGGTCCGTCAACCATAAGTAAAAGCTTTCAAACTCTCCACTCAGCTACTATGAGTTCTCCATGGATTTTTACTGGCATTCTAGCAAATATGTTCGCATCCCAAGTCATTCCACTTGGTGTTCACAACACTTTAAAACTATGCATCCTGCTTAGCCTTGTGCAAACATGTAAAGAAGAAAAAGACAATGGAAGTTTCCTGGATCTCCTGGTTGTAACAAGTGACACACTCATTGTGGATCGGTAATTAACAGAGAATGCAAATATTTGCTACCCTATGTACAGAATATGAATGGAAATATCTTAAATATGTATTATAGCTGCAACTGACACTTTGACATTACAGACAACCCACACATTTGCTCCTCTCCTGCCGTTATATCATTTGCAAATATTAAAAAAATCTAGGCAGCTCCACAAATCATGTCAAAAACATGTACAATCAACAACACAGGACGACATTTCTTTTGCAGTTTACTTAACATTCAGCTCAATGTTTCAGGGTAGCTTGAATTATTTCCTTACTCAGATGATCAGAGACTAAGCATTGTCTTATAATTAATTGTCTTATTAACTGTTTTACCTAAGGCATTAGCACATTTGGACAACACTTGGAGGCATAGTTTTATGTACAATGTAAGGAGCTTCTTCTTCAGTGTTTCTTTCTCTTGCCACTCTTCTCTGCCACTCATTCTTAAGCACCTTGACTGCTTTAATTTTTGTCTTTGCCGATTAGTACATTTTAATATAAAAATGACAAACACTACCCATACATCATACCTATCCAAGCGTCAATGAATCTTTAGCATCAACCCTATTCAAATCAACGAGAAAATTTTATTTTATGGTTTATCATGTGAAAACTTGAGGAGAAAAACTTTTCTTCTAATGTAGGTTCAGTTTTGTTACGAGTAGGAAATGAGAAGGTGAGTCCTTTAGGCAGGGGCTGTTACAGGATGGAGCGAGCATAGACAGGACAGAACGGGCGTAGACCAGATGGGACCAGACAGGACAGGACGGAGCAGGTGTAGACCAGACAGGACAGGATGGAGCAGGCATAGACCAGACAGGACAGAACAGGCATAGACCAGACGGGACAGGACGGAGCGGGCATAGACCAGACGGGACAGGACAGGGGAAGCAAGGAATAAAGGCAGAAGCAAGAACAAGACAAAAGGAGCAAAGGAGCAAGACAAAGGAGCAAAGGAGGCAAGGAAACAAGACAAGGAGCCAGAACAGGGAACACAAACTAGGGACAGGCCACAGTGCTTAATGTTAACCAATGTTTAGGCAATGTGTGTGAGAAGGGCTGGGCTTAAATAGGGCAGAGTCAGCCCTGATTGGCTGACCTCACCTAGCCAATAAGGCTGCTGGGGTGATGTTACCAAGCCCAGGACACAGGTGAATGGAAACACAAGTCAATCACCTCTTGCCAGCTGCTCTCCTGGCTCAATTGTTAGGGAGAACTGCCAACAACCAGGGGTCTTGGGATCAAACCCCAGCAGACCTTTACAAGTTTTTACCCATATACATCAATACAGTTTTCATGTGATAAAAAGTAGATACATTATTCTCATTGAACGGCACCTTGCTCTAAGGGAAAATCCAGGATTGAATTAGAAGATAAGCTTTCTTATTGATTTGAATCTGGACTATTATCTGTTATGATCTTAAACTATTAAGTAGTCAGCTAACCTCAAAACAAACCTTTAGGCATAGTATTCCATTCAGTAATCTACAGAAACCACTCAGAAATATGTTTTAATTATTCTATCTGCAGTAGACTGATCCAAACTATTACTGATTGAAATGGGTAAATGGACTTGGGCAAATTATTCCACTGTAAGTAAAAGAGCACCATTGTTTTGGCCAGTTATGGATGTTGAAAACATTACATGATATATATGACATTTACAATATCAGGAAGATGCTTTTCTGATTAGCGATGGGCACATTTTTTCAGCAGGCATGGATTCACTTCATAATTCTGCATTTCGCCATTAGCAAAATCTTTCACGAAACTGCCGTGAAAGAAGAATTTGCAGAGTGAGAATAAAGTCATGGTTGCATCAAAAAAGTCATGTGGTAGCTGCATTTCATTATTTTTTTCTGTTTTGTGAATTTTTCAACAGTGTTGCATATTTTTCTGAACAGGACAACTGTGCTCATGGTTTATAAAATCTGTCAGTGATGTTTCATTTTTACCATAGCAGACAAAATGTAACATCGGTATTGACTACATTTAAAAAACTTGTAATTTTTCCTCAGGCTGATGCGTTACAGTATCTGCCTTGTACCACGCGGAGTGCAGCATTATACATCTAATGACTTATTTGCAACTGTAATAAAAGATATAAGAGGAACTGGAACTGCTACTATTCAGGCTGGCAGTGCTTTGATGGCCAATGGTGGAATTTGCTTCATGGGGGATCTGAGTTTGCATAAAAAAGATAAACTTGACCACCTGCAGTCGGGTAATGAACGAACGCCATTTCAATATTAAATCATTAAGCTATACAGGGTTCCTGAAGCCATCCTGGGATATTAACTAGTTAACTCAGTTAAGCACATTCCTGTGGGGCAGCTGTTTCAGTATATTTTGTAACCCATCAGTTGGGCAAGTAAAGTCTTTATTTTGATGGCATCCTTTGTGAAAGGTAGGGTTGGCACCTATTTGCTGAGACAGAGGGGGCAGATTACTGATGTCACAGGGTGGGGTTATGATCCAGTTGGGGGGGGGTGGTTGATGGCGTGGTGGCTGGAGCAGACCAACAATTTATAAAGAGGCAAGCTTATAGAAGTGATGGAGGGAGAGCAGGGGGGCAGGATTGGGCAGATCAAAGGCGGGTCAGAGGCAGAATAAGATTATAAATATACTGGCAAATACATTGCTGGTAAATATGAAACACTGGCCTGGGCCCTGGCCCTGGCTGGTATTTTACTGGAAAGTCCTGTAAAAACTGACCTGGTGGCAACCCTAATGACAAATTAAATTCACATCTAAGATTAGCATCACTGTTTCATAATTTATTTTAAAAAAAGCTATGTTTAAGAACTTTTTTTTATACATAAATCCATGAACATACTACTGTTTTTAAATATTAATCATCAAATCTTTTTTAAGTGTTGGAGAGCCGAAGTACCAGTGTTTTTATTCCTGGAAAGAAATATGGGGAGGATGTAAATCATCAAATATGTATTCCTGTTCAGTGTAGTTTCTGGTCTTATATGGATTCATATCCCAAGAAACATGTTCACAGAGACACCACTTTTATTGGTCAAGTGGTAAGTAGCAGCAAGGGGCGTGAAAAGAAAGTACAGGTATGGGACCTGTTATCCAGAATGCTCGGGACCTGGGGTTTTCCAGATGAGGGATCTTTCCGTAATTTGGATCTCCAAAATTTAAGTCTGCTAAAAAGCATTTAAATAATTAATAAACCCAATAGGATTGTTTTGCCTCCAGTAAGGATTAATTATATCTTAGTTGGGATCAAGTACAGGTACTGTTTTATTATAATAAAGAAAAAGAAAATAATTTTTAAAAATTCGATTTTTTTTACTTATAATAGAGTCTATGGGAGATGGTCTTTCCGTAATTCGGAACTTTCTGGATAACGAGTTTCCAGATAAGGGATCCAATACCTGTATTCGCTTAATGAGAAATGTTTTCCTTCAAATTAAAGAGTACAGTCATGCCAAAATTTCTATTTATTTGCACTCATTATTGCTACATACAGGTGTGGATGAGTGTATTTTTTCCGCCTTGTAAAGTTTTGTGGCAAAGTTGACTTTTTCACCAGCTGCAACAGTTTTTTTGATTTTCACCATACATTTTGGTTGTTTTTTCCGCTGGAAAAGAATGGCAAGAAACACAGGAAGAAATGCCAATGGCAGTATTAGTATTTTTCCATACGAAAAAAAAAACACCTATTGAGTCCAATGCATTTGGCAATTTTTTTTGTTTTGCAAAGCAACGCAAGAATTTTGATTTCAGAGCTGATATCCCCCGTGTATGCGTGCATGCACCCGGGCGGTTCAATGGTTCCAGGTGCAGGCAAGGAAGAAGGCTGATGCCAGCATAGGAGCTTATACTGTTTTTTTGCAGGCCGAGAATCAGCCCGTGTGTCATCAGCCTAATTGATGATAGTATCTGTTTAATAGATAGAACCATAAATTCAAACCCATCTTCATAGTTCTTGTGCCAAAGACAAGTGGCTCTAAAGTCACATCCATGTGAATATTACTATTGTTTCTGCATTATTTTTTCAGTAAATGAGTTAAGTGCTTCCCTTACAGGATTGCATTTTAATCCCTCAGTTTTCTTCAATTACTGTATGAATATGCTTTGTTTGTTTCCCACTAAGGTGATGATCACTTCTACGCCACCTTCAGTGGTAGACTGATTTCCTTAAAATGTCTTTTACCATTATTCAGCACATATTACATGGCTTAGCAATGCTCCATTTATCATCATCTTGTACTGTATGTGTAACCCCAGGCCTCACAGTTTGGAATATCCCAAGACTATTTTTCTTTCTGCCATAGGACCTAAGTGTGGTACCTTCTAATTTACTGGATGCGTTTGGCATGTTCATTTACTGCAATGAAATCTTACATAATCAACCTCCACTCTTTCTTGTGCACCACAACCTCCAAAGAGCAGTAAACCCTGAAACATATATTTATCCTTCTTCTGAGCTATATACTACACAAGACTATGAAAAGGTAGTGTATAGACAACACAAGTATGTGCACTTTAATAATCACTGAAACTTCTGTATCTTTAAATAATTGTTTCTGATTTGCAAATGTGTATGCAGTTGCAGTAATCTTGCCGGATAACCCACAATTGTGGTAGGCGATAAATTGTGCTTGAAAATGCACTTTGCTCACTTCACTATAATAATGATAATACTTCTGTAGTCAACTAGGTACTGGTACTGAAAGTGGGTAGCAACCCATGTACAGTCAATGAATGTACATGGGAACACAACACAGGTAAAAATACCAACAAGTATCTATGTCTTCTGTATAACATTTAAGTATCAACAGCAGATAATCAGCCTTAAATAAGTTAGTGTGAGGGTATAAATCTAGACTTTAGAATGTAGACTTAAGAAACGGGTGTGTTTTTAGCTTGGAATCCTGTAAAATTTAAAGCTAAAATATTGGACCTCCTGCAAGTTTATAAGATATAGTTTTACTAAAAGTATTAACACATTTAAACATTGTTTTATATATTTAAAGCTGATTGCATTTGCCAAGAATATACAAGTAAACATTAGCAAAAAATCAGTAACACTAATCCATGGCTATTATTTGGCAAGTCGAAGGGTTAGAACAGACACGCATGGATCTACAATGCCCACTTCAGCACTAAGGCATCTGTAAGTATATTACCAGGAATGGCATTTCACCCTTTATAAAGTAACACAATTTACTAGCCCAGAGGGCTTTACACACATACAGCAAATATATATTTGCCTTTGTTTTCTTTCAGTCTGCCAATATATGATATATATGATATATATGATATGATAAATATGATATGAAATATGATAAATATGATAGACCTACATCAGGAAATATTTATAATATTAAGTGAAGAATCAGAAACCAAAAATGTTTTGCCTCTCTATATTTGTTCCAGGTTTATTGATTTTGCTATAAAACAGATACCTAGCACATAAGTGCTGAGTGAAATTCAATACACATCAAATCTCACTAAATGATAAGTGTGTTCCAAACAAAGCATTAACTGGGTTTACCCCAATCTTATTACATAACACCTTCCTTAATAGTCCCATATGTAATATGAACTACCTCTGCACTGATGCTATGGCCCCAGTACTATACATACAAGACTTTTTCTTTTGATTACAGAGTTTGTTATTCTTTGTGTGTTTTACCTTATAAAGAGCTATGTAGAGTACAAAGACGTACAATACAATTCTATTCTAATTTCTACAAGTTCATGCAACTATATTATTGTGAAGGAATCTCATAATACTTTTTCCTTAGGATTTCAATGTCAGAGGCACATGCAAAACTCAGCCTAAGAAGGGAAGTACTAGAGGAAGATGTACTGGTTGCAGTTTTGTTGTTTGAATTATCCTTGACCTTAAAGCATGGTAATCATTTATCATTCTAGATAATGGCAAGTTACAAAAACCCAAGGTTGCATCAAAAGCATTAAGATGAACTTCTACTGACAGCACACAAGTACACATTTCCTTAAAATGGATATCTTACTTTAGCTTAATCACTACCTGTATACAACTATTTACAAATTCCAACAAACTATGGTTTTGTTCCTTTAAATTTGCTGTTGCCCAATCTTCTGTTTAAAAGCACTTAATGGCACAAAGTCCATGCGTTGCTCATTAGGGATTTGAGAGCCAATCCAAACCCACAGAACCCATGGGTTAACCTATGGATTAGGTGGGTTTAGGCAGGCCAATTACTTTTTATCAATTTCATCACATTTCCTCCTCCTTTGCCCACCTGCTGTTGCTCGTATGTATACTTGTGCCCTCCCAGCCAACTCCAATGCTGTCAGAAAGGAACTGCTCAGGCTAGGTTTGGGTTAAAAGTGGGTGGATTAGAGTTTGGTGTGGGTCGAATTTTTGATGGGCATAATATAAAGTGCTAATGTGAAGAAAGATTGGGTGATAAAATTTAAATGGTACAAAAATACTAAGCAGGCATACCTGAGGTGCAAATGGATTATGGATTTAAGCAACTTGAGACACACATTCTATTTTATACTATAAAGTACTGGATTATCCCAAATCTTTTGACAGAATGCTCTTCAGACTATTAGCAGTATTACAAATCCCTTATACTAGCACTTACTGTATATACTCGAGTATAAGCCTAGATTTTCAGCACCCAAAATGTGCTGAAAAACTCACCCTCGGCTTATACTCGAGTCGGGTGCCATAGGTCCCTCCAGACTAGCACCCTCTGTCCTTTGTGTGCAAATTAGGCCACCCGCAACCAGACCTTCCAGTGCTCTGGCCCACTCCCAAATTCATCTTTATCTACCATCCTTGTCTGTCCCATTCTGCACTAGACCCTAGGCTTATACTCGAGTCAATAAGTTTTTTTCCAGTTTTCTTAGGTAAAATTAGGTACCTCGGCTTATATTCGGATCGGCTTATACTCAAGTATATACGGTACATATAGGATAGTAAAACTTTGTTGTGTATGAGGGTTTGAACAAATATGTTTGGGGGGCTGGGTTAGCAGGACTTGCTAACTCAGCCCCTGATGTCTGAAAACACATCTTATTTGTGTCTAGGCAGTTCTGCATTTTATGTATCTCCAAGTGCTTTATTCCCTGTGGAGCTCTATGATGAAAGCAGTTTGCATCAGCGAGATCTGTACCTCAGAGAAACCTACCAGCAGCTGCTCCAGTTTGTATTTACTTATGGTCATGGAACCACTGCCTCTGCTTCTGAAGAATAAGGCTCACTATCCTGAATGCCAAATAAATTCTGTTTTTAAATTCTGTAAAAAAAAAAAACCAACCTCTGTAGTGGTCATCATCTGCAAAATTCTATGTTATGTGTCCAAGTTTCTGGCCCATTATTTTTCTTTACTGGCCGGTTAGTAGTTAGTGGTAGTAACATGTGTTAATTAAATTCCCAGCCTGATTTTTCAGTCAGCTGAGAAATGTCCAAAGCTGGCAGACTGTCATTTGCAGTAATGGACAACACCTGGGGATTTTAGGATTACAAGTATTTTAATTTTGAATAGCTTATAAAATGTGCTTTTATTATAATGTTCAATTTCTTCATCCTACAGTTCCCATAATAATGGGGCAACATGAAAAATGTCTTTAAACTCTGCATTTTATGTATATGCATATGTAATAAAAGGCACTAAGTTTGCCCAGGAGCAGTAACCTATAGCAACCAATAAGATGTTTGCTATCAAACAGGTGACCAGTAAATGCTACCTACTGATTGGTTGCTATAGGTTACTGCTCCTGGGCAAACTGCCTTTAATTACATAACACCATAAATATATATGCTCTAATGCCTCATTTTAGGGACTACTCTTAGGTTAATATGGTTTTTAAGGACCAGGCAATCAACAAGCTTTCTTGCTTTGACCTGGCCTACACTCTTGCCACTTTCTGCGGGCTCTTCTATTTGCAGGGGACCGAATAGTTTAAGGTGTATGCCCTAATAATGATGCATTAACTGCCCATGCCAGTCAAGCATGTGTGTGTTTATGTCCACCTATACTGTTAAAAAGGCAATTATTTATTCTTCTTTAGTAATATTTTTCCAGTTATGTATAGGACGGACATTTAATATATGGACAATAAAATAAAGTTTACTTTTACTGTCATTTCCATTTGTGCCAACTGTATAGAAGCATATCTATACAGAGTTTTGCTCTTTATATACAATTATAGGAGTCATCATACAGTTTATAATACCTTGGGTTTTACATATACAGTATGCTTTGGTTCTCTAACCAATAGGGATTTAAATACACATTAAAGCTTGAGTTTTTGAACAGTTTAAGCAGAGATAGCTGGAAAGCAATTTATTGTATCTAGTGCAAAGAGATTTTCTACCACTAATATGTTAGCTGCACATTTAAGGACTTATTTAAGAAGTTAAAGACATGGTGCTAGGTGCAAAAAAAGACAGATGCAAAATGCCAGTATCTTTTGCACCATGCCCCACATTTAGCTCCAGAGTGCAAGGACCTGTGCTTCTACCATGAATACAGTGCTCCCTGCATTATGCACTGCTGTACTCATGAGCTTCATGCAGACACACAAGTTGGGAGCGTTGGCCAGCGCCATGTGCAGTGCAAAGTGCAAACAATTGCAATTCCCGAACACAAACAGTGTAACTACCAAGGGCTCTCACACTTAAGTCCGGGGTTGTAATATATAGATACTTGCTGCTGACTGAGCTTTATGATCTGCTAGGTTAGTGGGCTGAATATTCTAGTTATCTTCAGTTTGGCCCCACCAGATTGCACAAACAAATGAATGTTATCAGGTTGGGATTTGCAGTTTGTTAATTCTGGGTTGAAAAGAGACCTCCTGTGCATGGCAATGGAAGGCATTAGCAAACCAGATTCTCTGACCAGAATGATTGTGATCCACAGTGACTGAACAACAATTTAACGATTAACCCACACAGAGAGGTATAAGGGCATTTTAAATGCTTATTCTCTAGTGATACAATAGGAATTGTGAAATAGGTGACACTAACACATTATAAGATGACAAATTGTAAATATTCATTATTTAATGCAAGCATGTACTTTACTTGTACAGGTATGGGATTTGTTAGCTGGAAACCCTTTATCCAGAATGCTTAAGACCTGGCGTTTTCTGGATAAGGGGGTCTTTTCATAATTTGGACTGCCATACTTAAAGTCTACTAAAAACAATTTTAAGGTTACATAAATCCAATAAGGATTAATTATAAAAATTTGCATTATTTGATTAATATAAAGTCTATGGTAGATGGCCGTCCTGTAACTGGGAGTTTTCTGGATAACTGGTTTCCGGATAATGGATGCCATTAGTTTGGATGCAAGTCCAGCCATTTTGACCTATTGCCATAACGAATAAGAGCAAGGCTGCAGCTGACGTTTAACTAGTTAATCTGTAAACACACACATATATATATATATAAACAGCCTCAAGTATTCTGTGACCTCTAAGAAAGCAAGGGGGCAGTATTGTCTCACACTAAATTCTCGACTCATGCTTGTTGCCTTTGTAGCATGCTAATAGTATCAATCATTCCCATGCAATGTTAATCCAATAGCATGTCCTCCCTAAATAGAAAGTGATTTGAACAAATATTTAATAGAAATGTATTTCAGTTTAATTTCCTATGACATGTTTTATAATTTGGTTTTAAATAGTTGTGGCATTTTCATCCCATCAGCAGTAAGAATCGGTGCCAGACCTAATACACACAGGCGCACTTAGGCATATATAATAACTACAGTATATCTATACGTTTACGAGGCTGGGATTGTTTATTATAAGGAACCACTGGTTTTGGTGGAAGGTATGAGATTAACACAGTTCATGCCCAGAGTATTATACCCCACTTAGATTTTAATTAAAGAGTTATTTTTAGCACTAAAAATCTGTTGGTAAGAGACTGGCAGGATTTTTTCCTAACCATTTAACTGTTTAAATCATGTTTATAGGAAACTATACCCCCAGAATGAATACTTTGTCAACAGATCTTATTAAGTGGCCTATTAACGAATCTTACCAAACTGGAATATACAGTATTTATGTCAGTATATATTGCCCTTTTACACCCTTTCCCTTGAGCCACCATTTAGTGATGGGCTGTGTGCTCCCTCAGAGATCACATGACAGGAAATAATGCAGCTCTAACTAGGGATGCACCGAATCCACTTTTTTCGGATTCTGCCGAACCCCTAATCCTTCGTTAAAGATTTGGCCGAATACCGTGCTGAGTCCTACTTAGCATATTTTTGACGTGTTTTTTTTTATAATAAATGCCAACATTTATTGCCAACGAATTTGGCAACAAATTAATTTCACAAAAACATTGAGTATATTCATAAAAAACATGAATTGTGAAAAAAATAGGAACATTACTAAATGGGCCCCTTCACTTACAGTACCTAATCCATTGGACTGGCATTTCCCAGCCCCACCTTTGCACTGCTGTCCTGGCTACATCACTCAGAACTCAGCACCAAAAGTTTATTGCACAGCAGTTTATGGCACAGGACAATATCGAAGAGACTGTTTTGCCCTCAATATCCTGTCTGTGAAAGACTGGAAGTTTATAGCAACCTTCTCTCCTGCGCTGAAACACAAGGTGTCACTGGAACACAAGTGCAAAGTCTATTATTTCTGTCATTATTTGGCAACCTGAGACTTTTCATAGAATCCTAAACAGTGCTGCACATAACAGCTACTTAGGCTATCCCCCTCCCCTGTACACTGTTGGTATCAAGCATATTTGATAAAGAAGCAAAATAACCATTCTTTTGGGAGCAGTAAAACACATGTTCTGACAATAAAAAATGTAAGTTGGAATAAAAAAACATTGGAATGTGTAAAACCTAATATTATTGGCTGGTGAAGGCTTACCATGGGAGATTTAATATAATGATTAATCAGTCTGTGCCTGCTTGGTAGCCTTGCATATTTTACTGAAACTTGTCCCGAGCCCAGCATACATAATCACTTCCATTAATGCACACACAGAATGCCGTGGTACAGCAGAATATTTAGCATAAAGGGCAATACGAGCTATGTATAATGAAACCATGTCTTTCTATTTTTGGTACCTGGCCTTATGCTTAGGGGCACATTTTTTAATGTACGAATGCTCCGAATGCGACTTTTTCGTACTAAGCATATTTTTCGTACCTTTGCGCAACTAATTTTTACTTTGTGACAAAATTTGTGCGACAAAATTGTATTGTTGCGCCGAGTACGAAAGTTTCGGATTCAGTATCGTGACTTTCCTTGGGCCAGGTTGGAGCTGCCATTGATTCCTATGGGAGGCTTCCAAAATCATGCACAGAAGGATCAAAGTCGGAAAGGTTTTCCTGCAGTTTACCATCGTTCGATACGAAAATTTAGTGACTTTAGGAGCGCCAATATGTTATTATCGTGACTATTCCAATTTTTTCGTAAGCATTTTCGTGATATTTGCGATCATCAGAAATTATCGTATCCTATCCGAATTTTACCCATTTCGGGATTCGAACTTGTGATTTGATGAATGTGCCCCTTATAGGAGGAGTAGGTTTTAACTGAGATTAAACAACCACTTCTTAGCCATTTTACAGTTATTTTGATGAGTTAGGAGATAAGTTTAATTTATTTGCAACATTTGCAACAAGGGGTATATGTTGTTATTGTTTTAATGTTTGAATAATTTATACCCTCTTTCTATAAGAAAACAGATAACTATTCAATAGAATTATTGCTAGATTTAAAGGAGAAGGAGAGGTATGATCGCTGGGGGATAATCACTTACCTAATATCCAGTTAATATTACAAAGTACAAGAGCGCACACCTTACATTACATCAAAAGGGAAGAGGTGCAGGGACACAGGAGAAAACTCATTCAGTTACTCCAACAGTGGTTTAAGAAAAAGGCAAAAGGTATCCGCACATTCAAAATGAATAAAAAAATATATATATTTTTTTATTAAATACAAAAACACATTACAAGAAAAAATAATATATCCCTATAATCATTTTTCTTGTAATGTGTTTTTGTATTTTATAAAAAAAATATATATGTTTTTATTCATTTTGCGGATACTTTTTGCCTTTTTCTGCACCTAATATCCAGTTCTGGCGCTCCTGTCAGCAGAAAACTGCACCAGCCTGGGGTACCTGTGAGCGAGCGATCCTCTTCCTTCCACCTTCTTTCTGCTGGATCCCGGGGCCGACTTCTTTCTATTGGATTCCCGGGCCGGGAAATGCAGCTTTTCCCCCCAGTGATGATACCTTTCCTTCTCCATTAAAGCTAGCAATAATTCTATTGAATAGTTATCTGTCTTCTTATAGCACAGAACTGCAAAAATATGAAGCAGACACACAGCTGTGCCAGTAAAATTAAATAGGGCAAGGCAAACTCAACAAAACTAAACGGAGTATCAGATAAGTGATTACAATCACTACCCCCCAGTGATTGTACCTTTCCTTCTCCTTTGACATCTCTAGAGAATGGGTAAGACTAATTCGGTGATTTTTAAATATATTTTAATCTGCACAAACTCTAAATAATGTGGGGGAGAAAAGAGCTCCCTGTTTCAGGGTTATTAAGCCAAAAACTGACATGTTGATGTGAGTAATCAAAGAAAATGTATTCACATGTTCAGTAAACATTTTCAATGATTTTTTTTTCAAAGCTATTTCTGAATGTAATTTCTATTAATAGCAGCATCTCTGTCCCTTTCTGTGCTGCTGATCTGATGCTGGAATAGTCAGCAATGTAATAAAAAGAGCAATTTTTGTAACAACTGACCAGTAAATGCAGCAAACTTTGCACCTTTCGGGAATATGCCATTTGTTTATGGTGCTTGCTAAAGCCACTTGCAGAACACTTACACTTGCAGAAAGTTGCACCAAGTTTCTATTCATTCTTTATCAAAACCAAGCGCAAGTGTGCCTATTTATGCTGGGGGTAGCTACAGGGTTCTCACAGCAACCTTTGTCTATTAACACAGCAAAATTGCACCAAAAAAATCAGAAGCAAGTGTCAAAATGTTGACATCTGAACACTGAAGATTTTTAGTGCAATTATACTAGAATTGTGTGTGGGGGGGGGGGAAATGCTGCATTGTGTGCAAAAACAATGGCAACCTGTGCCTGAAATTGCACTTCGCACACTGACCTCTAAATGACCTCTAAAAACATTTCTCCTAAACCAATTCCAGATTTTCCCATATGACTCTCCTTAATTTGAACAGTGGCTAAAGGTGGCCACACACGTGGCGATCTGCGATCTTTCGTGCGCACGAAAGATCGTCAGACCCGCCACTAACCTTCAGGGCTGAAACAGCAGATAATCCTATTGTTTCTACCTCCTTCTGCCCATTCAGCCCTGACGGCAGATTTTGCTCAGGCGCCTTCTATGGCGCCGAATCAAAATCTTTTGACCTGGCCGATCGGCGAGTCGACCGATATCAGCAACCTCCTGCGATACCGGTCGACTCGCCGACTTGCCATACACGCACCGAATATCGTACGAAACGAGGTTTCGTACGATATTATCGATGCGTGTATGGCCAGCTTAAAGCTTTACCTGATCCAGCTAAATAAGGTATGTTCCAGATTGCAAGCTTTTGGCTTTAGATATCTTTCTAATTATTTATAGTTTTGCAAAAAAAGATGTCAGGATCTTTGAAAAAAATCAATGCCCCATTTTTATTCGGCCTATTATTACAGAGTTTGCACTAACAGGAATCCCAAGGTGCATCATTTTCTTCTAAAACAGTGTCAGACCTGAAATCTCATGGGAGAAGTGAATATTCAGTTGCCTTCCCTGGCCAATATTAGAGATGAGCTGCCTATGGCAGGTGCTGGAAACGGCAGATGGAAATGTTAAGGAACGTTTTTCCCAAGAGGTTCTTCTCTTACATATTCCTGTTAATTTAGATGGGAAGCAATTACAGTCTGGGAAGATCATTTTGACCACTGTGCTTCTTCCTGAGGGAATGACTGGTTAACCATGGGCCTCAGAGTAACTTGTTCATTCAATTGCAGGAAAGATAATGCAAAAATTCCTGCAGCAAAACAAATACAGTTTGAAAATATCATCTGTGCAATGTATAAACTGATATTCCTCAATCTATAAAAAATTATTGTAGAATTACAGGTTCTATAATCCAGAATGCATGGGGACCTAGGGTTTTCCAGATTTCCGTATTTGGACCACCATACATTAAAGGAAAAGTAACACTAAAAATTTTTAACTAAAAAATCTATTCTACCCTCCCCCAATAATTGCCCTATCCTGAAAACCATTTGTTATTTTGAATGCTTTAGAAGAAAATACCTGTTAAACTTGGCTTCCTGTCATTTGAACAAAGGCGATACAGCATGCCGGGAAAGTATCGGCAGATGCATCAACTGTGCGGGATCGATACTCAATGGCACCCTGCAGCTCCAACCCGGCCCAAGGAAAGTCTCCCATAGGGCTCAATGGCACTCTGCAGCTCCAACCCGGCCCAAGGAAAGTCTCCCATAGGGCTCAATGGCACTCTGCAGCTCCAACCCGGCCCAAGGAAAGCCTCCCATAGGGCTCAATGGCACTCTGCAGCTCCAACCTGGCCCAAGGAAAGTCTCCCATAGGGCTCAATGGCACTCTGCAGCTCCAACCCGGCCCAAGGAAAGTCTCCCATAGGGCTCAATGGCATTCTGCAGCTCCAACCTGGCCCAAGGAAAGTCTCCCATAGGGCTCAATGGCACGCTGCAGCTCCAACCTGGCCAAGGAAAGTCTCCCATAGGGCTCAATGGCACGCTGCAGCTCCAACCTGGCCCAAGGAAAGTCTCCCATAGGGCTCAATGGCACTCTGCAGCTCCAACCCGGCCCAAGGAAAGTCTCCCATAGGGCTCAATGGCACTCTGCAGCTCCAACCCGGCCCAAGGAAAGTCTCCCATAGGGCTCAATGGCACTCTGCAGCTCCAACCTGGCCCAAGGAAAGTCTCCCATAGGGCTCAATGGCACTCTGCAGCTCCAATCTGGCCCAAGGAAAGTCTCCCATAGGGCTCAATGGCACTCTGCAGCTCCAACCCGGCCCAAGGAAAGTCTCCCATAGGGCTCAATGGCACTCTGCAGCTCCAACCTGGCCCAAGGAAAGTCTCCCATAGGACTCAATGGCACTCTGCAGCTCCAACCCGGCCCAAGGAAAGTCTCCCATAGGGCTCAATGGCACCCTGCAGCTCCAACCTGGCCCAAGAAAAGTCACCATACTGAAGCTTGAATGAATCCGAACGCTACGAAAAAATCGCAACATTTTGCGCAACTTTCGGAATGGCTACGAAAAAGGCGCGACTTTTCGCGCAAGTTTTAACGCTATGAAAAAATCGCCAGATTTTGCGCAACATTCGGAATGGCGATGTGTGGCGAATTTTCTCGCCGTTTTTTACACAGCATAATAAATATGCCCCCAAGTCTGCTAAAAATCATTTCAACATAAAATAAACCCAATAGGATTATTTTGCCTCCAATGTGGATTCCTGCAGCTTATTTACCATCAGTACAAGCTACTGTTTTATTATTACAGAGAAAAGGGAAGTTATATTTAAAAAATTAGAATTATTTGCTGAAAATGGTGCCTATGGGAGATGGCCTCCCCATAATTCAGAGCTTTCTGGATAATGAGTTGCCACAAGTGATCCCATACCTGTAACTGTAATCTCAGAGAGCCTATAATTAACAAAAGACTATGATATACAAAAACTTTTATACCATTAACCAAGTGACACAGACTGATGGGATTCCTGGTTCGAGATAAATGGCTCACCGCTGCAGAACTTGTACCCTGAAAAATTACGATGAAAATGAGCATGCACATATGTCAGCCTTCTGGGGGAGATTTTGTAGGAGGGTTTTGACCCCCAAAACACAAGATATGCTCAGTTATTCACAGCCATCAGCAAATCAGTCAAGAACTGAAGAATTATTTTAGTAGGACACTATGGGGAGATTTAAAGAAAAATTGAGTAATTGAGTCTGAGAAAACAAATGCAAAAAGAACCAGAAAAAAATGCAGACAAAAGTGACTTTTCTTGTTTTTTTCTTCTTGCACCCTAGTTTATTTAAGAATCAAAATTTTCCATTCATTTTTAAGGCAGAAAGATATCCCAGACTGTCGCTTGTCCATCCATTGGCCACGTATGTTAGAAGCAGTTTGATTTATAATTGGGATTTTTTTCTTTATTTCTGTTCTCCTATTCCTTGTCTGTTTCCCAACAAACTGTTAATTAAATATGCGGTTTCAGAAAATACTTGCCTGTTTTTTAATTCTGCTTTTATAAATCCCTGGAAAAAAGGCCAAATCACGGTTTGCTAAATCTACCCCTCCATGTGGCGGACACTACTGTGTTTCAAAGCTTTTTAGAAAGCAGGTTTCCCAGTAATACCCATGTGTTGAATATTTATTTTCTTTTTACTTATGCATTGTAAATATTTTGTGTGCTACCGTGTTAATATTTAACTGAATGTGACATCCTATACAATAGCTGTATATGAGTTGTTTCCTATTCATAGGGTTGTACTAATTGTTATTCAGTAAAACAATCCCCACCTACTAACCATGAACAATTTGTATTTCATTTTTCTTCTTCATGGAATTCCACTGAAATACAAATAAAAATATCTCATGTTCTTTACATACACATAAAGATGATCTATTTTTCCTTCTACCTAATTTCTTTACAGCTATGGCGCATATGGCATGGTGCGATTTTTTGGGGACTGACAACAAGAGATCCCAAAAAATGTCTCCAGCATAAGATTCCATCATCTTGTTGTTTTTAGTTGCTCATTAGCAGTGAACTCCCTCTGCTGGCTGTTTGCTGTATATGCAGGGAACCATTTTTGGTGTAGCCTCTGAACCTCTGGAATTACCATACTTCTAACATGTGACCTATTATAATGTATTGTGGGAGTCTAGACTCCATTTTGTAGCCCATGCTGTGGAAGCATTATGGACATAATCCTGCACTGAGCCACCACTAAAGTTGCCAACACCTCAGAAACACTGTTGCATATAATTTGTGCCAGTATTTCTGTGTTTATGTTGCAGCTGTGTTACTATATTTTTCCATATACTCATTATGTTTTATTTCATTTACATTATAGTTTCACCTTTTTCCACAATCATCCAGTAAAGTTCAACAGATTTCACTCTTGGGCCAGATTTTTCAAAGTCTGAATTTCGGATCTTAACAAGTACGATTGGCAAAAATTCGAATTAGATGCGAAAATTTCTGATGTGCGTTAATTGCGCGAAAATTCATATCGTGGTCGTATGAAAATATTATGGTACGATCTGAAAGTTACAAAATTTTCATATCCGAATGATCGTAAACGGTGCGAAAAACTTTCTGACTTTGAACCTTCAGTGCATGATTTTGGAAGCCTCTCTCATAGGACTCCAACCTGGCCCAAGGAAAGTCACGATACCGAAGCTTGAATGAATCCGAAACTTTCATACTTATTGTGACAAATACAATTTTGTTGCACAAACTGACACAAAGCACGGAAATTAATGAAAAAAAAATTGCAGAAAATACGCACAGTTCTAAAAGTTAGAAAAATTATTAATTTTTACCATTCGGACTGAATGGGCCCCTTGGTCTCTTTTATTGGAGTGTGGGAAGGCTTAGCTGCATGTCAAGCTACACACTACCTCAGGGTAACACGTAGTGAGGACAGAACATAAGATATAATTAATCCTTATTGAAGGCAAAACAATCCTATTGGGCTTATTTAATTTTTAAATGATTAATTGGTAGACAAACTATGGAGATCCAAACTGTGAAAAGATCCCATTTCTGGAAAACCTCAGGTCCCATGCATTCTGGATAACAGGCCCCTTACCTGTACTGGCAGATATATTAGATAGCTTTTAAGAAGAAGTTGGTCACTTTTTAGCAAGTGAGGGTAATTGAAAATAGCTCTTTGTACAAAGCTGATTCAGGGATTGGTCTGATTGCATCTTGGAGTCAGGAAAGAATTTTCCCCCCTTTGAGGCAAATTAGAGAGGCTTCAGATGGGGTTTATTGCTCTACTCTGACTCAACTAGTAGTTAAGCAGGTTTTTTTTATAGAAATGAAAGGTTAAATGTAATGGATGTGCGTCTTTTTTCAACCTAACTTACTATGTTACTCAGACAATTAAAATGCCTAATGTGCCATTGCCCTATATATTTCTAGATTGTTCATTATCTTGTTTAAAAGGGGTTGTTCGCCTTTAATGTCCAAATCTTATTAAACCACCAACAATGCTCTCAATCAATTTTCCATAAAAAAAATGTACAAAGGCCACTGTAAAAGCTACTTTTATACCTAAATCAGTTAAATCAGTCCTTCTTCTGTCTCTCTGATCAGTTTTCTGAAGGCATAGGAGTGGCCTATTTTGAAATTGACACACAGAGAACTTCCTATATGTGCATATGCTTACATTATCACACCCAAAATGTGCCCTTACTTTTCCTGGACCAATTCATTGGTTGCTTGTGCACTCTAACCAGTTGCATAAATTGAAAGGTCATTGGTTAATTTCTCCCTTGCAATGGCACAGGCAAACAGGCTCTGTGCAGAAGTAAAGATGCCCAGTACTGTGTAAGGAACACTCGAAGGGAGGGGCCATGACAAGGCTAGGAAAAGCCCGGGAAAGAGTAGGTGGGGGAGTCAGGGAAGGTAGGATAACCGGATTGGCTGAGGGGAGTGAGGGCTAGCTGTTAGTGGGGGAAGGGCTAAAAGAGTGGGCACCATTTTGACTCACCAGCTCCCACCCTCCCGCCCTAAGTTAAGGATGAAAAGGGCAGTTAATGAAGGAGGGGAGGGGACACAGTCGCAGCTAGGACAAAGGCAGAAGGTTAGGCCTGAGGATAGGGAGTTTTGGCCGGTGGCCAGATTAAAGGGGATGGCGAACCTCAGGGGGATGGGGGGCAGGATTAGCTCCCACTAAATGGCAGCCTTCAGTGGCTTAATGTTGTTAGTTGTGACGTACCCAATGATGTTAACATGTTATAGTTAAAGGATGTTATTAAATGATGTCATGGTTCCCATAGGTGGTGAATAAACTGGCTGCGGCCTTTTCAACCAACTAAAGTGTGGACTGGTAATTAGAAGGGGTAGCTGTGGGGGATGGTTTGGAGAGGGCATACCATTGATGCTGCCATTGTCAAGGATCCGCAGAGGGATGATTCTGAGTTGAAGATCTCTTCAGCTGCACATGTTTTGTTAACTATGTATTAGATTTGTGAATGTTGTACAAAGGTGAACAAGTGGAAAAGCAGCATGGGTTTGACTGTTACCAATGATAATTGTATACTCCAGTTGCACAATTGGAAATCATGGCTGTGCAGCTGAATGCCCAAAAGTTGGAGGAAACCAGACAAAAGAATTTTTAAAGCAACCAGAGTGTCAAGGGCTCCATAGACGTTACTGTCATTAGAATGAATTGCAGCTTATGGACATGAGGTACTGTAGATTGCATTACCAGCTCTCAGTCCAGAAAATATTAAAACTGATTTCATAGAAAAACACATGGCAGCCTATAAGACAACAAGAGAAGCTAACTTTGCATCCAATTCATTGTATTTATAGTTTGTGCAAATTGTTTTACAGTACACAAGATTTGCTTATACATTCGGGAACCAAACACCATCCTTCACATCAGAATCAACATTTATTTTGTGTATTCACAAACTCGCGTTTCACATTTATCTGTAAACCCAGCTTCCATATTTAGTAGACAATATTTCCACAGGTCCCCTTGTTTCATGCTACACTGGTTATAAAAAAGAACAATAAAAAAAAAACAAAATGTACATTTTTAAAATGTCCATTTAACTCAAATTATAATAAAAAAACAAAATGCACTTATTGACAACATTTTAAAATTCCGTTCTGCTGTAGAAAATGTTGCAGAATCTCAGCACAGTCATCCAACGCACAATGAAAAGCTGGAAACCTCTTTCCATGAGAAGTTCTCATCAGTGGTTGTAATAGTAGGAACATCATGGCCTTTGGTCTCTTTGCAATCCACATTATTTATGCCGACCTATGGGGAAAAAAGTCAAACATATAATATACATACTATTTAAAGCTTTATATAAAGATTTATTTATAAAGATTATAGGAAATAACGCTGCATTTTATTCCCACAAGTGACTGTATGTGCTACTGGGAACTCCAGTCCCTTCCCCAAAGTAAAGCAACTAGAGATGAGCAAAACAATAACAGTAGAACCCCCATTTTATGTTTTTCAGGGTATTGGGAAAATATAAAATCTGAGAAATGTATTAAAGGACGTGGAAAGGCCCCCCCCCACAGTAAAACAAAAAATACACAAGCCCAGGGATCTTTATAAGGAAGCCCCATTATAGTTCTAGATTTTTTTTTCAATTTAAATAAACTTGAAATTTTACCAAACTCGAATGTTTGCTTATTTGTTGAAAATTTTGAGTATAAAAAAAATGAATAAATTAAATTTGAATGCACTGGACTTTCATTCTGCTTTTCATTTTCAAAGGGTCTACAACAGACATCCTCAAACTATTACCTGCGGGCCAGATATGGCCCCCCAAGGTAATTTACCCAGCCCCCACTATGATCTGACAAGAGGATGCAGTGGGGGAGCTGGAGGAAGCAGTGGGGTGTGGGAGGATATGGGGGAGCCGAGGAAAGCAATGGGGAGCGGGAGGACACAGCGGGGAGCTGATGGAAGCAGCGGGGAGCGGGAGGATACAGCGGGGAGCTGGTGGAAGCATCGGGGAGCGGGAGGATGCAAGGGGGAGCCAGAGGAAGCAGCAGGGAGCGGGAGGACATGGGGGAGCTGGGGGAAGCAGTGGGGAGCGGGAGGACACAGCGGGGAGCGGGAGGATGCAGGGGGGAGCCAGAGGAAGCAGCGGGGAGCGGGAGGACACGGGGAGCCAGGGAAAGCAGTGGGGAGTGGGAGGACACAGTGGGGAGCTTGTGGAAGCAGCGGGGAGCAGGAGGACACAAGGGGGAGCCAGAGGAAGCAGCAGGGAGCGGGAGGACATGGGGGAGGCGGGGAAGCAGTGGGGAGTGGGAGGACACAGGGGGAGCCAGAGGAAACAGCAGGCAGTGGGAGGACACAGCAGGGAGCTGGTGGAAGCATCGGGGAGCGGGAGGATGCAAGGGGGAGCCAGAGGAAGCAGCAGGGAGCGGGAGGTCATGGGGGAGCTGGGGAAGCAGTGGGGAGCGGGAGGACACAGCGGGGAGCGGGAGGATGCAGGGGGAGCCAGAGGAAGCAGCGGGGAGCGGGAGGACACGGGGGAGCCAGGGAAAGCAGTGGGGAGCGGGAGGACACAGTGGGGAGCTTGTGGAAGCAGCGGGGAGCAGGAGGACACAAGGGGGAGCCAGAGAAAGCAGCAGGGAGCGGGAGGACATGGGGGAGGCAGGGAAGCAGTGGGGAGTGGGAGGACGCAGGGGGAGCCAGAGGAAGCAGCGGGCAGTGGGAGGACACAGCAGGGAGCTGGAGGAAGCAGCGGGGAGCGGGAGGACACGGGGGAGCGGGAACATGCAGGGGACACAAGGGGAGCCAGAGGAAGCAGCAGGGAGCGGGAGGACATGGGGGAGGCGGGGAAGCAGTGGGGAGTGGGGAGTGGGAGGACACAGGGGGAGCCAGAGGAAACAGCAGGCAGTGGGAGGACACAGCAGGGAGCTGGTGGAAGCATCGGGAGCGGGAGGATGCAAGGGGGAGCCAGAGGAAGCAGCAGGGAGCGGGAGGACATGGGGGAGCTGGGGGAAGCAGTGGGGAGCGGGAGGACACAGCAGGGAGCGGGAGGATGCAGGGGGGAGCCAGAGGAAGCAGCGGGGAGCGGGAGGACACGGGGGAGCCAGGGAAAGCAGTGGGGAGCGGGAGGACACAGTGGGGAGCTTGTGGAAGCAGCAGGGAGCAGGAGGACACAAGGGGGAGCCAGAGGAAGCAGCAGGGAGCGGGAGGACATGGGGAGGCAGGGAAGCAGTGGGGAGTGGGAGGACGCAGGGGGAGCCAGAGGAAGCAGCGGGCAGTGGGAGGACACAGCAGGGAGCTGGAGGAAGCAGCGGGGAGCGGGAGGACACGGGGGAGCGGGAACATGCAGGGGGGAGCCAGAGGAATATGCAGGGAGTGGGAGGACATGGGGGAGCCGGAGGAAGCAGGGGGGAGCGGGCCATAGTATGAGAACATGGGGGGAGGGCTTTAGTCCGGCCCCCCAACAGTCTGAGGTCCCACTGCTTAAAAAGTTTAGTCTACAAACTCTCAAAAAATCTGAATAATTCAAAAAACCTGAATAAAATTTTAAAAAAAAGCTTACATTTTGCCCAAGCTTTTAGATAGTGAAGTTTTACATTCCAATCTTTTGAATATTTTATTGCGCTTAACAAATATTGACCATTTGAGTTTTGGGAACCATAATTAAAATTTGGGAGTTTTCACTCAAAAAAATGTTTTGAATTGAGAAAAAGTTTGCATTTGAACTTCACATTGGCTACACATGGGCTAAACAGGTTTCTTTTTTTATTTTTGAAAAAGTACAAAAATTTGATGTAAAATGATGAAACACAAGATGTATAATGGAAGGAAAGCAACCAATGAAATGCATTTGAATTGGTCAGGCCATTAAAAAAATTGGTGTAAAATGCAAGACATTGCAACATGTCATTTGAGATTTGAGTGTATCATGAAATTACCAGATTGAAACTCATATCATCTCGCTGTCTGCCTCTGATCTCACAGATCTTACATAAGGGGTACCCCTAGCATTAATACAACGCAGTTAGTCTAAATACTATTAGCCTGCAATTATGTCTGCTTTACATTGTGTACACTAATGTATACATAGTGACATAGATTTATAAGTTGGGCTGTAAAAAGACAAAAGTCCATCAAGCTCAACCCTTCCGTTTGAACCCCAGTGCACATAGATCTTCAGCTCACAATAGCCTTGGATATTTCCCTTGTTCAAGAAATCATCTAGGCCAGTCTTAAAGGTGTTAATAGAATCTGCCATCGCAACATCTACAACCTCACTGCCCTCACTGTGAAACCCCCCCCATGCTGCCTCTGGTGCGCTGATTGTTTTTATAAGATGAAAAATCCCAAACTGTCTATAATGTCCTGTAATGTACTTGTATTAAAAACCTCTGGTAAGCAGCTTGCCCATAAGAGCAGACTGTTGCTGAGGGGTGCAATGTTGTATGGGATCCCTTATCTGGAAACCTGTTATCCAGAAATTTCTGAATTACAGAAAGGACACCTCCCATTGAGTCATTTTTCAAATAACAAATAATTCTAATTACTCCAAATAATAGATCCAATACTTGTATTAATCCCATGAAACCTGCTGTACAGATGTGTAATGTAAGAACCAAGAACTAGAACTTTTGATTAGTACCTGCTGCCGTTTGGGGCCCAAATCATGTTTGCAGTTTTCGGCACACAGAGAAGGAGCACAGTTATAGCAGCAGTAAGTGACCAGGCTTCAATCTGATTTCTAAGTTAATTCATCAAGAAGGTATTGTCCCAGTTTTGAAGGGCATCATGACCTAAGTGCTATTATCAATAAAGCAGCGTCCAACTAGCTAATCAAGTCACGGATTGTTCCAATAATTTGGTTCTTGAACACACAACTTATGTGTAGCCTAAACCAATGCTTTGTGCATTAGAATTGCCTTAGCTGTGTCACAGCAAGATTAAACCAAGGTTTGGAGTAACACACATTTTCTTATTTTGTATAAGCAGCAAACTTTGACCTTTAGACCAAACTAAACCTGTAACTTTCCGACACTGAAGGCAGATTTTAGTCTTTTAGGGGGGCATTTACTTATGCTTGATTTTTTGTTTTTTTTGTCACAGAACCGCAACAAATCAAAATGCAAAAATACACCATCTAAAACACGTAGAAGTCAATGGCAGATGTCCCTTTTCTTTGCTTTGTGATTTTAGAGGTTTCAGGTTTTTCAGTTCGGATGTTTTGACAATGACTGACATTCCTGGAAATGAGTTCAGCCATAAAACCAGAACTGTAAAACCACAAAAACAGAATGTTAAAGGTAAATGATTTAAATATCCAAAAAAGACCAGTAACACCGAGTTATATTCCAAAAAGATCAATCATGTATTAAAAACGCATGAACAGCCAACGTTACGTTTCGGTCCCCATTGGGACCTTTCTCAAGGTCCCGGTGGGGGTTCCCGAGAAAGGTCCCGATGGGGACCGAAACGTAATGTTGGCTGTTCATGCGTTTTTAATACACGATTGATCTTTTTGCAATATAACTCGGTGTTGCTGGTCTTTTTTGGATATATATATATATATATTTATTCATTTCACTCATCATTTTGACCTAAGATAGAGGATATTCTTCCTTTACAGCCACATAAACATTTTATATATATATATAACAGCAAAAGGACACACTATGATTCCTATCTTAGAATTAAATGTCAGTGTCACTTTAAGGTTTAATCCGCCAATATCTGCAGTCTCAGTGACAGCTAATGAGTTTTCTCATGTGCTTGTGCTGTATCAGGTCTTTTCTAAGTGCTAATTCCAGAGGTGGGAGATAGTTTGGAACAAATAATGCAATTCAGGCACATTTATGTACTCACAATAGAAACGGGAGAAAAATATCCACAAATATATTCAGTTCCTGCTCACATCACAGAACCAGAGCTACGTAAAACTTTCAGGCAATTTATGTCATGGCCCTGAATGTGATTGTAGGAACTTTCAGGTGCCGATCAAATAATTGCTTTTCCTGTTATTGCAAATATTTGTAGAAAATCCTGCAGACAGTTTTCCTTATAACATTTTAAAGTCTTAGTCTAAATGCCAGAAGGTAAACAACTATTCTGGTTTCTTCACTGCTTCCTATCAGAAAATCAAGCAGCCAGTCATACATCTGAATAAGTTATCCTTCTAAAGTGAGAAAGCCTGGAGCACCTTTACCTTCCTGGCAGACCGAAGAATAGAAAGGAATAATAGAGCTATTCTGTTTGGCTCATGAGAATAAAACAAAAGCTTTTCAGAATTGGTTGAAATATTTTGAATGTATTTGCTATAATAACTAATACAATAATATGTGTGGGTTTAAATGTAAACCTTTAACAATAAATTCATGTAACATTACTCAGAGTGCTCTTCTAAGCACTTTTGCAGTTTACATTATTTTTTTTTGTTCTATTTCAATTAGCCGCCAATTGTAAACTGCTAATATAATCAATTTAAAAATAAAACTGCTGTTCATTTGGCTGACTGACTACAGTCGGTTTTAAATTTACAGAGAAAGGGAACGTTGTAGTGACGATCTCTGGCCACCCTGACTTAAGGTGTAGAGATGTAGCGAACTGTTCGCCGGCGAACTAATTCGCGCGAACATCGGGTGTTCGCAAGTCCGCAAATTCGCGAACTTTTCGTGATGTTCGCAATTTGGGTTCGCCGGCACCGAAAAAATCGCAAAACTTACGATAACGTTACGAATGCTCTGAAAAAGTCGCAAAACTTACGATAACGTTACGAATGCTCCGAAAAAGTCGCAAAACTTACGATAACGTTACGAATGCTCCGAAAAAGTCGCAAAACTTACGATAACGTTACGAATGCTCCGAAAAAGTCGCAAAACTTACGATAACGTTACGAATGCTCTGAAAAAGTCGCAAAACTTACGATAACGGTACGACTGCTCCGAAAAAGTCGCAAAACTTACGATAACGTTACGAATGCTCCGAAAAAGTCGCAAAACTTACGATAACGTTACGAATGCTCCGAAAAAGTCGCAAAACTTACGATAACGTTACGAATGCTCCGAAAAAGTCGCAAAACTTACGATAACTTTACGAAAGCGCCGGAAATTACGAAAAAGTCGCAAAATTACCGATCATTTCGAAAAACGGCGTGTGTCAATTTTTCAGAGAAGTTTTTGCCCTTGATCCCCCTCCTGCATGCCACTGTCCAGGTCGTGGCACCCTTTAAACAACTTTCAAATCAGTTTTCTGGCCAGAAATGGCTTTTCTAGGTTTTAAAGTTCGCCTTCCCATTGAAGTCTATGGGGTTCGCAAAGTTCGCGAATATTCGCAATTTTCGGCGGAAGTTCACGAACAGGTCCGCGAACTTTTTTTTTGAGGTTCGCTACATCCCTATTAAGGTGGTCATACACTTAAAGATCCGCTCGTTTGGCAAGGTCACCAAACGAGTGGATCTTTACCCGTTATGCCTACTTTGAGGTCCCATTCTTGATACAACAGGAAAATCAAACTTGCCTGATTGATATCTGGCTTTTTTGGGGTAGATATTAGATATGGTGCCGACCATTGACAGCTTTTATCAGTCTGTGTATGGCCACCTTTAAGGCACAGAAAATTACAGCTGACTTCAGCTTTTAGGTCTGTTCTACTTCCTACTCGACTAAAGACTTGGTAGAGTGGCAAGAAGACCACTGGTATAAAGGCTAATAGGTAACAACAATTAAAAATGTTATGTGATCACATCAAACACTTTATAGTCCATGCAATAGTACATGCAATTCAATGAAAAAAAACTTATCTCACTGTTTATCACATGAAAACTTTAAGTCTATAGGAAAAACTGAAAGTGAATAAGAAGAAAAGTTTTCTCTCCCCAAATTGACTCTCACCCATAAGTTAAATGTGATAAACCCCTTGGGCAGACTCAATTCCATAAGGAACACTGGGCCAGATTCAGTTCAATGAGACAACTTATTTAATGGCCATGGCTCACAGGGAGATTAGTTGCTACTGTGGACAACTAATCTCCCAAAAATACCTTCCCACCAGCAATAAAGTGTGCTGGTGGGAGGCCCATGCGTTGCTTCTTTTTTCTGCAATGCATTTGCCTTCCCACCAGCAATTCGGGGAGATTAGTCACCTGCGGTAGCCGATATTTAACTGCAGGCAGCACCTAATCTAACCTAATGTGGGTTAGACCAAGTGTTGGAACAGGAGTGTTTCTAGCAGCTGCTCAACACTACAGCCTGGGTTAGACAGAGCGCTGGTGATTTTTTTCTGTGCAGCAACAATCAAGCCACTGTTGAGTAATCCCAACAAATTTAGGCAAACCATTGGCATTGAAGGATCCAGAAATAAGCAGCATAACCCATTACCAACAGATGCTGCCAACATTAGTATTTACAACAAGATTCACTGGATTTTATTGGTTGGACTGCATCTTGAGTATGGGTTTGAAGGTTCAGTATAACTATTTTTTTTTTATATTTCAACATAAATTCAACATATATTTCAACATAAATTACTGTTGTATATAACTGTAGTTTTGGAGAAGCTGAAAGATCCAAATTGCTTCAGCTTACTGCCCTAAATCTATTAGGTACAATCTGTACTGATTTTATTTATGTTCTGACAAACCCAACCTCTGGTAAGACATATCAGATTCCAGTCATGCATGCATCGTTGTATAGGGTCTACTTATTAGTACACCATCATATGCCAGAATAACAACAGATATAAATAAATAACACATTAACCACTTGTCTTATTTAGTGTGGCCTTTATTGCTACATCTCAATGAGTAACTGAAGGATTGTACAAAGTTGCAACAAGAAGCCTTGGCACTCTTCACTCTATAGAAAGTTTCAGCTAAGCAGCTGTTTTTATTTAACGATCTGCTTTTGCGACTCTGCTTGTGGATTAGGAATTTCATTGGTCCTATAAAATAAAATCTTATGGTCTAGTGAGGAACTGATGGGCCGTAACATATTTGTATATAGTTTATCATTTTATGCCAGATGGTATAATATTGTATTCACTCTGTCATTTTCGAATGAGTTTTCTTGGGTATTGATGAAAGGAGAGAAAAATTATTTTGTAAATGCAACAAAAAAAGTATCACTTAGCATAGATTGTATTTTCAAAAATTCTGCATACCTACACATATTTCAAACGTTCATATTTCAAGTTCTTAGAATCCAAACCACTTATAATTTCCAGTGAAATGTTCAGTCAGTTTATTGCATGTATGTATTATTTAGCAGTATCAGGCTATGTGTAATATTATATTTGTTATCCCTTTTTATTCTAGATACATATATGTGTGTACTGTATATATTGCCATTTGAGACATGTAATATTTATTAGTATCCCAGTTCTAAATAGTTCATATTCAGCTCTAAAGTTATTTAATCTCTGATAGCTAACACTCCTACCTACTGCAATTTGATAATAAAACACAAAATCTAGAAGTGCGTTTGCCTTTTTGCATGTGCTAAAGCAGGACTGTCCAATTGGAGACCTGCTGGTCGAATGTGGCCCTCCACAGGATTAATTTTTGTCCCCCAGGCCCCTCAAAGGCTCCATAGACTTCACTGTATGACATCATAATTTTAACTGAATCCGGCCCTCAGACATGCTATATGGGAAATAATCAGCCACTAAAGGAAATAACTTGGGCATTACTGTGCTAAAGTAATGGGCATTGTTATTCCACATTAGTGTAATGGTACACAGGTTTATTTGCAGAGTCAGCAAAGCGATTTATTCCTCTGAATAAGGGGGATAACACTACCACCGGTATGGGACCTGTTATCCAGAATGCTTGGGACCTGGGGTTTTCCAAATAAGTCTCCTAAAAATCAATTAAACCCAATATGATTGTTTTGCCCTCAAAAAGGATGCATTATATTGTTGTTAGGTTCAATTGCAAGGAACTGTTTTATTAATTAGAGAGAAAAAGGAAATATTTTTTAAATATTTGAATTAATTAATTAACATTGAGTCGATGGGAGATGGCCATCCCATAACTCTGAGCTTTCTGGATAACGGGTTTCCGTAGGATCCCATACCTGTGCTAATACATTCCCATGCAAAATGAATTTGAAATGCCATGATTATGCCTTGTCCAGCACAGTGATATTATATGGATAGTTAGCCCTTGGGAGAGGCATACAGTAGTTCTGACACTTAATACTTGATTAAGGGAGGTTGAAATACCACCACTTTTGAAGGTATATTGGCCTACACCTCTAAATGCTAAATAGGGTAACTACCCTTTCTAGTACTTAGTAAACTTCATTATCAGTTGCCTGTCTTGCTTCTAGGACTATTCATTATGGTGGTGAGTATATCTTGCCCCATGTTTGGGTATTCCCCAATTCATCCTTGTACTACTTACTAAAGGTATAACCACTAGTGATAGGCACATTTTTTCAGCAGGTATGGATTCACTGCAAAATTCAGCCTTTCGCCATCTGCAAATATTTTCATGAATCTGCACTCTGAAAACATCACCACAAAAAAAAACAACAGACCCAATTTATTCTGCACAGAAAAGACAAAAAAGTTGGAGAGAAAAATGTCACCACGAAAAAACACCCATAGACTTTTCCATGGAAAAAGTAGCTGCGGAACAAAGTCAGCGCAAAAAAAACCCATTCACTCTACTTTCTTGAAGTTACTGAAAATAAAACATACGAGCCAATCGCCTGCCTAGAATGTACTGCCCTTATTTGTCATGTTGGATGACGTAGGTTATGCTCTATTCTACAAATGATGGCTCTGAACTTGGACTCTCAGTGCACATTTGACAACAGCCAAATTCTACTGAGCCAAAGTCAAAAATACATAAAGAGCAGTCACCTTGCTGATCTCTGTGCAATAACAAACTCCTTTCATGTCCTTTCAGTAAACTTTAATGCTTTAAGGGGATCTAAAGGCTAAACATGATCATCACTAAGGGGCAGATTTATCAAAATGTGAGTTTAGAGCTTAATACATAAAAACACCCACATTCTATTCATTCCTATAGGATTTTTAGAAGTGTATTTATCGAATCCCATAGGAATGAAATCCCATAGGAATGAATAGAATGGTGGTGTTTTTATGTATTGAAAGTTAGAACTCACCATTTGATAAATACACTTCTAAAAATCCCATAGGAATGACTAAAACATGGGTGAGTTTTAATGCTCTAAACTCACATTTTAATAAATCTGCCCCTTAGTGTGTTCTCTACAGCATATGGAACCATTTTGCAATTGAAACTAATTAAAAATGTAGTACCGTTTACAAGAAGGAAGCACTGAAATTACTCTGCACACATTCTAGCTACACTTAAACATTGACCCGTGGTCTCTGTGTCCTGCTATTCCTGTCCACCAATAAGAAACATGTAGGTGTGTCTGTTTACTATGCGCACCCAAACCAAAGCTTCCTCTGCAACTAAAACATTGTAAACAGACGTGCCTGAGCTCTTCTCATTGGTGCCTGGGAACAGAAGGATATACAGTAGAGACAGCTGGGGGCTGTGTAACTTTAATTCTGCTGCATTCAGAGTGGATTTGGCAGATGAACTAAATTTGAGTGCTTTCTTCTCGCAAACGGTACCGAATTGTACAGAAAAAAGTTTATATTACAAAATTGTCCCTTTGTACAGCAGTGATCCCAAACCATGTTGCTCACCAACCCCTTGGATGTTGCTCTCAGTTCCCCCAAACCAGGTAGTTATTTTTGAATTCCTGACTTGGGGGCAAGTTTTGGTTGAATAAAAACAAGATTTCCTACCAAATAAAGCCCCCTGTAAGCTGATAGTGTGCATAGAGGCCCCTAATAGCCAATCTTAGCCTTTATTTGGCACCTCCATGTACTTTTATGGTGCTTGTGTTGCTCTCCAAGTCTTTTTACTTTTGACTGTGGCTGAAAGTTGGGGACCCCTACTGTACAGTATGCTAAAAATGAATTTTATTGTGACTATTCCCTTTAAACATACCTGGAAATATATACAGTATTAGAACCAATATACAAATAGACATTAATATTCCAGAACAAAATAACACTGTTCAAAAAGGCAGTCACCTTTTGCTACACATAGTTTGTTACTTTATTTGTTGTGGCAATAATGTGTGCAATGAATAGTATTATTTTTTGCAAATGCATTTCCAAAGCCGATGGGCATTTGTAATAACCAGCAGCAAAGGAACTTGATATATTTACAATTGTCATTGTTCATGGTGCAATAACTTGCAAGCAAAGACAAATTATAGATTTCTTTTTTTTCAATAAACTAAAATGGATTTCTGACTGGAGCAATGAATATAATAAAAAGTGAACGCCAATGTAAGGAGCGTTTTATTGCTTAGTTGCAATATTGTCAAAAACTTAGTTGTATTTAGCTGGCTCAGATGTATATATACACAAAAAAGTGCTGTTATACACAGTGAAATTCTTAAAATAGCATTAATATGCTCTATAAAACAAGCCTGCCGGCGCTAAGCTCCTGACCAGTAAAATGGAGGTACTTCTGCAAACCTTAGTTCTCATGCACTTGTGGCAGCAGCAGTCATAAAATCACCAAAGAGGGCTCATTTACTACATTTGGGGGCAAAAGCACGTCTACTTTTTGCTTACTTACAGAGAACCCATGCCTCTGGGATTGGGGGTCTCTACACTGAAGGCAGGATCAAAAATCCAGCACTGGGTTCAGAGAGCAGCATCAGTAGGTGCTTCTCCTTACCGCCTGCCCTGTCCTTAAAGGCCAACTAAAGCTTAACTAAAGACGTAGGGTAGAAATGTTGTATGTTTTGTACTTCTGTACCAGCCAAAGGCAAACTCAATCCTTTAGCAGGGAATATATGTGCCTCCAAACAGGCCCCCAGTAGCTCCCCATCTTCTTTTGCTGATTCCCTGCACATACTCTGTGCTGCTGTCACTTACTGAGCTTTGGGACTGACTGACGATATACTGTATATACAGAATATAAATGTCACAATTTAATTTTTTAACTTTAGGACTGTATTGAATTTGACAAACAGAACATTTATATAATTTGACAGTAAGAAATGGAGAACAGAAATAAACATCTAAGGTCCATTGTGATCTAGCTCCACCACTAAGTAGAAGCAAGTGTTAACTTCCTGAGATCAGGGTATAAGACACAGACTTTAATTGAATAGTACTCTGAAAATCCATGATAAAATATTAACATGGTATGGTTCATATATCAAAGTTATTAAATTTTACAATACACAGCATAACCAATAAATAGTAAATGAACAGAAGAGGCAATCTAAATGTTGCAGTTGTGCCTGATTAGTCCTTTAAGCTACAGAGAGCCATATGCTGCTTCTTTGTTTTTCAGTCTCACACACAGGGACAGCATGCAACAGAAAGGGGCTAATTTTTGCCTAGAATAAAGTGCAAAGGAGTTGCCCCCATTTATGTATGTAATGATGGCAGTGCCAGAAAGCAGCACCAGGGAACACAGGACACACAGGAGCCCTGTACATAAGGCCTCATAAAAGCAGTAAATCAAAAGCGCTCTGTGTATGGTCCTTAAGGGGAAAAAATGTGGGCCCCATAGTACTTCAACACTTTTGCCTATAACAAGACACTTATAGTTCTTACATTTTCCTTGGTACCCCACCTATATATTTATAACATCCCCAGCTGGACTTTTCTGACATTTTGAGTAGCTTGGGTTCTTGAGTGACTTATACTGACTGAGATTCCTGGCTTCCCAAGCTTTATTTCACTATATTTCCATCCATATATGGCTGGTGTGTCGCAGTCACATGCATTATCTGGTTATATGTTTTCCCAATCTGTAAAGGTGTGCCCCAAAGCTCTCCAAAGAAATAAACAAAAATGTATGTATGTTTCTGTGTGTCTATACATATATATATGTATGTATGTATGTATATTTTTTTTTCCAGAATGAACAATTATTTAACAGTAAAGTATATACAGAATGTTACAGTATAAGGTTAAAAGTAAAACATAAACGACTCATATTAAATGGCTGCTGGATCGTATCAAGCTATTCCACACTGTCTATTGCGTGACATTTTAAACCTCTGATCAGATACACACAGGGCCAACATCAGTAATCAAGGGGCCCATACTACTATGTTATCAGGAATCTTAGATAGTAGTTCACCTGTCACCTGGGCTCCCTGGCAGGTAGGTCTCTGCAACAAGTTTGCACATGTATGGTCATACTCCTGATCCCCCTAGGCATGCCCCATTAACACAACATCCTTCTATCCTTCCAATTCCGCACAAGCCCTGATGCATTTCTGCCTCTTGAGGTCCCCTTGGTCACAGGGCTTTAAAGTAAATCAATGCAAATAAGGGCACCACAACAAAGAGAGTTGTAAAGGCAACTTACCTGGGTATATTTTTTTACAGAGCCTGTCCTGAGGTGTGGCAGCTTACTGGAGTACCCCCTTTTAGATGCTTGATGGCAGCCCAGATAAAACAGTTGGTCATGACTGATGCTTGTGACCAATTTCAAGTTGCTTTTGGCCCACAATTTTCTCCTGAAGCCACACACAACATGCTTTTAACTGTTGTTTTTCTTAAATGGGATACTTTTCATTATAACCATTGACTAAACCCATGATTAGTGATGACCTGATTTGCAATAATGTGCTCAGTTGATATATTATGAAATAAATTAATGTACTTACAGCTGTCTTCTTCATCTGTGATAACACTGATCACGTAGCACGCATACACAAATCCGATTAGCTATAAAACAATAAAACACATTTCCTCCGTCGGTTTAATTTGAAATGTGAACATGAAAATGCATACAATAAACCATATTTATTTGTAAACATGCACTGTAATTGGTATATTTATTCGAAGTGTAATTTGTAACTCGACCTTAATGCAGCTGTGTGAATTACAGGGATTTGTCTTTACACTCTCTCCTGCTGAAAGTGTAGAGACAGCTCATAATAATAAGGTTATTGGATATAAAGTAGTTGCATTCAGAATGTAGAACTCACTTCAGAATATATATTGATTTTTTCAGTCACCACAGTCCATTTGACTGTCAAATCAAACTCAAGAAATACAGTCACCTACATATACAAGAAAGAAACATAGCACCCAGTAGAGCAGAAATGTAAAAGTTCAAATTATAGACCAAAACAAAGGCTATAGTTTAGTGCAAATAGCTACTGCAAAAGGCAGTTTGATCTGTTAACAAACTGCACAGTGTTATACCCAATATAGAATAAGATTTTAAACAATCATCAGGAAAAAAATATAATTCAAGAATTTCTGAAACAGCACCTTGTGTATTTTACACAAATTACTTGGTGTCTTTCAGCAACTTACTTCAGCTTGCCTTACAGAATGGCCTTACTGACACCTGGGGTTGCCAACCAGCTGGTATTTGACTGGCCTATCTGACATATTGGGGTAGCAACCATACTTATAATACCTCCCTTCCCAGACTCTCACAGCAGCAGATCACTCCCTTTTATATAGAGACCAGCTTCTGTACTGCCCATTAACCCATCCGCCCATTTCCCCTGCCTAGACCGCCCATTTCCCCATCCCCAAGTGATGTGCCCACCCCCCCAACCTAATGGCCAGTAATAAAACAAAAAAACCCTACTGACACCTATTAGTTAAAATTACCTAACGCACTTTCTTAAAAGTGAGACATATATAGAATCTGAGTTATAAACTGATTATAATTTTGGAGACTGAGCAGTGCACAGAGTTCTGTGTTAGATTTCTTATTCTATTGGGTTGTTATTCATACATCCTTATGGCTAAAACAAGTTGAAAATCTTCTTATATACCTCATGCAGATGAGTCACCATTAAAATGAATGCTTCTCTCAGTGATCCCCAATCAGCTGCTCAGGGACAACATGTTGCTCCCCAACCCCTTGGATGTTGCTCCCAGTGGTCTCAAAGCAGGTGCTTATTTTTGAATTCCTGGCTTGGAGGCACATTTTGGTTGCATAAAAGCAGGTGTACTGTCAGACAGAGCCTCCTGTAGGCTGCCAGTCCACATAGGAGCTACTAAATAGTCAATAATTGTTTATATTTGGCACCCCAGGAACATTTTGTATGTTTGTGTTGATCCCCAACACTTTTTTCATTTGAATGTGGCTCACGGGTAAAAAAAAAAGGTTGGAATCCTCACTCTAGATGAATAAGCATGATTCCCAACATCCTCTTGTTCTGGCCTACAACAAAATGATTCTACACATACTACAAAGAAGTATGCACAGAAGCAACATAATGGGGCAAGTTTTACATTTCATCTAGTTCTTAGCCAGTCTAAGGCTGAGGCTGGAAAGAACTATAGTTTTTTTGCCCAGTGAAACAGGTGTTCTTTATTTGTTATTTAGTTTATTATTTATTTATTTGCATATTATTTTATGCACAAAAAATAAATCTAAGTTTTAAGCTTTAATGGATGCATTGGTATATTTGTACTGGCAAAACCAGTCTTAGATGCTGAACTGATTGATTCCATGAAAATGACTATGACTAGTTAGCGTATCCCTACTTACATAATTAGAGAAGTCTTTTTAAGGGAACAGGTCCCCATTATAATGAATATATGACTGTGGGCAGGATGGGTCTAGGATGCTCAGAAAAGCAAAAGAAAAAGCTGATTCAGGCATAACTGCAAAAAGACTACAGTGCTGGTGCTCGCAGTTGGAAATACATAGTGAACATTGCTATTATCCAGATTTATGCAATACTTATTCTTCCCCAGGCAGAGTATAATTGCTATAAGTAAATACAGTATATAACTGTACTAACATCTTCATGATGTGACTGATGTACTTAGACAAGACACACTGAGACCCACTGCTGACTGGGTCAAGAGTGGATTTATGTTTTCTTATGGCAACTGCACACATAGAATTGGAATTTGGCAGTATGCGGAACCCATTTTTTTTGCAGAAAATTGCTCTTGATAATTTGATATTAACAGAGTAGAGTTTAGAGCTATCCCACAGATCTGCAGAATATTGTTGAGTTAATATTGAAATGGGGCATATTTGAGAATGAAATATAATGCACCAAGGTTGGAGAGTTTCAGTGTCTATTTTTAAAACATGTTGCTAGAAAGGACGTGGGCTTCATGCAGCTCCGGTCAGGTTCATGCGCATGGGGAGAGAATGTGTCCTTTCTGTCAGTTTACTTGCACTAGGCAGGTGCCCCCACACCTAGCAGTTTATCTTAAGGCGTATGTGCTATGACTGACAAGATACCAGTGAGAGAACTGGCTGAATCACTGTGCCCTGACGTCTCAGTGCTGGATCTTACAAGGCACCTTATAGAGGCTCAAGCAGCTAAAGCTTAATAAAAATGTAAAGCACTTTACATTAGAAAGTGATTGGTGAAATAGACCTTACACTATTGGCCAGTTCCTGAACCATTGTGAATGGCTGCACTTATTACCTTCCATTTGTATTTGCAAGTTATACATCCATTTACATTATAAAACCTACAGCCAAGGATTGTGCCCGCTCAGCTTTTTTGCAGTTCTTTTTAAAGCTCTATGGTGCATGTGAATGAGTGCTTGATTTAAAATGCACAAGTCAGAATAAGAAACCTGTTGGAGGGGCTGAATATATCCTGTAAATCATGCGACTCATTACAATTTAATGCAGGTAGATGCCGACTAATTTGGGATGTGATTTTCAGGCAGTCAGTCACACCTTAGGTGCTTTAGTATTAGCTACTGAGTTGCTAGGGAGGTGTTAAGGAAAGGTTTAGAAAAGTGTACAGTATTTAGCTCATTGATTTGAAATCTTTTTCATACAAAATATTTTAAAGAATTTAATTCATTAGATTATACTAATGTGAATAGTCTTTAATTAAGTACAGTATATTGCAATATGGCTTCCCTTACTATTTATGTGTGTGGCACCTTATATTGTGTAGTCCCCTTGCTCCAAACTGTTGGTCATTTTACATACCAGACCCTTATTATATATTACAAGACTCAGAGATAAAGTTGTTTAGCAGAAATGGCTGCTTCATTGTAAGCCAAAAATACAGAGTGTTGGGAAGCTTTCAGCCACACAGAATAACATGTATCACAGAAGGCTTCAAATGTGGCTTTACAAGTAACAGCTTTTTTAACAATTGCAAATGACGTGAGATGCACTAGTAAGAATCCAGCAAGAGTAAGAGACAGCATTTACACCATGGCCTGCTAACTACTAAAACTGAAGGGCAGAAAGAGATAAGGGGAATTAAGTCATCTTTTTGTTCTGTACGTATTTTGCCTATACAAGGTATGGTTTATTTATCTGTATTATTTATGTAAGGCTGATGCCACACGTGGCGTAGGGCTGATTTTTTCGGCAAGCGGAAAAACGCTTGCCGAAAATTCAGCCCTACGCCTGCTACTTGTGCCTGCACCCGAATGAATGAGATACGCTCGGGTGCAGGCACATGTAGCCGATATACACATGAAAACGCGTGAGAATACAAAGTCTCTCGTTTTCATGCGTATATCAGCTACATGTGCCTGCAGGCACAAGTAGCAGGCGTAGGGCTGAATTTTTGGCAAGCGTTTTTCCCGCTTGCCGAAAAAATCAGCCCTACACCACATGTGGCATCAGCCTTACACCTGTTATTTCACACATTTGTATATTAAGTATCCCAATATATCTCACCTGCCTTAGGTAGTCTTTCAGGTGACACCAATTGGGTCTTAAGCCAGTCTGGACTGATAGCAGAGGGTTGCTCTAACATGCCATAACAGTTACCAATTATTATACTGGTGTAGGGCCTTTGGGGCATTACATACTTACTGTATAATAACAAGGCCTAATTCCAGTCTGGACCTGCGCTCAGGTGTCCCTGAGTGTCTCCATAAAAAACAAATGAGTATACTACACAATCAGCCTTATAGGGAAATCTAAGCATTCCTCAATAGAGCTCAGGTGCATTTGGCATCATCCTGTAGCTTCTTTATTTAGGTTACTTTTCTGACTAATTTTGTGTATCTACTAATGGTCAGATACACCTGGTTCATCAGGGGGGTTTTTGATAGAAGCTGAGATAAAGAGGAACATTCACTACTGCAATAAACAATAGGGGTCATTTACCACATATCTTAGAAGAGTGCAAAGTGCAAAAAGGAAGCAACTGGCCAATTTTTGACATTTTGCCCACTGTGTGGTGCTGTACTTGTATTGCTGCAGGCCTCTGTGGTCCTTTTCGGAGTGTATGCCCCTTGGATTGAGCATCATTTGGACGTACAAGTTAGGGAGGGTCAGAAGGCACAACACACACCGGGGCCATGTCATTACCATCTGCCCCTCATTTAGGAACTAAAGTGGATGCTAAAGTTCACAAAACACACTTGTAACAGCAGGTGGAAACAATAATGCATACACAGGTATGGGACCTGTTATCCAGAATGCTCAGGACGTGGAGGTTTCCAGATAAGGGTTATTTCTGTGATTTGGATCTCTATACTTTAAGGGGCTGATTTACTAACCCACGAATCCGACCCGAATTGGAAAAGTTCCGACTTGAAAACGAACATTTTGCGACTTTTTCGTATGTTTTTGCGATTTTTTCGGATTCTTTACGAATTTTTCGTTACCAATACGATTTTTGCGTAAAAACGCGAGTTTTTCGTATCCATTACGAAAGTTGCGTAAAAAGTTGCGCATTTTTCGTAGCGTTAAAACTTACGCGAAAAGTTGCGCATTTTTCGTAGCGTTAAAACTTAAAAGGTGCAAAGTTTCGCATAAGTTTTAACGCTACGAAAAAAGCGCAACTTTTTGCGCAAGTTTTAACGCTACGAAAAATCGCCAGATTTTACGCAACTTTCGTAATGGCTACGAAAAACTCGCGTTTTTACGCAAAAATCGTATTGGTAACGAAAAATTCGTAAAGAATCCGAAAAAATCGCAAAACATACGAAAAAATCGCAAAATACCGATCATTACGAAAAAAAAAACGCAATCGGACTCATTTCGACCCGTTCGTGGGTAAGTAAATCAGCCCCTAAGTCTACTAAAAATCATTTAAACATTAAATAAACCCAATAGGATTGTTTTTGCCTCCAATAAAATTCATTATATCTTAGTTGGGATCAATTACAAGGTACTGTTTTTTATTACATAAAAAAAAGGAAATAATAAAAAAAAATGTATTTGATTAAAATGGAGCCTATGGAACATGGCATTCCCATAATTTGAAGCTTTCTGGATAACAGATTCCATACCTGTATAAAATGACTGATTATTGTATCACCAAACTGCAGTGCTTGGTGTTACTTCTTGTCCAACTGGCCAACAGCATATCTGTTAAACAGACCTTAGTAGTTCGTGCAAGAATTCTCTTATTACTTCACTTTCTTTTTAGCCTTGCGTTCCTTTTACTGATCACTGGTAGAACTAGTGATGGAAGGATCAAAGTACAACGAGTTGGGATGAAATGGGCTGCTGACATGGGTGAGGAACCAACCAATGCAAGTGTTTAGAAATATCCCTTGTGTTGCTCCTGGCTTTCTGCATCAGTACTTAGGCTTCTCATTTTAGATGCATAGTTGGGGCATAAAAGCAGTATGAGTATAAGCAGGGAGAATTCATAGCCCAGTAGCTGGAACAGTTAATACACTAGTAGGCTTATTTACTGATTTTCAAATTTGTGTACTTTGAATAAACTCACAATTGAAAAAACTTGAATGTTCGCTTATCAAAAAAATCTAATTATATAAAAACTTGGTTGAATGAAAAACTCAAACACCTCGAATTCGTGAACTTACAAACTTGAAAAAACCTCTGACAACTCCCATTGACTTCTACCTAAACACGACATAAGCTGTTACGTGCCAGTTTTACATTGAGTTTTCGTTTTTTTTGCACTTATTGAATTGAACACTCAAGTTTTGGAACCAAAATTCAAATGAAAATTTTGAATTGTGGAAAAGTTTTGTATTCGAATGTTAATAAATCACTCCCTTGCTGTAAACTTAAAATAACAAGTATCAGACAACAATAGAGTGTTACAATAGCACCTTTCTTTCAGAACATGGGCAGCTGTGCTCAGGAAAAGAATATGATTCGCTGATTAATTTAATTTAATTGTCTCAATAAGAGGAACGTACATAAAATAATGTTACTAAAAGAGGCCACAGAGATTATATTGGAAAATGGGTATTTGCACTCCAAATGAAGTCCACCATCTGGTACAGTTGGGTGTCTCTTGGGCATATGGTCATGGAACAAAGGATTGACCTTATCACAGCATTAAGGTCCCCATACACTATAAGATCCGCTCGCTTGGCGATGTCGCCAAGCAACCAGATCTTCACCCGATATCCCCACCTACGGGTGGGCAATATCGGGTAGCCCTGGGGCCAAACGATCGAATTACATTTGCGGCCATGGGGCAGTCGGTTCGGGGACCGCATCAACGAGCCGATGCGGTCCCCGATCCGACTGGATTTTCTAACCTGGCCGATCGAGATCTGGCCAATTTCAGGCCAGATATCGGTTGGCCAGGCCGCTCGGTTCTGCCCATACACGGGCCGATTAGCTGCCAAATCGGTCCAAGGGACCGATATCAGCAGCTACTATCGGCCTGTGTATGGGGACCTTTAGGCTAAAGGAACACAGTGCCATTGTCTGAAACCAACCCTGCAGCCTCCTGTTACCTCTAATGTGAATGGCCTAAAAACTGCCTTCTTGGCCTGAAAAGCTAAAGTGCATCTTCAGCCTTAGCAGGTACCTTATATCTCGGCTGCAGCTTTCATTAACAGCATTTTTTCATTAAAGCTTTCCTGAGAGAGTTGTTGCCATTATACCACCTACCTCACAGATCTGTTCCATAATTAATGGCCATGAACTTTAGGCACTTGCATTGTTAGAATTAATTCCCTGCTTGTGGCATTTGCACATTTTGTTGAATTTCCCAAGAGTGAAGTATAAATGCAAACTATTAGCCTAACTACAGGGATCAGCCCACTCGCTGCTTAAGTAATATGCAATACCTTATTTTTATCCTTAAACCATAAAAACTGAATTTCTAACATCTGTTAAAAATAATTACCCTTCAAACCAAAAAATGCTAAAGAAAATGTAATTGCTTATTATTTGGGAATAGTGAATTTTTTTGCCAGGCATGGATTCACAGTGAATTTGCGCATTTCGCCATTGGCAAATTGTTTTGCGATACTTGTGTGAAAATTTGCTGCGGAAAAATTTGTGGCGCATCAAAAAATATGCGGTCGCATCAAAATGGGCGCGGGGGTGTCAAAATGGATGAGGTTGCAGCAAAATAGGCACGGTCGCGGCAAAAAAAACACATGGACGACAAAAAATATGCAGGAGACAAAAAAGCCATTTCGCCAATTTTGCTGTCGTTCTGTGAATTTTTCGGTGAAGCAAAATGGGACACATTCACTCATCACTATTTGAGAATTACTGTATATTTAATAAATGTTAATATAAAGTCAACTGAACAATTTAGGTTCATTCATACTGTATTATATCATATATCAACTATGATTTATTCTTCATATAACACTTTTGGGAAGGTCTCATATTTAGCTAACACAACATAAATATATATCCCTCTTTGTCTGGCTGCTGAATATATACTTATATCCTGCCATGTATATATACATTTCTAGAAACCCAAGAATCAAAGCACTTGAGTCAAGCCCAGGTGACCTTTCTCAAGAATGTACTTGAATAAAATGTGTTGAGTCTTCATTAATGGGTCTCTGCCAGCGAGACTTGTGAATGGGCTTTTGATTTCCTCTCATGCTGTTCTTCTGAATCCAATAGCTGTGAGCAAATCCCTTCTGGCTTTGTTATAGTTGTGTTGCTCACAATAAAATATGCACCTTTGAGGTACATCATTGTAAATGAGAACTGCTATTCATGTGCCTCAATTTTGCTGCTTGGAACTGGTCCAGAAGGTTTGCTGGTTCACATAAATTCACTGAGTTTGTTTGGTGTAACAGGATATGATATGAAAATACTACTAGTAAAAATCATCTGAATTTATTTATTATATCTGGGGGTGGCACATTTTTTCTGGGGCTACAGCAGTTTGAAAAAACAAGGTGGACTTTCCAGACCGTACTCTGCACTCCCATAGAGAAGAATGCACAGTAACCCAGCCGCTGAAATGAAGCTTAAAATAGGAATTGGTGAGAAGTTAGTTCTTAAAAGGCACCTATTTCCTATAAATTGTTTTACAGGTTGGGGTTTGGTCATCATTGAGCACAATGG